>NC_086053.1:1225000-1825000 GCF_947568885.1 Cydia strobilella
TTGTGTTGCTGCCCGCTTGTTTCGCGCTGGCGTCGTTGGCGGCTCCGTTCTGAGCGATGATGACCTCTTCTTTTCTGTCCTTTGTGCACTAACTTCCCATGACTTTGATGGTACTGGCTTTCGCTGGTGCAGTGGAGCTGGCTGGCTAGTGGCTTCTAAGCTGGGGCTGCCTCGAGCAGCCCGTCTGGCAGGCGCAGTGCCATGAAGTGGCTGGCTGGCTGACTGGCTGGCTGGCACGGCTGGCACGGTGGTTGGGCAGCCGGGCAGCGTCTAAGCTGGGGCTGCCTCGAGCAGCCCGACTGTCACGGTCGCCATGAAGTGTGGGACGTCCAGGGGTATAATGACAACACTAGAGTTGAGTATAGAATGAATCTTTATTGCAAATGTTGGCCTTATATACTAGTGAAACGTACATATGTTTCTTTGTTCTGGTTAATTGTTGCGTAATAATCGAATTAAAATAGATTTTCTTTGTTTGTGTTCATTAGAGCATGAATGCTACATATGGGAGTGTGACGTATCAAATCAGATGGGAGATAGGTATTAGTTGTACAGGGTGATCTTCGGCTGTGGCCTACACCACATATGTGTACAAAGGCGAGCTAATCCCCTTGAGGGATCTCTTCCAGCTAACCTTTAAGTAACTGAGAGAGATACATACGAGAATAATATGGACAATATGGAATATGGATGGTTAGTAATATGGACATTAAGATAAGATATAATAAAAAGTACATTCTCTACTTTATTTTTAAACATATACACAGATGTGAAAATTAAAAAAACCTTCCTTCCTTCCTCTTGAATCACTCTATCTATTTAAAGAAAATCGCATCAAAATCCGTTGCGTAGTTTTAAAGATCTAAGCATACATAGGGACAAACATACCTACAGACAGCGGAAAGCGACTTTGTTTTATACTATGTAGTGATTAAGTAAGGAAACTGATGTATGGAGTGAGCACTCAAAATCCTACTTTTCTCTATGACTAAACAGTACCCATGTAACAACAGATCAAACACATTTAAGTTACTGTAAGCAAACCTTATCTTTATTGCAATAAGATTTACTAATGGTATTTTTTTTTAGTATAGTATAGAATATATATATAAATTATGTTCTGAAATTATATTAAGTATTTATTTAAATTAAAACATACATCATTTACATTAAAATTAACTAAAAAGTAAACTAAACTAAAACCAAGTCACAACAATACATCGACATTGTACATAATAATAAATTACCCTAAAATTAACTTTAAACTAAACTAAATTAAAACGAAACTAAAAAAAGACACACCTAGAACCTAGCCAGTCCAGACGCAAAGGTGCCCACCACGCTCGCCGCGTTGCCACGCTGGACCGCGACAGACAGCCTCTGCATCAGGAATGACCCGGAACGAGGGTCATGACCTCTCTCCCTCAAACGCTGCCCCAATTCGCCCAAGAAAATTTTGGCCTCGGCACACCAACACCCAGACGTCTCCACTGCTAAAGGGACAAAAATATATGGTTGATTTGTTTATCTTTATTTGTACTTGAGTGAGTTCCCACGAAACAGTGTAACATGTGTTGTTTGATGTTCGATCTTTGAGCCGATAATGTTGTGTTGAGGGTTGCATTACAGCATTTACAGTTCGATTTAATATAACTTGGCAATGTGTTGCGAATTTAGAAGTGAAATGCGATAGTTTGTTTAGCAAGCATACAATTTAGGGCCAAAAAGACAGGTTGACAGTTAGTTTGTTTTATTTTTAAGGGGTATTATTAGATACATAGATTTATTTTTTAATTTAAAATTTCGGTTCGGTCAATGTAGAGAATACCGTATAATTTTTAGGGGAAAACCGTCTACAAGCTCTTTCGTAGCTTTTAACTCTTGCGTTTGTACACATACACTACCGCTCATAACTGTTTTGGCACTCGTAATTTTTTCCATACAATTGTATACAAAATCGACTTTCAGAATCATACCGCTAAGTCGCAGTCGGGTAACAGTTTTTTGTGCAGTTTACTTTTTTAATTTAACAGACAAATCGAGCTTCAAAATGATGTGCAGAATATTCGTGTACATTTACCTATTTACCAAATGGCAAGCGTAGAAAAATCCATAAATCGTTTTCCAGTACAAAATTGTTTTATTAGTACTTAGTACATAAGGGTTTTTTAAATCGTTGCATAGAGTAAACTCGAAATTTTAAAGGATGTCTTTGGCAACAATTTGAGGCTCAATATATTTACCTAAATAAAAATTCAATCCAACATGTAAGAGAGTCATTTGCCTGCGATAGAACAGTATGATTTAGAAAATATTTTTTGTATACAATTAGCCTCATGCATGAAGTTTATATTTGAACGAAATATGTTTTATTCGGATGTTTGTTACCGTTATATCATGTTACAAATGCATTTCCGTTTTTAAATTACCATTTAATCACTTAAAATTATAAATAAAAAGTACAAAAATTCGCCCGCGAAAAGCTAGTGAGCGAAACGCTCGAAACGCCACGTGACGTCACGCGTTCGACAGATTAGTGTCATTAGTAGCAAACGTCAGTTGGGCCGCCCAACGTGTGACGTCATCACGCTCTGTCGAATTCGCGCCAACAATTATGAGCGTTTCAACCGCTCAAAAATTTTCAACATTTTAAATATTTTTTAATAAAATAATGTTAAGGTTTACAAAAGTATTTTTATCATTTCCGGTGTTCCAACGATATATATTATAAATCCAAAAATAAAAATAAATTCATGGATGGAGCTAATTGTATGGTGAAAATTGCGGGTGCCTAAATATTTTTAAGCGGTAGTGTACTCCACTTACAGAAGGTCGGTAGAGCAGGAGTGAACGTTATGACGGTCTTTCCTGTAATAAATTATATATTGACCTTATGTTATGTGTTTGACCATTCGATTGCATTGTTTTTTAAAGTGGATTTTACTATACCACGCTACACCGTATGCGCGTGCGGCGCGGCGCCGGCGCGTAAATAAATGCTAAGTGGTAAAATTAGCCTGCGTTCACTCACCCGCGGACTCGCGACAAAAGGTCGACTATTTACTCTATTTAGGCCCTTTCTTTGAGCTTATTTTATATGTTTCCAATACTACTTTACGTACGATAATTAGCACATTACGTAACTACATCGAAAATTTAAAGGGCCATATGTACTGTAAAATGTTGTACGATACATGTGCGAATAGTCAATTCGCCACTCGTCGCGAATTTCCTATTTTTCACACTTGTATCGTAATGTACTATTACTTACTTCATTAGCGTTATACGAATATGTATCTTTTATCACCCGACCCGCTGCATCGTTCAGGAATGTGGCACGGAAAACGCGTAAAATGCGTTATGCGCCGACACGCATAATGAACGTTTATAAACACAAGAAATATCAGTTTACAGGAAACTATATAAAAGCTTTCCAAAACTCGACTTTATCTCTCACGGAGCAAGGTTGAAATGAGTTTTTGCTGTTTCAATATAGCGGAGCGGTTAATCAGATTTTGAACGAAAGTTATGGTCGTCGCCTTAACTTTACCGTCAATCTATCTTTTTAACACCACGATAGTGGCAAACAAGCATACAGCCCGCCTGATAGTAAGCGGTCAACGTAAACATAACGTTTTCTAAAATGCGCTCGGGCTTTACGTAGTCCTTCGACCCAACCCCAAGACCTTTCTAATGAATCACTAGATCCTGACATCTTAGGAAAAAAATTGAAAACTAGGCACTGTAGCGTTTATTATTCTTATGGTGCAGTGAGTTCAAGTTCCGTACCCAAAGGGTAAAAACGGGACCCTATTACTAAGACTCCTCTGTCCGTCTGGCCGTCTGTCCTTCTGTCACCAGGCTGTATCTCATGAGCCTGAACCGTGATAGCTAGACAGTTTTAATTTTCACAGATGATGTATTTCTGTTGCCGCTATAACAACAAATAATAAAAAGTACCGGAACCCTCGGTGCGCGAGTCCGACTCGCACTTGGCCGGTTTTTTCATAATTAATGTTAAAAGCACGAATGGTCAGATAAATGATGCTGTGACTATGAGTTGTATGCTATTTTAAAACTAGGCTAACAACAGTTACTGTTTTAATTTCATAACGATACAGATGTATGCGTAATACGGAAGGACTATTTTCTTTATCATACACTTTATGCTGACCTAAAAAGATACTTTAAATAATTTGCGCGGGCCAAATAGCCTAAAAACAAGCTAGTGAAAAGGCGACTTTAATTTCTAAGCTGTAAGACTCAATTTGCAGAAACAGTTTTATAAAAGTGGGCACCTCAAATTTACAGTACACTGACATATGTTACATGTCAGCTAATTGAATTAAAATGCGTATTTGAGTGCTGCTTGATTCAATTATGTGAGCATGGGCTTCTAATAGGTTACGAAAGGTGGATTCTCTATATAGATTTTAGGGTTCTTCCGAAAGTAGGCCTTTCCACTTCAAATGATAGAAATAGCTGGATGGATATGTACCATTTTCAACCAAATGGGTACTTATTGTCGCTTGTCAGTAAGGCGCTATTTCCATATAACTTCAATTAGAAATCAACCTTATCAACAAGCGACAATGTGATACCTTTTGGTTGAAAACGTCACATATAATGCTTGTAATATTGAGCCCGCGAATTAGGTTTAATTCTTGGCCTATCTCAGAGTCTCTCGACAAGTGTGTACAGTCGCCATCAGATATATCGGAGCGGCCGTGGTGCTCAAAAATATCTGAATACGCACCTAGCGCCTTGACAATAGAGGCAAGTGTTCAGATATTTGTGAGCACCTCGGCCGCTCCGTTATATCTGATGGCGACTGTACACTACTACCGCCATAACATTTTGAACACCCCAGTGATGTTAATAATACTTAAACATTTATTACTAATGAAATAAAACTATGAAAACGGATTATTATCGCGGTAACCGAAGACAATATCATTTATTACTAGTCAATTTTTTTTACTAGCTGATTTTAGTTTTCCGCTGCTGGACAAAGTCAATTATTATATTAATATGTACATTTATTTATTAAAATTATTTTCCTGTATATGTAATATACATATTTCCTCGTTCAACTACTTTGCCAATGACCCTTTGTACTTGATTTCGAGGAAGTACATTACTACATAATCAGCAGTAATTATTTTATCATCGAGAGAGTCGTTAGAAAGGGTCGTAGACCTTAATTGATAATGATGGGAACACATGGCCTGGTACACTTATGGGGATCAATGCTACATTTGAAGTTGATAAAATAATCCTGTTCAACATTTTGATGACTATTTTGATGTATTGCTGAGTAAGTACAAAATATGAAATAAACACCCAAACAAAATAAACATCGAATATTCGAGGGCTACATATTTGCGCCGTTCGGAGTCGAAACTCTGGGACCGTGGGGGCCCAGTGCCAAATCATTATTTAAGGACATTTCCGAGCGCCTTGTAGACGCCTCTGGTGACCAGAGGGCTGGCAGCTACTTCGGCCAGAGACTAAGTCTGGCCATCCAAAGAGGTAACGCTGCCAGTCTTCTGGGCACCATTACACATGATAGCGACCTTGGGAGCATTTTTTATTTAAGTTTTATAAGTTTAGTTTAGTTTTAGAGATTAGTAAGTTTATTTAATTTTAAATTTATTACATTATATATGTTACTTCTTCAAATAAACAATTACCTAAGGAATTAAATAATTTCACGGTTTAGACTCACTTGTTTTAGTCACTCGCGCGACATGTTTTGGAGAGCCTAAGTGTCCTTTCTCAAGCACTAATAGAAGTTTAAATTCGATTATTGAATAGGAAATTTGTTCTGATTGAATTGCGCTGTGTTTTGCGCAATTATAGTATCACTTATGCGATCATCGAGTATCAGTTTATTTCTTTCGAATAATAGTATAAAAACTATAAAAATATCACACATGGTTTTTTTTTAAGTAATTGTATAAGTAAGGATACATCCATTAATTACGTCACACGAATTTCGAGGTCTTTTGACCCCTCCCCCCCTCCTTGTCACTCTTGGTTACATTTGGGAGGCCCCCCTGGTGTGAAGTCAAATTTTTTCAACGAAATCGGCAAATCAAAATAAATATTAATATTTTATCAAAATATATTTGTCAAAAGAAATATTAGTAATGTTATAATATAACCCAAAGCAGATTAGGAAAGAAAAATAAATAATTAAAAACGATTATCGTTCCTAAAACTTGTTATTTAACTGTACAGCGAATAAAACAATTTAAATAAGTTAAAGTGACGTCTCAAAGTTTGTGACTCTCCCCTCCCCCTTGTCACAACATGTCACATTTTCGTGACCCCCTCCCCCCCCTAAACGTGTGATGTAATTAATGGATGATCCCTAATCGCGCTGTATTATTTTTGGTTAATTTCGTTTTACCAAAACTAATACGGACCGATTCAAAACGTTCCACGTCGATCACGTCAAAAGAATCACCGTATTCCCACCGTTCCCAAATCTTTATTTGGAACCATTCACCCGTCCCGTAAATATTACGACACCTCTGTTTACGTTGGACGTAAACTGCACATTAACGGACGTAACTGCACGTCGTGTAACGGGAAGATTTCCTTCTGCCGTGCAGTCGGTTATGGCGCTTCCGCGTACTAATTTGATTTTATGCATACGTTGATTAGTGTGTCACGTTTTTAGGAGCGATAAACGGTTATTTTTAAACTATGATTTTTTTTGACGAAGGTGTAAAGAGCGACCTACTAGGTGTTCACAAATATCACAAAACCTATATTATCCATACATTAAAGACAGTTTTTTGAGACGTTATGTATGTAGCCTTTTAAACTAATATTTTTGGGAGCGACACTTTCTGGGGTTGTTTGCCTGGGGCTGTGGGGTTCAGCCAAGGCAACAAATATACCGGTATTATTACGTTGTTTTTCGTTCTTTGGTTTATTATTTCATTTTTAATGGGACAATCTAATAATACGAAGTTGTTACCTAAATACATGATTCAGTCCTACGTAAAGAGCATAAAATAATTAAAAATATTGGGCTATTTTGGGATTTAAAAAACAAACCTGTTTCGAGCCCTGAATTTTCAGCAATATTGCTTGTATTGTTTTTTTTACCAATTTGTAATCTGTGCAACTTTGAACTTGTCTCAATAACGATCAATAAAATAGCTATGTTGGACCTACAGTAAGGATGCCTATATACAACCACCTACAACAACCTACTTATTCTTTGCAAATAAATACTTACTTGCCTATGTATTTGACTAGGTCCTGTTTAAATCTAGATTTATGCTACGCATTTTATCTATCAGTCTAATATCACAACAACCATTTATTGAGCAGTTAACAATTTAGCAATGTCATTCTACTCTAAGAACAAATTAAACTATTTTCTATGAAAATATTTTAATTTGTGGCCCATGCCACCGTGACCGGATAGCCGAGCGGTTCAGGCACCTGTCCGGTTAACGAGGTACGCTGGTTCGATTCCAGTTCTGGACACTGGAGGCTTTGGTCATTTTTTCCTTCGTATATGACATTTATTTCAGTTTATAATGTCATTCTAGTCACTATATCATTATATTTGTCCCTAAACTTTATTGAATTTAAGGATAATTGATATCACGGCCAAAACAAAGTATTTCAGCACTGGCTTCTCTCTTGTCCGAGACTTTTTTTACTTGCTACCTGTCACACCTTTACTTTCGTTCCACATCTCATCCTATTTCAAAAATTAACAATTACCAAGTCTGCACGAAACCACCCACAGAGAATCACAACTAGAGATGCAACGAATAGTGGCTTGGCCGAATACCGAATATTCGGCGGAGCCATCGGCCAAATAGCCGAATATTCGGATAGAATTTTTACCTAAAATGAAGTAAATTCCAACGCGCGCGTGCGTGCGCTGTGCAAGTTCCAACTTGTTTCTCGCTGTAGGCATGTCTTTCATAGAAATTGCGCTTATTCTGCACGCAGTGCGTATTGAATTGCGGACATTGCGGTGCGTTAGTTTTCGTCGTGTGTGTAAAAAATATGTATGTAGCGAGTTTTATCATTTTGACTTTTAAAACTGTTTGTGTATGGATGGTATAGAAAGGATCGCAATCTCTTATGGCAGAATTGTTGTAAAAGTGACCGCGTTAAGCTTTAAATAATAGTTCCTAATCTCTCCGGTGGCGCTAGTTAGGCTCTGGGACATGAGTATAACATGAACCATATAAGGCAACAAATAACCCGACCAAATTACGTAGGTTGTTTTTGGTAGTATTTCGGTGTATGGTGGCGCCGCCTAATTACTGTTTTTTGATGGACACTTTTCATACATAGAGATTTGGTTCCTTTATACAGTCTCCATGTGTTTGTGTTTAGTGTTTGTTTACTATAAGTGTATAGTATAGTAAGAATATAAAGACCTGCCAACCAAAAGTGTTACTTTTTTCCCCTCGTTTACCGTTATCTACGTGTTAACGTACTATTCGGTATTCGGCCGAATACTATGCCGGTATTCGGCCGAATAGTGAAATTGTGACTGAATAGGCCGGATACCGAATAGTGGCCGAATATTCGTTGCATCTCTAATCACAACCAACCCTCCCATACCTAAAAATCACATCTCACACTAGTAATACGAGAAACACTAAATGAGCATCACATAAATAGACCTTATCTCTGTGTATTTAGGTTCACAAAAGATCACTTAATTATATCGATGATATTATTCTTTGCTCCATCGTCTTCACTACTGTTAATTGGCAATACGTAAACCTTATTCCAAACACATAAAGCCTATCAATGGTCAGCTGTAGTTGCTGGTTACGTCTTTATGAACTTGATTCGTTGTTTAATCTTTTAATTAGTTACGGGGGGAAAGTGCGTGATTGTGAGGCAGGATGTCAGCGCTATATCGGGAGTAAGGGGAAGACAGGGGTGTGCGTTTTGGGAAGATTCATGACTGCTAAATGATGGCTGCTGATGAAACTTAAGAGTTTTAGTGATACTGTTGAATGCTTTGGTAAATCTTAATTTGATTGCATTTTCTGTCGCAACTTGGTTAAAAAGCAGTCCGTCTTATCTTGCAAAAAACTTGACAAAATTATGTCAGTAAACTAGTAAGGCATCTGTTACAAACTAAAGTCCTTGTCAAATTTTGTAATTCAATCAACTCCCTTCAGCTGGCATAGTTCATAAATAAATAACAACAGATGTGTCGTGACAGTGGGCTCTGTAACCACCTGTCATGTGTGCCATGTAAGACTGAAAGTGTGGTGGCTTAAAAAATAACATGGCTACTTAATACTGAACTGAAATATGTAAGCTTGGGCACAGTGGTTATAGTAACAGTAGGTACAGTATTTAATTTATACTTAGTCATTAGTCATACTGTAGGCATTAGGCAACCGTCGCGTTTCAAATGACGCATTTTTTTACTAGTGAAATAGGCGGTGCGTATTTTACAGTGCGTGTTTAACGTACAATATACTTTGGAAAATGGGACATCTTTTTATTACACCACACAAAATTCACATTCACAGATTCAATTTGTGTGGATGGGTTTTGTAGGGTGTTAATGAATGAATTAATGAATGTTTCTTTATTCAGGCAATAGACCCAATACATACAATACAATAAAACATAAAAAGAAATACGGTAAAAATAAAATATAATAAAAATAAAATAAAATAAAACTCACTAAAAACTAAACTACTTACGGTTCGGTTGCTGATGCGCGGACAACCAATGCAGGAAAAACGCATTTTGGTAAATGTTTTCATTTACTGTCACAATAAGCCTTTTTTTTTTTTTTTTTTTATAGAGGGGAAAATGCTTTTCGCATACCACCCAGGCGCGGGGACGGGCCTGGGATGGTTATGTGGGACTCCCGTATAGGCTCATGGGACCCACGGTTTACCCACTAAAAACCCCTCTTGACCGCCTCAGGGCTATAAGGCGAGGCCACAGGAACACTGGAGCACTCTTCCGCAGCCTCGCCAGCGGCTGTCCGGACTCCGGACCCAACTCTGGAGGGATTTTTTTATTTTTTATTCCCCCTACCTCCCTAGTAGCGCGCCTTTTCATCAGCGTGCTCGCCATCCCAGGGACCCTTGTGTAGGCGACAGACGTCCCCGAGCCTGTCGCCCACAGGGACCCTTAAGGGGGAAGTCGGCGGTCATATGCCAGCCGCCGCCGCCCCACGCGCTTTCGGCGCATTGGCTGGGAAGCTGGATCGTTTTCCCTGCCGCGCTCTGCCATCTCCTTCTGCACCATGACCGCCTCGCAGAAGTCCAGCACAGCCTGCCACGACCTCTCATATTCCACCATGTTTCGGACCACGGTGGGCAGCGAGAGGTACTGTCACAATAAGCCTATTATTAGAAATGCGTACCCTGTTCCAGAACGACGCTATTTGGTTTCTAATAATGGCAAAGAAGTCAGGTACCCTGGCTTCAACAAACATCGCGTTAAGTAAAGATTTCTTGGGCAAAAGGTTTTTGGGCATTATTATTATTTATTTTTCTTTCTTTCTATTGATTTAGAAAGCCTATCTTTCTCACGCGAATGTGCAATTAGTCAGTATAAAGTTTCCCCTAGTACGACTTTGCGCTCAATACATAAACTTCATCTTATTACAATCTCCCCTACTGTTCCCCTCTGCACTGTCAAACCCACAGGATACCAACAGAAAAAAAACATCTCCATAAACATCCCATGCTCAGTCTCTACGCGACCGGCTATCGTGACGCACGTCTGTTAACACGTCATACGAACTTGTGACGTATCAGGATACTAATAAGGTTTAAAATTGGACAGTGAGAAGTGACGGTTTTTAATTTAGCCGGTGATTGGTGTCTTTTTGGCTCTGTAATTGTCAGTTGTTTTTGAATTCGTTCGAAACGGTTTTCGTTAGATCGAAATTCGGTTTTTAAATATGTGGTGTTGTGTAGCTTTTGTTTTTCGTGTAGTTTAGACGAATGTGACAGTTTGGTTTCAGTTTATTTTTCATTTAATATGGTTTTGTTAATTTTGAAACGTGTTTTCAATTAATTATGTGTCAGTGTCGTTTTTGACACATAGTATGTATATTAAAATGACAGGTCTCAAAAATGGTTAACGGCTAATAAACACAACGAACACAGTTTTATAGATTTCTTTCCTTACTTTCGGCTTTTGTCGAATTTATGTAGCTGGTAGCTGTATCACTTGCGAATAAAGATACTTCCCTCTGTATACAAAATAACAAATTAGGTGTGTACTAATTTATTATATTTGGTGCTCTCTTTATAATCAATTAATATATTAAACGAATATTCTGGACTGTTTTAAACTCTGGTGTTGCAGGTGTCCATGGGCCACGGTAATCTCTTACCGTCAGACCATTCATCTGCTCGTTTGCCTCCCATATCATAAAATAGTCTACAACATGCAACCCCGCCAAAAACCTTACAATAATTCTAATAAGAATATCTCACAACTTACACAAAGCAGAAAGTTCCTTTCTCAACTCCCCTCGCACATAATAATTGATACAAAAGCTCACTCCATCAAATAAATCATTTATTATAGCATTATAAATTATAATAGCAGTGCTTTCTAAATCACAATAACCCTTATAGTTGATTTGCTGCACTGGCTACTTGACGATGGCGTTTAGTTTAGAGCACTTCAGTTTGGTGATTATAATTGATTTGAGCGCCACTTGATTTAGGTGGAGAGTTTATTACGCACAATCGCTTGATTATATAACTTTCGCGTTATGAACACTAATTAAATCACATTTACAATCGGGTCTAACGCGAATTTATTTTGTTACCTTTATTTACCGACGTTTCGACACAGGTTTCACTGGTCGTGGTCGCGGCTAACCCGATGCCGACTCGCCAACCCGAACGTTAGACCCGATTTTAAATGTGATTTAATTTACTTTTTTAAACGTTTTAGTAAAGTGCAATTAAAATAACAATGTGCCTACATATTTAATAGGTACCTATTTAAATTTATTAATGTTTAACACAAAAATGTTATGGTCTCGCAGATTTTTTTTGTAATAAAACTTTTTTTTCATAATGGGCGTAAAAACACACTGATTTGTTATCCACAACAATATTCATAATCGTTAATCACGTAATCAAGTAAATGAAAGTCATAAAGGAGTTATGAGTTTTTTAAACAATAATACTTTGTAGTATGAGCATACATTAGAAATTTGTGGTATTTTCTATAAAAAGGGACCTTATTGTCGATGGCGCTTACGCCATTATAAACTATGCTTCGAAATAAATAAGCGCGACGCTGTGCGGCGTAAGCGCCATCGACAATAAGGTCCCTTTTTATGGAAAATGCCCCATTTAGATTGTTTATTCATTCATCCGGCGCGGGTGATGACCTGTTGATAGTCCTTTTATCTCTTAGTCTAGGGGGGTTCTGGTGGAACTATACCCTAGGGAAATTAGCGGATATATTTTGTAGGAAATTCTTATTCTCATTCTAAATTGTATGCATGAAGCAATTTTACGAAGCGATCAGCGTCGCGACGTAATCATGAACTGTATGTGAAATGATTATTCTGAATATAGAGGCAAATGGATCCTAGAATCCATTTCCCTTGTCAATCTACAATTCCATGTCGACAGATTATGACAGTCAAGATGTGACCATCTTCTCAATAAAAAGTATTTCTTACTTAAGTAAATTTTGCTTTTAAAGAAATAAATAAGCCTGTTCAGGATTATTATACATATTAAAAACGGGCCACTCACGTATTACCCGTTTACCGTGACCCGTTTTTAATATGTTTAATATGTCTGTCTCACGGAAGTTTTGTTGTTTTTAAGGCCTGTTCAGGAATGAGTAGGTATATATATTAGGGGAAGTTTGAAAGTAGCACCAGTAACGGAGAAGATGAGAGTAGGTTAGCGTGGTATGGGCTTGTGATGAGGGATGAATGCCATATAGGCAAAATAATGTTAGGGATTAATGTTGATGGACGGAGAGCGAATGGTAGACCCAAAAAACGATGAATGAATTGTGTGAAAGAGGATATGAGAAAGAAAGGAGTGAGTGCTGAGGAAACGAAAGATAGAGGAGAATGGAAGAGAAAAACATGTTGTGCCGACCCCACATAACGTGGGATAAGGGCAGGAAGAAGAAGAAATAAGCCTGTTGAGGATTTTTTTAAAGTTTTTGTGTGTTTGAGTGAACTAATTTCAGTTCTTGTTCTTACATATGTCCTCGTTCTTATGCTCGTCGTTATACTTTTTGATATCAATTCAGTTTACAATCAGGCTGTAAAGTATCATTCATTAGCGTCTCAGATATTAGAACCAGCTTCAAAACAGTATTTATCGTATGACTATTTACGTCGTTTTCTCTCAGCAGCCGTAGCAAGTTCGTAGAAATGCATCTGCTGCGCCGGGACCAACTGAAAGCAAGTTGCAGGACACGTGCGAACACGATAATAAAAGTAAAGTGAGATTTTTAGAGTCGGGTCCTTGTCTCTGAACTAAACCTTGTTAGGGTTCCGTACCTAAAGGGTAAAAAAGGTCCGTTTTTACCCTTTGGGTACGGAACCCTAAAAACCCTAAGCCTATCACTACATAATAACTAACAATAAAAAGATTTAAATCTAAAAACTAAACTAAACAATGTAACAAAAAACCGGCCAAATGCGAGTCGGACTCGCGCAAGAAGGGTTCCGTACCATTACGCTCAAAAACGGCAAAAAAATCACGTTTGTTGGAGCCCCACTTAAATATTTGTTTTATTCTGTTTTTAATATATGTTGTTATAGCGGCAACAGAAATAATCGAATTTAAACTGTTGTGAGACATACTAACATTAAACACACACACACACACACACACACACACATTACACATAAGAACATAACATAACATGTCTCGCGAGTGACTAAAACGAGTGAGTCTAAACCGTAAAATAATTTAATAACAGAAATAATCTGTAATAATCTATGAAAATTTTAACTGTCTAGCTATCACGGTTCATGAGATACACCCTGGTGACAAACGGAAAGACAGACAGCGGAGTCTTAGTAATAGGGTCCCGTTTTTACATTTTGGGTACGGAACCCTAAAAACCGTCAAAAATTCGTATCGTGCTCTTCCAGACTCAAAGCTGCCCATCACGCATCACGCCGCGTTTCCGCGTTGAATCGCGATAGACAGCCTACAAAGCACAGTAGTACAAAATTGGTACCTAAGCGGAATGAATTGCTTCTAAAAATGCGTCATTTTCGCGTCAGTGTAGGTTCTAAACTCACGTCGCCTAAAAAAGGTTCAGAAGACGTATTTTACTGTACTTCAAAGCAATACCAAATTAGTCTTGAATGACCATACTAGCTTTATTTAACCTTTTTCCCACCAGGCATTGCCCCCTCTAGTACTACGTCATTGTGTTTAAAAACAATTGAGCGTCACCAAACACACACACTGAACCTTAACTCAAGTGACTAAAATTCAAAACTGTGTAGATATTTCTGGTCTAATAGTACACGTGCATCCGTTTGTGTGCGTAGTTTTTTTACTAATATCTATTTCTGTCTGTCTGTACAGCTGCCTTTGTTTTTGTACGCGCTGTATAGGATTAGTTTAGTGTTTCATACTAGTTAATTGGTTAGCTTTGATAGTTTTTTGTCTAAGTGGAAATAAAGCTGACATGGCGTCTTTTTAAAATAGCTTGACATATGTCAAGTTACGTTTTTTTTTTCTCATTGTTATGCCCTATGGTTGGCTGGTAGAGAATGCCTATAATGTCATTAAGTCTGTTGTACACATACTATGTGCAATAAAGTTTAAAATAAATAAATAAGTTATTAAAGTTAGTTTTTTGATAGTTATTCAAAAACCTATCAGTGAAGATGCGTCAATAATATTCGTACAGAGCCAATTTGGATTTCTTAATATTCATGAGCTTTAGGACAAGTGCTCAAATATCTACAAACAGGCAAGCCGGTGGGACTCGAGTTATAATGTGTCCCCCGCCATTGCTATCTAAGATATTTATTCAGAAGACAATGAACAACTAATATAAATAAAGACGCTAAAGAAAATCAAATCAAATTAAAATGTTGATTTATTTTTCTCGTTATTCTTTTTTTAGGGTTCCGTATCCAAAGGGTAAAAACGGGACCCTATCACTAAGACTCCGCTGTCCGTCTGTCTGTCACCAGGCTGTATCTCATGAACCGTGATAGCTAGACAGTTGAAATTTTCACAGATGATGTATTTCTGTTGCCGCTATAACAACAAATACTAAAAACAGAATAATATAAATATTTAAGTGGGGCTCCCATACAACAAACGTGATTTTTTTGCATTTTTTTGCGTAATGGTACGGAACCCTTTGTGCGCGAGTCCGACTCGCACTTGGCCGGTTTTTTAATAGTTAACAAAAATGATAAAAGTAGTCAGTTAATACTCATTGTTTACATACAATTTTTTCTCGACCCTCAATTTTCAGTGGTGGATAAAGATTTCCATTCTACCTCCATTTCTCCCCGATATCATTTACGTGGGTAGATGACTCACTCGATGTATCACCAAGCTTCGACATCAGTTTAATGTTGTGACCTAATTCCGTAAATCATCACACTTTTATGTCTAATGTGCTCTCTTCAAATCTGGCCCCAGTTTACAAGGTATAATTTATATTTTAAAATGTTTTGATAGCTTTGTATCGTCAGTGATTGATAGTTGATTTTCGCAATTCGTAGATTTTCGTGTCTATTTCACCATCTTAGATAAGTTTATGAGATTAGTCTATATTTTTGAGTTTTAATCTCAGTTGTTATTTCGGTCATGGTCGAAAGCGATTAGTACCTGTTGAATGGTTGATCTTGTTTTGATTGATTTAGATGATTTTAGATTCTATGTTGTTGTTACTTGTATTTTGTTTAGTGATAAAGCTGGCGGACAAGAAAATGCGTCAAAATTATCTGCCATTCTGTAACAGTTTTATAAATAGAGATATATTTCTACAGTTTGTGTTCAAAATTACCTGCAACACTAATTGAATAAAGCTTTTAGAGAATGTTGAATGTTGGATACAATTGACTCATCTCTTCTTTTCTTGCTGTAGTTGTCTGTACATGTTCGTACTTGTGTTGTGATCGTCACGAATAAATGTCTTTTATCTTTATCTTTTAATGTTGATTATAGGTGTAAAGTGAAGTAGTGAAATGTTAGTGAAATATAGTGTTTGTGAATATGCGTTGTGTTTCGGCACTTAGTGAGATGTGACGAGCACTATGGTGATGTTGCGGAGGTTCACGGTATGTTCATATTAAGTGTATATAAATGTGCCATTTTTAATCAAAAGGGTACTTATTGTCGGTTGTCAATAAGGCGCTATCCATACAGCTTCAATTTGAAATCAACCTTATTGACAAGCGACAATGTGGTACATTTTGGTTGAAAATGTCACAAATTACTGGATAGTTTTTTCCTAATCAAATAATTACTGTACAGTACGCCTTTACGATGCATGCGTTTGATTTTACACTTAAGTATTTTTTGTCATCTATTCGTTCCACGATACATTAAAACACCACTAGCTAACTACGAGCTAGTTTTAAAGCAATTGGAGTTGATTTTCGATCCAGCGGCGGCTAAAATCTATTACATACTAGGAGGATATAACCAAACGGAGTAGCCATTAACAGGCGTTCCCCGCTGTCGAAAATCATCGGCCAATGGTCATACACAATGTATGGACTGACGTTTATATGAAATGGCTATTTTTACGTTACGTGTACATTTGACGTTCCCCTCCCCCGCAAAAATCTGCAGACATTTTTGTACAGAAAATTACAGACGTGGCGTCTCAGTTTGGTTATATCCTCCTAGATTACATATTAATCCATACTTCCATACTAATATGTATTATAAATGCGAAAGTCTGTCTGTCTGTCTATCTGTCTGTCTGTCTGTCTGTGTGTTACGCAGACGCTTAAACCGCTCAACCGATTTAGTTGAAATTTGGTATACAGATAGTTTGAGTCCCGGGGAAGGACATAGGATATTTTTTATCCCAGAACTCACCCCTCAAGGGGGTGAAAAGGGGGGTGTAAATTTGTATGGGGAATCAATAACCGCTGAACCGATTTAGATGAAACTTGGTATGGGGATAGTTTGAGCTGTGGGAAAGGATATAGAATAACTTTTATCCCCGAAATCATCCCTTAAGGGTGTAAAAAATGGGGTGGAAATGTATAGTGTGGACCAATTTGGGTTAAAAAAGTATGGATTAAAAAGCAGATTTGTTTAAGAATTAACGTACCCAAATTACTAATTCCACGCAGACGAAGTCGCGAGCAAAAGCTAGTAAAAATAAGGGCTTTACAAGGGCTAAGGGGTATTGAGTGAAAATAAAATTACAGTCTACGTACGGGAAAATAGGAGTCAGTAGCTATTTTTATACACTCATTTCTTTCAGAATATCCTCCATCTCTAAAAGTACATGAATAGGTGTGTAATGGAGCACTTACAATACCCATTATATTTATTGCCGCACAACGACCTGGGTTTTATCAAACATAGATATAACTCCGTAATAGATGGATACAGTCTAAGGAAAAAACGTGCCTCGAAAATCAAGAAAATTTGATTCTCGTTCAGAGGGCGCTACTAGTTTTGGCCTACAGTCGTATAGATGGCGTTGACGGTTTCGTTTGTTATTTAACAATTTTAACGCATATTAGTGAAAGAACATGGGTCAAAATCATAAAATTAATTAATGCAAATAAAAAAAATCATTTATCTATATTTAAATACATTCTATCGTATTTTTATAAATCTTCATTTTTAGTTTTAAAGTGTGTCGACAGATGGCAGTGAATTTACTGGGGTTACAAAATTTACTATGACAGTACCGCTCTAGTATAAGTTACTCTATGGTTATATTTAGCCCACAGATGTAACCGGACCAGGTGCTCTTCCGATGTTATAGGCACTATCAATGTATATAGTTGATTTAATGTCGTAGTTAATCTTTATGATCGACGATGAATCTCATTTGTAAGCAAGTAGGAAGATTTGTTGATTGTGGAAGTTGTAGTAATTTTTTTTCGAATTTGACATCTCATGTAGATCGCCTTATAGGTATACATATATATCATATGTATAAAGCACTTACACTACCCATTATATTTATTACCCCACAACTACCTAAGTAGCCCACAGATGTAACCGGACCACGTGCTCCGATGTTGTGATGGCAGTATATTCCAGTACACAGTTGATTTTTATATCGTACTTAATATTTTAATCAATCCCATTTGTTTCATACGAGTATGAAGATTTGTTCATTGTGGAAGTTGTAGTCTTAAGATTTCTTTTAGAATTTGACATCTCATGTAGATCGCCTTATAGGTATATAATAGAGCACTTTCACAACCCATTATATTTATTACCCCACAACGACCTGAACTGGCCCACAGATGTAACCAGACCAGGTGCTCCGATGTTGTGGTGGCACTATGTTTCAGTATATACATAGTTGATTTCTAAGATATTTCTTTGTTAATCTTTATGATCGACTGTGAAATTCATTTGTTTCATACAAAGATTTATTTAAAAAAAATAGTGCCGCGAATTTGACAGCTAAGCTCGCTTAGATGGCGCTGTACTGCGTGTATTATGTCCACAAAACTTATGGCGCCGTATAGCGCTGTCAAACTGGCACAATTTTTTCTTATATTTTATATTTCAGTACTTAAATAACTCTTTGGTTTTCTAATATGCTGACACCATAGTAACAATGAATGACTAATGGAAATAATAGTAATTATTTTCTTAGAGGCAATATTTTGTTATATAGAATGAAATATATAGAAAACACAATCAGTATCAGCAAAGATAGATATAACTCCGTAATAGATGGATACAGTCTAAGGAAAAAACGTGCCTCGAAAATCACGAAAATTTGATTCTCGATCAGATGGCCCCACTAGTTTTGGCCTACACTCGTATAGAGGGCGTTAACTGTTTCGTTTGTTATTTATAATTTTAACGCATACCAGTGAAAGAACATGGGTCAAAATCATATAAAAATAATTAATGCAAATAAAAAAATCATTTATCCATATTTAAATACGTTTTATCGTATTTTTATAAATATTTATTTTTAGTTTTAAAGTGTGTCGACAGATGGCAGTGAATTTACTGGGGTTACAAAATTTACTATGACAGTACCGCTCTAGTATAAGTTACTCTATGGTATCAGTCAGTCTATTATACAGTCGTGTTTAGATAGTTTTGAGCACCGCTTGGATTTATCTGATGGCGAGTAAAACGCTCATCTACTATTCGTATTGGGCCTAGCCTACATACGTAAACTGTTTCATATTTTTGTTAGTAACGCCAAGACAAACATACTACAAATATAGTCTCACAATATTTATGTTTACTTTTCCACGCCGTGCTATGCCCTGTTTATTGCAAAACACTGACTCATGTAACATGTAAAATCATCATCCTGTCAGTGATACAAAGTAGAAAAAAAAAATTGGAAAAAGATATAGTGACCAACTAGGTGAACAAATCAAATTATTTTATGAAATATTTTGATGTTTTTTTAAGTAGTCACACTACTATATTAAACATATTAATAACGTATTAATAACGGGTCACTCACGTATTTTAAGTCGAAAAACGCTCGACATGTTTCACTACGTACCGAGGAGCATCATCAGGAGCTTGCGTTGACGGACCGGCGCAGACACCGTCAACGCAAGCTCCTGATGACGCTCCTCGGTACGGAGTGAAACATGTCGAGCGTTTTTCGACTTAAAATACGTGAGTGACCCGTTATTAATATGTTTAATATAGTAGTGTGACTACTTAAAAAAACATCAAAATATTTCATAAAATAATTTGATTTTTAGATAGATATAACTCCGTAATAGATGGATACAGTCTAAGGAAAAAACGTGCCTCGAATATCACGAAAATTTGAGTCTCGATCAGATGGCGCCACTACCTTTGGCCTACACTCGTATAGAGGGCGTTGACGGTTTCGTTTGTTATTTAACAATTTTAACGCATATCAGTGAAGGAACATGGGTCAAAATTATAAAAATAATTAATGCAAATAAAAAAACCATTTATCCATATTTTAATACATTTTATCGTATTTTTATAAATCTTCAGTAAATTTGCTGTGGTTACAAAATTTACTATGACAGTACCGCTCTATTCTATTATATCCTCTTTGGTATGACACATCTCGATTGTATAACGTATGCGTTGGACTCGGTTATCTTTGCAGGGGGTTCACAGGTCATGCGTGAACTAATAACACGTACTTAATATTGTGTATATTTATGTTTTTATTGATCTTGACAGTGATTTCCGTGATTTTTTATAAGGAATAGATAATCACTACATAGTATAAAACGAAGTCGCTTTCCGCTGTCTGTCCGTCCGTCTGTTCCTATGTGTGCTTAGATCTTTAAAACTACGCAACGGATTTTGATGCGGTTTTTAATAGATAGAGTGATTTAAGAGGAAGGTTTATATGTATAATTTGTAAAGCTTTTGTGTTAGTTGAACTACCCGTCCGAAGGCCGAGTCGCTAGTTTTGATAAGATAAATCATCTCGAATCTGTATGAGCTAACTACACTGACTTCTCAGTGATAAAGTGTGAAAGTGCCACAGTAAACGCCAAAATTACTACTGTTAAAGTCGGTGCAGAGTTAGCTAGATCAGGAGTCTTTAAACTTTCTGACCCGACTTTTTGGGCGCAGACAGGGTTTATCTTCTTTTTTCGCGGTCTGAATTGGCAGGATCGTGTTCCGTAGTTTGTAGACTACTGTTTCTTTTATACCACGTCGGTGGCAAACAAGCATACGGCCCGCCTGATGGTAAGCAGTCACCTGATTAGACGGACTGTAGTAAACTAGCCTATTGTTTCAGCGTAATTGTGCCTATAAACTGTCAAAAGATTGCACCCGAAACGCGTGTATACATAAGGGAAGGAATGGAAAGATTTGCGAAGTCCTGGTAGGCTTCCGTAGCTAAATTGGTCAAGAGCAACGCACGGATTGCGGAGGTTGCGGGTTCAAGTCCTGCCGGAAGCGTAACTTTTTCCATTTTTTCCTTTAATATAAAATCTGTCAAAAAATGTCGATGTGTAAAACTAGATTTATTGTCAACAGTTGTCGAGCCTGCGCGAGGAGGCCGGCGAGGCGGACAAATGGAAGCAGCGGCGCCACACAACATTCGATCAAAACAGGCACCTTGAGGAAATTACCAAGGAAAGGTCAGTTACAACTAATGTTTATTCGTTAACGTTATGTTTGAATTGAGACCTCTTAGACCAAACTATAATGGCACACTTTTCTGAGTCAACTATAATGAATCCATTATACAACACTTTAGTAAACTATAATGAATATGTATGACCAATCTAAACCCAAGTTAAACGCAATGGGGTTAATAAAAAAATTTAAAATGCTAAACCTAAAATAATTAGGTGTAAAATTAAGGGAACGAGTCCGAAACACCACGCTGCGCTCTAAGACTCAAATAATAGACGTAGCTCGGAAAGCGGCCAAGTTGAAATGGGACTGGGCTGGTCATGTCTGCCGAATGCCGGATGACTTGTGGGCCAAGTTAACCACGGAGTGGGAGCCCCACGAGTCTAACCGGGGATCCGGCAGACCTCGTCGGCGATGGCGGGATAACTTGGACTCCTTCTTGACAGGCTGGCCGGATATAGTATTAAACAGAGACGAGTGGAAAAAGAGGGGGGAGGCCTTTGCCCAGCAGTGGGGCACAGTGGGCTCTGAATAATAATAAGAAATAATTGTAACAGGGACAGCTTCAAGCGCGTAGCCTGCAGCCTGCAGCACATCGTCGGGCAGCTGGTCGCGTACTGCGCCGCCGCAGAAGATGAACTCAACCGCACCGTCCTCGCCGAGCTGCTCTCGCGTTTGCTGCCTGAGTAAGTCTATATTTTTTTCACCTCAGCAGCTCGAACGAGCCTACTTTCGTCACTCCCTGGAGTGAAGAAAGTGCGACTTTCCTCACTCCAGGGAGTGAAACAAAGTAGCTTTTTAATTTAGCGAAGGCCATCAACTGCCACTTCATACTTCGGGGTCTATTACAAATTCGAAATACAGTTTAACCTTTAATATGTTCTCACTACTGAGGTTATTTATTTATTTACTGAGGTGAATTATATGTGCAACACGAGAGCAAAGTTATCTTACATCTCGTGTTTTTGAGTCCCTCGCTACGCTCAAGATTCTAACTTAGAATCTTTCGCTTACTCGGCGCTCTGAATCTTTCGCTTACTCGGGACTCAAAATCAACACTCGCAAGAAAAACCAACTTTCCTCTCTTTTTGCTCAAATAACTAAGATATATGCAAATCTCGTCCTTATGGTAAGCGACAAAGTGGAACCTTTGACTCGACACAAATACACTTCTTAGTAATTTTACCGGTTCCTCGTATCAAGCAAGGGATTACTCTTGTATTTTCTATCGGTTTCGACATTAACCAAAAAAAAAACTGTAACTACTATGTTTATTGAAACTGTGATTGTAACCCAGTGACGTCGCATGTTGCAACTGCATTTTACTACCAAAATAACATACACACGTGAAGCCGAACACTGTTACGTTTCTAATAAAAATACATAAAAATTTACGTCTATTTTAACACAGATAAATAATTGCCAAGGAAACAAACGAAAAGGGCTTTTGTAAGAAGTTTTTCACTAAGATATCTATATAAATAAATATTATAGGACATTTTTACACAGATTGACTAAATCCCACGGTAAGTTCAAGGAGGCTTGTGTTATGGGTACTTAGACAACGATACCGATACCTATATTAGGTAATCCGTATTTTTTGACATTTAGATTTTTATTCTAGAAAGTTTCTAGACTAGTATTTTTTATACAATTTTGGTGTTTGACGATCCTTTTTCTGAATTCTTATTATTAAGTGTGACATATCTATAATAATTCAATGTTTTTAAGAATAATAATAACTGCATCAATAAATTGCTCTGATATTTAGATTAAGGTAATATTTAAAACTTGACAATTTAAAAATGCTTGTTGCTAGGCCTATTTGAATAAAGAATATATTGAATTGAATTGAATTGATATATTTATATAAATACTTAAATACATAGAAAACACCCATGACTCACAAAACAAATATCTGTACTCATCACACAAATAAATGCCCTTACCGGGTTTCGAACCCAGGACCATCGGCTTCACAGGCAGGGTGACTACCCACTAGGCCAGACCGGTCGTCAGCATCTTGCGTACTAAAAACCTACATTCAGATATGAGATTTTATACCTCTACGTATTTAGGTGAATCTAAGCATGTCCATATCCTATTTGTGAGTAAAAGGGGCTGCATTTAATACCCTGTTGGATCCCCGCCAATAGTAACCTTTTCATCTGACACAAAATAAAAAGGGAAAAACTACGAAAGTTTCAAAGAAATATCAACTCTGAATCACTTCACGTAAGATTGAAATCACAAGTACACCTCTACACATGTCATGCGTTATTTGAGATGACGTGAAAGTGTTAATGCAAATGCAACTTTAGGTCATAGTCTTTAAGGTTTATTGTATGAAAAAAATACAGTTATTATAACTGCAAGATTTGCTATGCAATTAGTAATGCTATTCCAAGAACGACACTTGCAGTTTGTTGCAGATTATATTCAGTTGGGTCCTTTTAACAGATAAATGTATTTATGTATGTATGTATGTATAAACTCTTTATTGTACAAAGACATAGAACACAAATATGGCACAGAAATAGGCAGTACAAAGGCGAACTTATCCCTTTAAGGGATTTCTTCCAGTTAACCTTTGAGTAGATGAGAATTGATGAAGAACGGTAGACAAATATAGCACTGCGTACAATAGACTAGAGGAAAGTCAATAAATTTATAAAAGAGGGCGAAAATAAATAAAATAAGATAAAAATTTGAAGTAACAGTATTATTTATGATATGAGCTTTCATTAAAAGATGAACTACCACAAATTACAACTATTCCAAGCCGTAGTGAATCGTACTAGTCGCCAAAACAAGATTTCGGGGTCGGTCCCATAGTAAAAGTTGCTCAGCATAATCCCAAAACCTCCCTGGCAACGGGTATGCACTTAGTTTTTTGCCAAACTGTATATTTATTAAAATGTTATTAGATTTATTTCCTGCTTGTAGATATAAGATTGATTTTTGTTATTACTGTATTTTTCGTGTGTCCAAAACACCGTGATGTCCGTGATTCAGTCGATTTACGGTTTCTATTTTGTGTTGATGGGACTTGTCATAGGCCTCCACTATTGGTCACTTAGCCAGTGATATTTTTTTTTTATCATAATAAAAAAAATGCTATCAAGTGTATAGATATTCAATAAATACATTTTCTTTCTTCAGGGCATCTCTAATCGAAGAACCCCGCCCGTCCACGCCCAACCTCGACATATCCGTCCGCAGCAAGCACGTCCACTTCGCACCAGATCTGTCCGTCCTCGCAGACCTCGGCTCAGAAGGCGTGGCTGGCTTTCTGCAGGGGCAGAGGGACGTTAGCATCGATATTAAGAGGGAATTGGAGCTTAGCTTGAGAAGATTGAGGGAGGAAGCACATGAATTGTTGGAAACTGCTGCAAGAGTCAAAGGAAGTGAGTATTGAGTGATCTCAGGTTATCTATGATCGAAGATGCGCTACAGACGTGTCTGTCTCTGCAAACCTAGACTCCGAAGGTGTTGCTTGTTTCCTTTAGGGATAGATGGGCTTGGCTTTCTGCAGGTGTAGAGGGACGTTAGCATCGATATCAAGAGGGAATTGGAGCTTAGCTTGAGAAGATTAAGGGAGGAAGCACATGAATTGTTGGAAACTGCTGCAAGAGTCAAAGGAAGTGAGTATTGAGTGATCTCAGGTTATCTATGATCGAATATGCGCTACAGACGTGTCTCTCTCTGCAAACCTAGACTCCGAAGATGTTGCTTATTTCCTGCAGGGATAATTAAGGGGGTTCATATTATGCCCTATATGTCACTGAATATTCAGGGCTCTAGCTTTAGCCAGCACAAAGTTACAGGAAGTCGAAAATGGCCTGAATGGCTTCGAGAAAAGGATGGTACGGCCGCGCCTCTTTGTTTTGATAAGGGAATAGGGAGGGGTTGGCTTTAGAAATTATATTAACCCAAGTTTTATTGAGCTTACTGTACTTAGGTCGATTTGATTTATTTATTTTTTTAGACTTTTTTAATTTTTTTTAACGAACAGTGAATACGCGTATGTCTATTTGCTCAAACGGACCCAAAGATTATTATTTCACGATTAAATGTGGCATTTAAATAGTTTATTTATTATATTTCTAAAGTAATGTCGTTTGTTTACAGAACCGGTTACAGAGTCGCCCATGCTGGAATCCACTCAGCTTCAGATCACGGAACTTGTAGAAAAGCTGGACTCGAGACACAACAGCTGCGAAAATTGCGAACTGCACAGAAAGGTAACTATCGTAGGCCAATAGTAAACCTTATTGTAACGGGGTAAGGTATAATATAGAAGGAACCGGTGTCATAGTCGCCCATGCTGGAATCCAGTCAGCTGCAGAACACGGAACTTTGTAGAAGAGTTGGACTCGAGACACAACAGCTGCGAAAATTGCGAACTACACAGGAAGGTAACTATCGTATTCCAATAGTAAACCTTATTGTAACGGGGTAAGGTATAATATAGAAGGAACCGGTGTCAGAGTCGCCCATGCTAGAATCCAGTCAGCTTCAGATCACGGAACTTGTAGATGAGCTGGACTCAAGGCATAATAGCTGCGGAAATTTCACAGGAAGGTGCGCTACTAATGCTAAAAGATGAAAATATGTTTTAGTGACTTTAAAAATCGTACGTCTAGGAGACTAGAAACGCCATTCCACTAAACAGGCATTTGTAATGTATTGAAAACCATCGTCTTCTCAAATAAGACAAAATATCTTGAAGGAGAAAAGACATCCGATCCGATGTTTCGTAGTTGCAATAATATAATACCAATTATATGAAAATTGTGGGTTCTGCACTATACACCGTGGGCTGGAATAACCCGACAAATTTTTAAGGTGTATTCTTGACCGCATTTAGAGACAAAATGTCATATAAAGTGTTCTGAAATCGGTCTTGTTTAAGAGTCTTGTCTTGTGAAAATTTGTTTTTGTAATAACTCGGTGAATAACGTCTTTTTGGCTGCGACGCTGCCATGCATATTTTTTTGGATGACTCACAAAAATTTTCTGGTAATAAAAAAAACTTTACTGGTCCGTTGTAATGTTTTTTTCGCTAAGATGTAAAAATAAATAACGTGTCTAAACAGAAAAATACATTTTTTGGCCGAATTTGACCAAAAATCATATAACAGCATGTTTTGCTTTTTATGACCTCAGGAATATTTTTTTATTTTAGCCTATTTTGGTGTCCAACTGCTGGGCAAAGGCCTCCCCTCGTTTTCTCCACTCGACCCTGTCATCGGCATTTTCCCACCATTTGGGGTAGAATGCGTCCAAGTCGTCCCGCCATCTCCTTTTTGGTCTGCCTGAACCCCGGCCTGCACCGTCTATGGTGCTCCGTGGGTCCCACTCAGTAACCATTTTGGCCCACCTTTCCGGGTGCATGCGACAGACATGTCCCGCCCAGTCCCACTTAAGCTTAGCGGTCTTGACGCCTACATCTGCAACTCTAGTTCTGGAGCGTAGTTCCGTGTTTCTGATTCGATCAGTTCTACGAACACCTAATATACTACGCTCCATAGCTCGCTGGCAAACCTTGAGTTTCGATTTTAGGGCCTCAGTTAATGACCAAGTTTGTGCACCGTAAGTTAGGATGGGCAGGATGCACATGTCAATGCGTGCGAAGGAATGCGTGGTTAAAATCTGTCGGGTTACTCGAGCCCACGGTGTATAGTTTTTTATCTCCATTACGACTTAACTACGGTTACGATTAACTTCTTGTCTGTGTTATGTGTATGATTCTTTTTACCATGTTTAACCTTAATATTATATTATTTCAGAACATGGAGGAGGCAATGATGGAATGCCTACAGCGCGAGAACCTGCTGCGTTCGGATTTGGAAGCCGCACTAATACAAGTCGCTCAGCTCATGCAGCCCGAGAGAGATTCGTGCGATCTCGTCGTAGAAGGGTAAGTTGGGATCGTTTTTATATTAAAATCCTACGAGAATTGGATATAACGTGTTATAGATCGTTAGGTTTTCGCTGAAAGTGCATTGATCGAAATTAAACTATAGTGAGACATATTTCAAAATATCATATTTCGAGGCGGGCGGCGCGGGCAGTGCACTACGTACAGCCGCCGCGGACACGAGCGCCTGAGGAAGGATTCCCGAAGAATCCGAAACAGGTCGCCAAAAGCGATTAAAAAATAATAGTGAGTGAAACCGTACTGATCTAAATATTTTGAAAGTGCATTGAATTACGTTCAGTGCATTTTTCTCCAAACTATGCGAGTGATCCATATTCCAGCTTTTTGTTAATTACTAGGTCCTTAGTTTCGTCTTCGTGTCGAATGAAGGGACAGAAATATGATATCGCCGTTCGATGTCGGTTACACGATTTAATCAAACTAATTTTTTTATTAATCGCCCTGGAATTTTTTATGGACAATGTTTTGAAATTTGCGGAGCAAATCATAGCTTTATACTTATTATAATTGAAAGTATTTCAATTAAAAATTTTATTAATTGAATTAATAACGTTTCTTCATTACAGTGTTAACAGTGTTACTGTTTGTGTTTGTGAGAAAAGGTACCCCACGTCCATACTAATTTACAGAACTTTGTATGCAAGGGGGGTTCCTTTTCTCTGCAGCTGACTGTAAAAACAGTAACACTGTTAACTGTCCATCGGGGGACCCTCCTTTTAAGAGCTCCTGCGCACTGACGTCCAGTTTTTTGCGGAATACGGTTTTCTGCAGGATTCCGTTTAAGTAGTATACGTGGTAATATAGTAACGTTCACACGAGCATTCTGTTTGCGGTATACTGCACGCATACTACAAAAAAAACTGGACGTCAGGGGGAAAGCGGCCTAATAAGGTCCACCGTTGGAGTTAACAGTGTGTGGTCCTGTATCAGGTACGGCACGGGACAGCACCACCAGACGCCGTCGTCGCTCCCGGTGCGAGCGCCGCCGCGTCGCGCACCCGACTCGGGCTCCGTGTCGCTCGACGGCTGCTCCTCGCCGAGGGCCCTCCGAGCCAGCTACGACGCGCTGCACAGGGAGAGGGAGGACTTGCATCAGCAGGTAACAACTGATTACATTAATTATTACTAAACGTCGGGGCTCTATTAATCCCTATAGGAATTTTCGGCTCCGGCAGACGATCAGCGAGAGCTTTGCTCCCCGTCCGGTGTGAAACGATGAGCCTGTCTAAAGAACACGCGGAATTTACAAGGGAAACCATTTCCCCTCCCGCGAGTCCCTGACGGTGTTAATAATGACGTATACACTAGCGTGGGCGTAACTTACTTTCTATGCATCTCGCTCGCCCTGGAATATTAGTTCGAGCGAGATATATAGAAGGTAAGTTACGTGGACGTTAAAAATTGTCAGCTTTGACACACTGTCAATGACTCATAGTAAGGCGACATACATATGACGACGTAAATTAAATGGTTGATTATTTTTTCCAAGAAATTCCCAGATTTTTTCGAAATCGCAGACTTATTATAACAATTTATGTACAGTCAGCAACAGAAGTTACTAAGCGGGCGAGGTTTTCAAAACTACTTCGACGCGCTCTTATTTTCTTAATACAGTCGCGTCAAGATCATTTTGAACACCTCGCCCGCTTAGCAACTATTGCTGCTGACTGAACAACTTTGTAATACTCTAAAAGTTTTTAATACTTATTAAAAGTAGGATTAATTAATTAACAACTTGTTTTTTTACAAAATATATTGTTCAAAAAATTAAAAAAAATTGCATTGCAATTGTTCTCGCTAATTTAAACCAATAGGGAATATTACGCGAAACTCTGCCTAGGGGGCGCCAGGGCACCACTAGCACAATCTGAGGGTCTATCGCGAAACAAGAAAATGGAAATTTCGTTATCTCTGTCACTCTTGCATATTCGAGCGATAAAGAGGCAGATAGCGAAATTTCGGTATTGCGTTTCCCGGTAGGTCCTCTGTAAACAAACCGCCTTGATGCATCAAATCAAATGTCACATTTTATTATCTCTAAAAACTTGTCAAAAACCTTTTAAAGGTACAGTATGTATAAGTTACTCTGTGGTTTACTAACAAGGCTAGTTCTGCACTCTGGTGGCAGAACATTGCAGTAATATCCCCTATTTAACATTAACAAATACTGATAACCTAATTTTACCTGCACATTGAATTAACCTTTCGTATGCTATGGCAAAAAATTGCCATATAAATAGCTATCATGACAACTTCATGTATATGTTGAATATATATGGAGCAGATCTGCTACTAAGCATACGAGGGGTTAACCATCCGCTTACCATTTAAAACTTTCGCGTTTTGAACACATATTAAATCACATTTACAAATCACACCAATCTCTGATTTGACATTTTGCTGGGACGTCAGTTAGCCGCGACCACGACCAGTGAAACCTGTGTCGAAACGGCGGTAAATGAACGTAACAAAATAAATTCGCGATAGACTAGATTGTAAATGTGATTTAATACATCCGCTTACTAACCCCACTAACTCACGATTGTCGCATTGTTTGTCACGACGCACCGACACGCAGGTGAGACGACTGACCGAGTCGCCTGTCCACAAAATGTGCTGCGAAAAGGTACTTACTATACCGTTACGGTACGGAACGTGGCATGATATGATACTATGTTAAGGTGGGTTCCCACGGCCCGTGTTATTACAGGTCAGGCACGCTTGTGCCTGTGCTGTGCTACAGGTCAGGCACGCCTGTGCCTGTGCTGTGCGGCTTCCGTCGGGAGTGGGTGACGACCGGCGACCACGGGCCTTATTGGTTGCGGCCGTTCCCACGATCTGAGGCGCGGTCAGATTTGTGAAACAACGCGTGGGAACCCACCTTTACTCTAACCTTTACTCTTTTGGCTTTTGTATTTTACATCGTAACTGAGCCATTTTATTTATAGTCGTATACACCACTTTTTAATGTTATTTCCCTAGGAAGATATAACCGAACGGAGTAGCCATTAACAGGCGTTCCCCTCTGTCGAAAATAGACGGCCAATGGTCATACACAATGTATGGACTGACGTTTATCTGACATGGCTATTTTGACGTTACGTATACATTTGACGTTCCCCTCCCCCGCAAAAATTGGCAAACTTTTTTGTACAGCAAATTACAGACATGGCGTCTCCGTTGGTTATATCCTTAGTTATTTCACTCAGAATCCGGTTCTCAATCGTTCCTAGGAGAAAACGTGGCCAATAATTTGTACACATTATTTCGTTCCATCCATTCCGTTCCCGTCATAAAAGTCTGTGAAAAATAGTAACGAAATGGGAAAAAACTTTTTTAGCTTGTGATTCTGAGTAGAAAACCAATAAATAATTTCTAATAAAAAGTCTTGTATACAACTTTGATGTCCAATTGATGATTATAACTTAGACCATCCATAATCTATTTTCGCTTGTACGGAACTAGATTTTTCTATGTAGGTACTAGCATAGAGTAACTTATACTAGAGCGGTACTGTCATAGTAAATTTTGTAACCCCAGTAAATTCACTGCCATCTGTCGACACACTTTAAAACTAAAAATGAAGATTTATAAAAATACGATAGAATGTATTTAAATATAGATAAATGATTTTTTTTATTTGCATTAATTATTTTTATGATTTTGACCCATGTTCTTTCACTGATATGCGTTAAAATTGTTAAATAACAAACGAAACCGTCAACGCCATCTATACGACTGTAGGCCAAAACTAGTCGCGCCCTCTGAACGAGAATCAAATTTTCTTGATTTTCGAGGCACGTTTTTTCCTTAGACTGTATCCATCTATTACGGAGTTATATCTATCTTTGGTACTAGCAAGGATAGATATAACTCCGTAATAGATGGATACAGTCTAAGGAAAAAACGGGCCTCGAAAATTTGATTCTGGATCAGAGGGCGCCACTAGTTTGGCCTACTCTCGTATAGAGGGCGTTGACGGTTTCGTTTGTTATTTATAATTTTAACGCATATCAGTGAAAGAACATGGGTCAAAATCATATAAAAATAAATAATGCTAATAAAAAAAATCATTTATCCATATTTAACTACATTTTAACGTATTTTTATAAATCTTCATTTTAAGTTTTAAAGTATGTCGATAGATGGCAGTGAATTTACAGCGGTTACAAAATTTACTATGACAGTACCGCTCTATCTTATTATATCCTCTTTGGTACTAGATAAAATTAGCTTAAGAGCGCTATTACATTTCGGCGTTGAGCGAGTTTAGGTATTTTACGCGCTGCGGCGGGCTGTGCGAGCTCAGTATGCCGATCCCTTCTACCACGTTTTTCCTCTCGCTCGCACTACAATGATGGATTAAATAATCTTGATCCTTCGTGAAGCATACTGAAAACAATTATAACGACACTGACTGTACTTAAATTTTAAAATCCTAATTATTGTTATTTGGTACGAAAATACTAAATCCAGTGCAAATGTACTTACTTTTGTATTATAAAAGAATTATTTTATACTAGAAAGAAATTATATTCGCTCGTTTACATGTTTCGTCATTACATTTGGTACAGGTACAGGGTACTTGGGTAGCGAAACTATTTTAGCTATATGTAGCAGTTGGCCGTAATTGTTAATTTTAATTAACCATTGATCAATTGCATTAACCATTAGTTCCGCCATTAACCAATTGCATTACGCACCAATTGCATTAAAGTAATTCGAATTAAATTTTTGAGACGTTAATGGCCATTGAAGTTAAAGTTTTGTTTAGTGTTGTTTGACATATCAGTCAAATTTGACAGATTGACAGTTTTTGTCTTTTTTAGTGAAAATGAACATGGCTTGTTTGCTAAATTATATCCCAAAAAGATAATTTTCACTGAAAATGACAAAAACTGTCAATCTGTCAAACTTGACTGATATGTCAAACATCACTAAACAACTATGTCAGTTAGTACCAAACTTTAACAAAACGTTAATTTTCACAAAAAATTACAAAAACTGCCAAACTGTCAATTTTGACAGTTTTGACAGATGTGTCAAACTACATTTTCCATCCCATGACTAATGATGAAGGTCCTATCAAAATCGGACAAGCCGTTTCGTTTTGGGATCCAAAACTGTCAAACTGTCACAAAATGTAAATTTTGACAGATTGTATAAATCTACACTTGACAATGTGACTTGGTGCTAAATTATATCCCAAAAAGATAATTTTCACTGAAAATGACAAAAACTGTCAATCTGTCAAATTTGACTGATATGTCAAACAACACTAAACTATGTCACTTAGTACCAAACTTTACCAAAACATGTTAATTTTCATTAAAAATGACAAAAACTGTCAAACTGTCAATTTTGACAGTTTTGACAGATGTGTCAAACTACATTTTCCATCCCATGACTAATGTTGAAGGTCCTATCAAAATCGGACAAACCGTTTCGATTTGGGATCCAAAAATGTCAAAATGTCGCAAAATGACAATTTTGACAGATTGTATAAATTTACACTTAACAATGTCACTTGGTGCTAAATTATATCCCAAAAAAGATAATTTTCACTGAAAATGACAAAAACTGTCAATCTGTCAAATTTGACTGATATGTCAAACAACACTAAACTATGTCACTTAGTACCAAACTTTAACAAAACATGTTAATTTTCACTAAAAATGACAAAAACTGTCAAACTGTCAATTTTGACAGTTTTGACAGATGTGTCAAACTACATTTTCCATCCCATGACTAATGTTGAAGGTCCTATCAAAATCGGACAAACCGTTTCGATTTGGGATCCAAAAATGTCAAAATGTCGCAAAATGACAATTTTGACAGATTGTATAAATTTACACTTAACAATGTCACTTGGTGCTAAATTATATCCCAAAAAAGATAATTTTCACTGAAAATGACAAAAACTGTCAATCTGTCAAATTGGACTGATATGTCAAACAACACTAAACTATGTCACTTAGTACCAAACTTTAACAAAACATGTTAATTTTCACTAAAAATGACAAAAACTGTCAAACTGTCAATTTTGACAGTTTTGACAGATGTGTCAAACTACATTTTTCATCCCATGACTAATGTTGAAGGTTCTATCAAAATTGGACAAGCCGTTTCGATCTGGGATCCAAAACTGTCAAAAATGTCAATTTTGACAGATAGTATAAATCTACACTTAACAATGTTACTTGGTGCTAAATTCTATCCCAAAAAGATAATTTTCCCTGAAAATTACAAAAAAACTGTCAATCTGTCAAATTTTACTGATATGTCAACCAAACCTTAGTTCCACTAGGTACTGCCAGGGTTCAGCATCAGCTCTATCATGGGTACTGCTCTCCTAAGTGCTCATCAAGACGAGTCGGATGACTAAAACAGCGTGTGCCTATATTGCACCAAACCTTAGATCCACTAGGTACTGCCAGGGTTCAGCATCAGCTCTATCATGGGTACTGCTCTCCTAAGTGCTCATCAAGACGAGTCGGATGACTAAAACAGCGTGTGCCTATGTTGCACCAATCCTAAGTTCCACTAGGTACTGCCACGGTTCAGCATCAGCTCTATCATGAGTACTGTACTGCTCTCCCAAGTTGCTCATCAAGACGAGTCGAATGATCAAAACAGTATGCGCCTATGTTGCACCAAACCTAAGTTACTGTACTGTACTGCCAGGGTTCATAAGGAGGATGAGTAATACATACTCAAAACTTATACAAGTTCAGTCTTAGTTATATCGGAGCATCGTTTATAATGGCGTAAACGCCATCGACAATAAGGTCCCTTTTTATAGGAAATACCACATTTTATTCTGTTTTTAGTATTTGTTGTTATAGCGGCAACAGAAATACATCTGTGAAATTTCCAACTGTCTAGCTATCACGGTTCATGAGATACAGCCTGGTGACAGACGGACAGACAGACAGACAGACACCCTTTGGGTACGGAACCCTAAAAACAGAATAAAATAGATATTTAAGTGGTGCTCCCATACAACAAACGTGATTTATTTACCGTTTTGTGCGTAGTACGGAACCCTTTGTGCGCGAGTCCGACTCGCACTTGGCTGTTTTTTTTTAATTTACTACCTATAAAGTTTCAGGTAATTTCAAATATTTTTATTGTTGTTCGGAAGTTTGTTATGTTAATATACTATATTATAATACTATAACAACAAATACAGTACTCGGATCAAAGTTTCTCAGTCGCAGTTTACACGCACACAGTATAGCGTTTTACACGGCGCCTGCCGCACACAACGATAAAAAACCTCATTGTCGCCGCCGAAAACGTGCGGAGCCGACCGACACAGGTCCGACCTCTTCAAGCTCTGCCGCGGTACTGAGATCGCCAGCGCGCGTCATCGGCAATATAGAGTAGTTTTCAAAAAATTGCCAAAAAATTAAAGTAGAATTTGATAAACTCAAATGTATACCAACAGTATAAGCAAACGTTGTAGATTGCTCGTGTATAAAAATGACTTCGATACTAAGTAGATTTTCGTAGGAATTTACACTTGTTTCGAAGAGAAAATTCAATTCGTTTAACATTGATTTTCTCTTTCTTAAAAGCATGTAGGAAGAATATCGTTCGATATTCCTAAAGTACAGGATATTAGTAATACAAAATATCCAACTTTAGCAGAGTAAACTTCTCAAAATTTACAAATAAGAGCTCACAATTCAGTGCTTCACGCGGTTTTTCGTAAACGACCATCAGAAAAAAAATCATTACTAATTTAATTAGTCCTTTTTCTAAAATGTACAACGATATTCCTAAAGATAAGAAGACGCTCTTACTAGAACAAGTACTCTTTATTTCTAATAATGAGCGTAAAATCTTAAATCTTGTCGGGAATATCATCAATTTTACATTATTTCGACTTTTCTTGTAAGAACGCTCTTAAACTGATATTGCATGATATCGTGATCTATGTATAAGTATGTATATGTATAAGTAAAATCTATATTCTGTCAAATATATTTGGATATAGAAAAATCGCCACAAACCGAGTAGTAAATTCCTTGTAAGTTAATTATGGATGTCGCATGAATTAAAGTTATATAACGCTTATAATAGGGTAGTTGACTATTAGTCAAATCAGTTTATTTTTTCGAACTGTCAAAACGATTTTGCTACTACGGAATTTATATGAAATACTAGCATGTGACGTCACAATCAAGTTAATTATGGATGTTGCATGAATTAAAGTTATATAACGCTTATAATAGGGTAGTTGACTATTAGTCAAATCAGTTTATTTTTTCGAACTGTCAAAACGATTTTGCTACTACGGAATTTATATGAAATACTAGCATGTGACGTCACAATCAAGTTAATTATGGATGTTGCATGAATTAAAGTTATATATCGCTTATAATAGGGTAGTTGACTATTAGTCAAATCAGTTTATTTTTTCGAACTGTCAAAACGATTTTGCTACTACGGAATTTATATGAAATACTAGCATGTGACGTCACAATCAAATTATCTACTCTTTATAGTTTTATACGGGTTTTAAAATAGAAATTGTGGCTAAAAATAACTACTGTCTACATTTCTCTATTAATGTTTTGGTGCTTTATTTCATGCATGGTGTAAAATAATTTATTTTAAATACAGTAAATTACCGTATTGATGTGTTTCTAGCCGTTAATAGAGTTAAATTAACTTCGCTACGCTCTTACGTTAAAATATAGGAAACCCTTATTTTATATTTGTTATAAAATTGTTATTTTCCTGTCAGCTGGAGGCAGCCAACCGCCAGCTCCGTTCCACTCGCTCTTTCGTGGAAGAACAAGCCGCAGAAAGAGAGGCGGAACGAGACGAGTTCGCGAGAAGATTAGACGCCATGCGCGACGAAAACAATAGACTCACTTCGCGCCTACAAACCAACGCTACTATACTGAACGAGGTAAGAAGATCTCTTAGTACCTAAGTGCCAGTTAGCCTCATGCATGAAGTTTATATTTGAACGCAATATGTTTTATTCGGATGTTTGTTACCGTTATATCATGTTACAAATGCATTTCCGTTTTTAAATTACCATTTAATCACTTAAAATTATAAATAAAAAGTACAAAAATTTGCCCGCGAAAATGTAGTGAGCGAAACGCTCGAAACGCCACGTGACGTCACGCGTTCGACAGATTAGTGTCATTAGTAGCAAACGTCAGTTGGGCCGCCCAACGTGTGACGTCATCACGCTCTGTCGAATTCGCGCCAAAAGTTATGAGCGTTTCAACCGCTCAAAAATTTTCAACATTTTAAATATTTTTTAATAAAATAATGTTAAGGTTTACAAAAGTATTTTTATCATTTCCGGTGTTCCAACGATGTAATTATGAATCCAAAAATAAAAATAAAATCATGCATGGAGCTAGTTGCGCCATCCGCACTTGACAGACTGATCAACCTCACCCGGCGCGCCGCGGTTGACTATGAAACTTTTCATACAATAACATTTAGCGAACTCTTTAACGATGACAAACAGTTTGGTGCAACCGACCCTAAGTATTTGTCGACTAAGGTTATTGCAAAAAGTCATTTCTAGTTTCTATAATAACTGGCCGCGTAGCCAACATGCCAATCGCTTAAGCTCCGTAGCGATCGAAACGCAACTGTCACTGTCGCACTGATATGGAACAGTGATAGAGAGACACAATTCGTAGTCGTAGCGATAGCGTTTGTCACCTTGGCTAGGCCGGCTGATAACATTCGAATACAATAATATTTGGCGTGTAACTTTCTTAATCGGTTAAAATCGTACCATTGAAATAAGAGTTTGGTACATAACTATACTATGCTATTTTCGATATTTATTTAAATTTATTGAATGTAGATTTAATTCTCGAGTTTTCCAATTCATGCCAAGTAATATTGAACCAACTAAATCTAGAGAATATAACTACAACTCTAATCGAAGTATACTTAGTATTTCGCACTAGCGTGTGTTTACTTGCACATATGCATATTGGTTTATTATTTAACCGCAATTATGTGAATGTCTTTAACTAAAACGATAAATTACGACAACACTTAGCATGTTCTCACTTTTTAATACTAATTTTCAACCCTTTTTACTGCCATATTTGATATTTTAGGGCACAATTTATTAATTTAAACTTTCACGATTTTTACTCATTATTATTCACAACGACGGGACTTAATCGCGTAAAATAAGTTGAATTAGTTATTTTACGCGATTAAGTCCCGACGTTGTGAATAATAATTTATTAATTTGATATTTATTACACTTAACTGATTCGAGATGATTTGAGAATGTTCTTCTAGGAGATGTCTCCTTGTCATGAGGATCACAATAATCAGTTAAGTGTCAACGATTGTACTAACAACAACACACTTAACTCATCATAAAATAAACCTTATCTCTTTACAATAAGGTTTAGAATGGTGAGTTCACTGTGTCGGCGATGGTACTAACATAGGCCTGGGTTGTGTGTGTCTACAGATGCTTAACCTGCGTATCACTTGTTGCAACTGTCACGAGCACTATGCACATGTAAGTGTGGCTTGTTTGTATATAACACTCTTTGTGAGAAACTTTGTATCTTAGTAGCACGGAATAAATTGAACTTCTAATCCCGGCCCAAAATGATCTCGAAGGTTTTTTACAATCCGATACAAAAACTCCGTTCGTGTGTATTCGTCGCTTAAAACTTTTAACACCATTTTCACCTCTTAGGGACTTTTATTGAAAATTACATTATAATATAGTGCCACAAGGATACAATTTTATACAGTAGTTATAGAATTAGTAGAATACCTATTAATATAATATATGTATAATATTAGTCTGGCTATTGAAAGTTGAACCTAAAGAAACGCGGCATTTTCAAAAAATCTGTAGCAGGCGGCCCTTTGATTACAAAGATTGGATAACTTGTATACTTTTTATGATTTCTAGAATATGAAAATTATAAAAAGTATAAAAATTGTGCAATCCTTGTAATCAAAGTGCCGCCTGCTACAGATTTTTTGAAAATGCCGCGTTTTTTCAGGTTCAACTTTCATTAGCCAGACTCTAGTACTTAGTAGTAGAATTTGTGTAGAATTTTACGGTAGCTTTTAGATTTATAGCTTGTGCTTGATATAATAAGACCTAACGTTTCTCTTATCTTAACCAACCTCTTGTCATACTTTTTCCTTATTTAACCCTGTGTGAACGCCACGAGTATCGTGTGCGGCGCGTAATTGTGAACCTTGTCCCAACGCACGAAGGTTGATATTGGTCTGTAGCCGCGCACGTCATTGCTTTCCTGAATTCTTTTTGACGTGATTACGTCTTATAAATAGATGAACACCGGTACCATGTACGAAAAAGTGTCACGTTGTGGACAGATCTCCATGGTAACGTTACGGCCTTTTCATCAATGTTTTCTTATGACATTATCACGCAAAATTATCGTCCGTAAACCGACTTTACAGAGAACCATATTTTTTTATTTTATTATTACCTTAATACTTATTAATATTTATTTTACATTACTTGGGTTTCTAGCCACGGAACATGTATTTAGTTTTCAAATCATTTAGCCCCCCTAAAAAAAATGCAAATTATAGTGAGACGGAAGGTATTTATTCACATTATCGCCAACAGAGACAGCCTGACTCATCTCCGCCTTCTCGCTTCGCAGCGATTCCAGCTCTCCCAGCAGTCCTCGCATCCTGTTGTCTCTATCGTCTATAGTCTTTCTCATTTCTTCCAACTGCGAAAAAAAAACAAATAAAACATAACACCCAGTCCAGCAATTCTGAATATACTAAAATGACTGATTTAAAGTTTCACGATTTTTACTCATTATCATTCACAACGACGGGACTTAATCGCGTAAAATAAGTTTTAAATTTTCCCGTCGTTGTGAATAATTGTGATTTCCTTATTTTAGTCAATCTGTTCCTTGTTTTGTGGGCGGATAGAGTATATACGACTCGGTACAAACAGCAACACTCTTAACTGTCCATCAGTGGACCTTATGCCTTTTGTAGTAAGGTTTACGAACTGTCAGTTAACAGTGTGGGCGATGGTACTGCTTTTCCTTCACCTATTTGCATCTACCAAGGGCCTGACACTCTTTGATAGAGAAAGATAGTCTTATTGCGATTCCGGTAAGAGGAAAGAGAAAATAGTGCCATGATTTGTCCTTATCACCGACCGGGTGACATCATAGGTAGGAGGCGATGGCGAAATACCGAAATTTATAAGAGTGAAAGAGAAATGCTGCCCAAATTTTATATGAATATTCTTTCTCTTACCCCCGGTCGCTCGGTGGCGCGTCTATAACTTGTATATACTATGTCTATGGTATCTACACTTGTTTGACTATTTAGGTGGAACAGCTAGAAGCCCAGACCCGCGAGATGAACACCCTGATCCATGACCTGGAGTCCCGTAAGGCTGCCGCCGATGAGGAGTTGAAAGCTACGAACGAAAAGATATTACTGCTGCGGGATATCATCGCCAATCTGGAGAACCAGTTAGAGCAGAAGACGGCGCATGAGGCTGTCATTCTAGAACAGGTATGCTATTATACATAAAATAATATGTGACGTTTTCAACCAAAAGGTACCACATTGTCGGTTGTCGGTAAGGTTGATTTCTAATTGAAGCTATATGGAAATAACGCCTTACTGACAAGCGACAATAAGTACCCTTTTGGTTGAAAATGACACATATATCGTCAGGTGAAAACCAAAACTTACTAATTACCACCACAAGTTCATAGCCAAAGTGAACCATATGGGGACTAAAATAAGGTTGATTTTTGTTTAATATTTTTTTAGTAATTAGTGAGTTTTGGTGTTCACGTGACGAGATATTTAAAGAGAATGGGGTTGGCAACTGTCAAAGGTTTGCAGAGATGGCGCTATCATAGCTTGCCCCTTTTTCTATGAGATTTGGCTTAGGGCTGGCATCCAGGGCATTAATAAAAACAAAAATTTGACACAATTCTAGGGATTGACAGGGCAAGCTATGCTGGCGCCATCTGCTAAGTATTTCGACCGGCCAACCCCATTTAACCCCGACCTAGACCCAAACTAAGCATAGCTTATACTATGAGTGTTAGTTTTAGTAAACACTTACATACACACTATATAGCATACGCCAGTCTTTGACGAAATATAGGTATCGAGACGATCTTAGCGAAACAGAATGGAAAATTGCAAGAATTCGATTTGGTAATGCACATCGGTTGAGCTTAATCTCTAAGAACGGAAGGTAAAGTTTATAGTAATTCTATGGACTCAATAATTCATCTTGCAAATCTGGCTCCTAAATCGTGCTCATTTACTGTATATTTTTGTTATCGCGAAATGTGACTTGTGTTTCATGATCATGAATTCATGAGTCTTTTTATTACTAGACGGTTTTTAGTATTATTATTATTATTCACAACGACGGGACTAAATCGCGTAAAATAAGTTTTAAGTCCCGTCGTTGTGAAAAATAATGAGTAAAATTCGTGAGTGATCAGTGATTTTTAGTATATTCAAAATTGCTGAACTGGGTGTTAAGTTTTATTTGTTTTTTTTTCGCAGTTGGAAGAAATGAGAAAGACTATAGACGATCGAGACGACAGGATGCGAGGACTGCTGGGAGAGCTGGAATCGCTGCGAAGCGAGAAGGCGGAGATGAGTCAGGCTGTCTCTGTTAGCGATAATGACGACAGGGCTGAGGAGCTCATGGAGAGAATTAAGGAGCAGGTACTATATTATACTTTATTTTTTTAAACTAGCTGACGTAGGGGAGAAGACCGCTAGGCTGAAGTGGGACTGGGCAGGTCACGTCTGCCGCATGCATCCGGATAGGTGGGCTAGTATAGCCACCAAGTGGATGCCGCAAAAGAAGCGCGGACGTGGCAGGCCCAGGCGGAGATGGCGGGACGACTTAGACACCTTCACTAATAACTGGCCGGAAACAGCTCAACAACGGGAGTCATGGAAATCTAAGGGAGAGGCCTTTGCCCAGCAGTGGGACACTACAGGCTATTAATAAAAAAAAAAGTTCCTCAGTACTATTTCATAAAATACAACTCAGTCAAAATAATCTTCAGTCAAGTAGGCCTCGCAACAAACACAAGTTTTACAACTCATGTCTTCATTGTTCGACAGCGAGTAGAGTAATGTGTTAATAATTGTGTGTTAATAAGTTTTGGTCGTTTATCCGCTAAAATAAATAAACATTATAGGGACATTCTTACACAAATAGACTAAGTCTCGCGGTAAAGAAGGCTTGTGGTATTGGTACTCAGACAACGATATATATAACATACAAATACATAGAAAACATCCATGACTCGGGAACTCGTCACACAAATAAATACCCTTACCGGGATTCGAACCCGGGACCATCGGCTTCACAGGCGGGGTCACCACCCACTAGGTCAGACCGGTCGTCAAACATGTCAGGCAACTGAGTTAACAATATTGTTACGTTCTGTTACAAGTATTTAATAATTGCAGAGCCGCTGGCTGGAAGAGAAGCTCCACCGGCGCACTCGGCGATTAGAACGCGTTCACGAGACGTGCTCCGCGCCGTGCAGCGAGCCCAGCGAGGACGTGTCGCTCCGGGACCGACAGGGACCAAGAGAGGTACTAGAGTTTTGAATGATTCACGGTTAGTTTCACTAGACTTATATTGACCGGGATATAGACCGTGATTACCTTTTGTATTATTTGTGACCTCCCGATATTTTATTTTTATTTTTTTATTGTGATTTGTTTGTGTAAAAAACCAGTGATATCCGAATCAAACACGCGTAGTGACACCGTGAGTGTAGTGTGTTTGGACAGACCAACGATTGTGAACGCGACCGGACCAACAAGTGTGAATGCGACCGTTGGTAACGTTGAAAGTGAACGCAGCACACTTTGACACCCACCCGCTATCTTCAGTCACCCGTGAACATGATGCATGTAACTGCGTCGAAATATCGGGAGCTCACAAATAATACAAAAGGTAATCACGGTCTATATCCCGGTCAATATAAGTCAAGAGAGGTACTAGATCGCGGGCCAGGAACAGATTTCCATGACCAATCGCCTCCCGGGCGAAAACTCGTATAGTGGTTAACGGCTATGTATGATGAACCCTCGTGAACGTCAGCTGCCGCTCCGTTGGTGGGTTGAGGAATGGCAGCAAATACAAATTACAAAAAATTATTTCGTTACCAGGCATAGATGAAATATAGGATAAAACAATCGGTTTCACTTACAAATATGACTATTTGGTTAGCAGTAGCCCTCGCACTAGGTCGAGCCTGTGTCGGGAGGACTAAGAAATTCAGTAGATTTATCAATAAAATTATGCGAAAATAATACAGATAAAATACAAGTCGCAAATATAAATCTAAATATATATCTTTTAAAAACTAATAAACAATCTATATCTATAAATAAAGTCTATAAAAAAACAGCTCAACAACGGGAGTCATGGAAATCAAAGGGAGAGGCCTTTGCCCAGCAGTGGGACACTACAGGTTATTTAAAAAAAAAAAAAAAAAAAAAAACTTCTAAACAAATTTAGTACTTGTCTGTTGTTTGTATATTTTTTATAAGTTTTTTTTGTGTATGTTTTTACTTAGGCCACATCCCCCGGCGCCGGCGACGCGAGCCCGCGCTGGCCCGGGCTGCCGGAGCTGCTGGGAGTGTTCGAGGCGGTGGCGGCGCTGACCAGAGCCGAGGATGCCGCGCTCAAACGTATCGCGGACTTGGACATGCAGCGAGCTCAGCTCACCGACGTGGCGCAGGTATGTTAGGCCACATCCCTCGGCGACGCGAGCCCGCGCTGGCCCGGGCTGCCGGAGCTGCTGGGAGTGTTCGAGGCGGTGGCGGCGCTGACCAGAGCCGAGGATGCCGCGCTCAAACGTATCGCGGACTTGGACATGCAGCGAGCTCAGCTCACCGACGTGGCGCAGGTATGTTAGGCCACATCCCTCGGCGACGCGAGCCCGCGCTGGCCCGGGCTGCCGGAGCTGCTGGGAGTGTTCGAGGCGGTGGCGGCGCTGACCAGAGCCGAGGATGCCGCGCTCAAACGTATCGCGGACTTGGACATGCAGCGAGCTCAGCTCACCGACGTGGCGCAGGTATGTTAGGCCACATCCCTCGGCGACGCGAGCCCGCGCTGGCCCGGGCTGCCGGAGCTGCTGGGAGTGTTCGAGGCGGTGGCGGCGCTGACCAGAGCCGAGGATGCCGCGCTCAAACGTATCGCGGACTTGGACATGCAGCGAGCTCAGCTCACCGACGTGGCGCAGGTATGTTAGGCCACATCCCTCGGCGACGCGAGCCCGCGCTGGCCCGGGCTGCCGGAGCTGCTGGGAGTGTTCGAGGCGGTGGCGGCGCTGACCAGAGCCGAGGATGCCGCGCTCAAACGTATCGCGGACTTGGACATGCAGCGAGCTCAGCTCACCGACGTGGCGCAGGTATGTTAGGCCACATCCCTCGGCGACGCGAGCCCGCGCTGGCCCGGGCTGCCGGAGCTGCTGGGAGTGTTCGAGGCGGTGGCGGCGCTGACCAGAGCCGAGGATGCCGCGCTCAAACGTATCGCGGACTTGGACATGCAGCGAGCTCAGCTCACCGACGTGGCGCAGGTATGTTAGGCCACATCCCTCGGCGACGCGAGCCCGCGCTGGCCCGGGCTGCCGGAGCTGCTGGGAGTGTTCGAGGCGGTGGCGGCGCTGACCAGAGCCGAGGATGCCGCGCTCAAACGTATCGCGGACTTGGACATGCAGCGAGCTCAGCTCACCGACGTGGCGCAGGTATGTTAGGCCACATCCCTCGGCGACGCGAGCCCGCGCTGGCCCGGGCTGCCGGAGCTGCTGGGAGTGTTCGAGGCGGTGGCGGCGCTGACCAGAGCCGAGGATGCCGCGCTCAAACGTATCGCGGACTTGGACATGCAGCGAGCTCAGCTCACCGACGTGGCGCAGGTATGTTAGGCCACATCCCTCGGCGACGCGAGCCCGCGCTGGCCCGGGCTGCCGGAGCTGCTGGGAGTGTTCGAGGCGGTGGCGGCGCTGACCAGAGCCGAGGATGCCGCGCTCAAACGTATCGCGGACTTGGACATGCAGCGAGCTCAGCTCACCGACGTGGCGCAGGTATGTTAGGCCACATCCCTCGGCGACGCGAGCCCGCGCTGGCCCGGGCTGCCGGAGCTGCTGGGAGTGTTCGAGGCGGTGGCGGCGCTGACCAGAGCCGAGGATGCCGCGCTCAAACGTATCGCGGACTTGGACATGCAGCGAGCTCAGCTCACCGACGTGGCGCAGGTATGTTAGGCCACATCCCTCGGCGACGCGAGCCCGCGCTGGCCCGGGCTGCCGGAGCTGCTGGGAGTGTTCGAGGCGGTGGCGGCGCTGACCAGAGCCGAGGATGCCGCGCTCAAACGTATCGCGGACTTGGACATGCAGCGAGCTCAGCTCACCGACGTGGCGCAGGTATGTTAGGCCACATCCCTCGGCGACGCGAGCCCGCGCTGGCCCGGGCTGCCGGAGCTGCTGGGAGTGTTCGAGGCGGTGGCGGCGCTGACCAGAGCCGAGGATGCCGCGCTCAAACGTATCGCGGACTTGGACATGCAGCGAGCTCAGCTCACCGACGTGGCGCAGGTATGTTAGGCCACATCCCTCGGCGACGCGAGCCCGCGCTGGCCCGGGCTGCCGGAGCTGCTGGGAGTGTTCGAGGCGGTGGCGGCGCTGACCAGAGCCGAGGATGCCGCGCTCAAACGTATCGCGGACTTGGACATGCAGCGAGCTCAGCTCACCGACGTGGCGCAGGTATGTTAGGCCACATCCCTCGGCGACGCGAGCCCGCGCTGGCCCGGGCTGCCGGAGCTGCTGGGAGTGTTCGAGGCGGTGGCGGCGCTGACCAGAGCCGAGGATGCCGCGCTCAAACGTATCGCGGACTTGGACATGCAGCGAGCTCAGCTCACCGACGTGGCGCAGGTATGTTAGGCCACATCCCTCGGCGACGCGAGCCCGCGCTGGCCCGGGCTGCCGGAGCTGCTGGGAGTGTTCGAGGCGGTGGCGGCGCTGACCAGAGCCGAGGATGCCGCGCTCAAACGTATCGCGGACTTGGACATGCAGCGAGCTCAGCTCACCGACGTGGCGCAGGTATGTTAGGCCACATCCCTCGGCGACGCGAGCCCGCGCTGGCCCGGGCTGCCGGAGCTGCTGGGAGTGTTCGAGGCGGTGGCGGCGCTGACCAGAGCCGAGGATGCCGCGCTCAAACGTATCGCGGACTTGGACATGCAGCGAGCTCAGCTCACCGACGTGGCGCAGGTATGTTAGGCCACATCCCTCGGCGACGCGAGCCCGCGCTGGCCCGGGCTGCCGGAGCTGCTGGGAGTGTTCGAGGCGGTGGCGGCGCTGACCAGAGCCGAGGATGCCGCGCTCAAACGTATCGCGGACTTGGACATGCAGCGAGCTCAGCTCACCGACGTGGCGCAGGTATGTTAGGCCACATCCCTCGGCGACGCGAGCCCGCGCTGGCCCGGGCTGCCGGAGCTGCTGGGAGTGTTCGAGGCGGTGGCGGCGCTGACCAGAGCCGAGGATGCCGCGCTCAAACGTATCGCGGACTTGGACATGCAGCGAGCTCAGCTCACCGACGTGGCGCAGGTATGTTAGGCCACATCCCTCGGCGACGCGAGCCCGCGCTGGCCCGGGCTGCCGGAGCTGCTGGGAGTGTTCGAGGCGGTGGCGGCGCTGACCAGAGCCGAGGATGCCGCGCTCAAACGTATCGCGGACTTGGACATGCAGCGAGCTCAGCTCACCGACGTGGCGCAGGTATGTTAGGCCACATCCCTCGGCGACGCGAGCCCGCGCTGGCCCGGGCTGCCGGAGCTGCTGGGAGTGTTCGAGGCGGTGGCGGCGCTGACCAGAGCCGAGGATGCCGCGCTCAAACGTATCGCGGACTTGGACATGCAGCGAGCTCAGCTCACCGACGTGGCGCAGGTATGTTAGGCCACATCCCTCGGCGACGCGAGCCCGCGCTGGCCCGGGCTGCCGGAGCTGCTGGGAGTGTTCGAGGCGGTGGCGGCGCTGACCAGAGCCGAGGATGCCGCGCTCAAACGTATCGCGGACTTGGACATGCAGCGAGCTCAGCTCACCGACGTGGCGCAGGTATGTTAGGCCACATCCCTCGGCGACGCGAGCCCGCGCTGGCCCGGGCTGCCGGAGCTGCTGGGAGTGTTCGAGGCGGTGGCGGCGCTGACCAGAGCCGAGGATGCCGCGCTCAAACGTATCGCGGACTTGGACATGCAGCGAGCTCAGCTCACCGACGTGGCGCAGGTATGTTAGGCCACATCCCTCGGCGACGCGAGCCCGCGCTGGCCCGGGCTGCCGGAGCTGCTGGGAGTGTTCGAGGCGGTGGCGGCGCTGACCAGAGCCGAGGATGCCGCGCTCAAACGTATCGCGGACTTGGACATGCAGCGAGCTCAGCTCACCGACGTGGCGCAGGTATGTTAGGCCACATCCCTCGGCGACGCGAGCCCGCGCTGGCCCGGGCTGCCGGAGCTGCTGGGAGTGTTCGAGGCGGTGGCGGCGCTGACCAGAGCCGAGGATGCCGCGCTCAAACGTATCGCGGACTTGGACATGCAGCGAGCTCAGCTCACCGACGTGGCGCAGGTATGTTAGGCCACATCCCTCGGCGACGCGAGCCCGCGCTGGCCCGGGCTGCCGGAGCTGCTGGGAGTGTTCGAGGCGGTGGCGGCGCTGACCAGAGCCGAGGATGCCGCGCTCAAACGTATCGCGGACTTGGACATGCAGCGAGCTCAGCTCACCGACGTGGCGCAGGTATGTTAGGCCACATCCCTCGGCGACGCGAGCCCGCGCTGGCCCGGGCTGCCGGAGCTGCTGGGAGTGTTCGAGGCGGTGGCGGCGCTGACCAGAGCCGAGGATGCCGCGCTCAAACGTATCGCGGACTTGGACATGCAGCGAGCTCAGCTCACCGACGTGGCGCAGGTATGTTAGGCCACATCCCTCGGCGACGCGAGCCCGCGCTGGCCCGGGCTGCCGGAGCTGCTGGGAGTGTTCGAGGCGGTGGCGGCGCTGACCAGAGCCGAGGATGCCGCGCTCAAACGTATCGCGGACTTGGACATGCAGCGAGCTCAGCTCACCGACGTGGCGCAGGTATGTTAGGCCACATCCCTCGGCGACGCGAGCCCGCGCTGGCCCGGGCTGCCGGAGCTGCTGGGAGTGTTCGAGGCGGTGGCGGCGCTGACCAGAGCCGAGGATGCCGCGCTCAAACGTATCGCGGACTTGGACATGCAGCGAGCTCAGCTCACCGACGTGGCGCAGGTATGTTAGGCCACATCCCTCGGCGACGCGAGCCCGCGCTGGCCCGGGCTGCCGGAGCTGCTGGGAGTGTTCGAGGCGGTGGCGGCGCTGACCAGAGCCGAGGATGCCGCGCTCAAACGTATCGCGGACTTGGACATGCAGCGAGCTCAGCTCACCGACGTGGCGCAGGTATGTTAGGCCACATCCCTCGGCGACGCGAGCCCGCGCTGGCCCGGGCTGCCGGAGCTGCTGGGAGTGTTCGAGGCGGTGGCGGCGCTGACCAGAGCCGAGGATGCCGCGCTCAAACGTATCGCGGACTTGGACATGCAGCGAGCTCAGCTCACCGACGTGGCGCAGGTATGTTAGGCCACATCCCTCGGCGACGCGAGCCCGCGCTGGCCCGGGCTGCCGGAGCTGCTGGGAGTGTTCGAGGCGGTGGCGGCGCTGACCAGAGCCGAGGATGCCGCGCTCAAACGTATCGCGGACTTGGACATGCAGCGAGCTCAGCTCACCGACGTGGCGCAGGTATGTTAGGCCACATCCCTCGGCGACGCGAGCCCGCGCTGGCCCGGGCTGCCGGAGCTGCTGGGAGTGTTCGAGGCGGTGGCGGCGCTGACCAGAGCCGAGGATGCCGCGCTCAAACGTATCGCGGACTTGGACATGCAGCGAGCTCAGCTCACCGACGTGGCGCAGGTATGTTAGGCCACATCCCTCGGCGACGCGAGCCCGCGCTGGCCCGGGCTGCCGGAGCTGCTGGGAGTGTTCGAGGCGGTGGCGGCGCTGACCAGAGCCGAGGATGCCGCGCTCAAACGTATCGCGGACTTGGACATGCAGCGAGCTCAGCTCACCGACGTGGCGCAGGTATGTTAGGCCACATCCCTCGGCGACGCGAGCCCGCGCTGGCCCGGGCTGCCGGAGCTGCTGGGAGTGTTCGAGGCGGTGGCGGCGCTGACCAGAGCCGAGGATGCCGCGCTCAAACGTATCGCGGACTTGGACATGCAGCGAGCTCAGCTCACCGACGTGGCGCAGGTATGTTAGGCCACATCCCTCGGCGACGCGAGCCCGCGCTGGCCCGGGCTGCCGGAGCTGCTGGGAGTGTTCGAGGCGGTGGCGGCGCTGACCAGAGCCGAGGATGCCGCGCTCAAACGTATCGCGGACTTGGACATGCAGCGAGCTCAGCTCACCGACGTGGCGCAGGTATGTTAGGCCACATCCCTCGGCGACGCGAGCCCGCGCTGGCCCGGGCTGCCGGAGCTGCTGGGAGTGTTCGAGGCGGTGGCGGCGCTGACCAGAGCCGAGGATGCCGCGCTCAAACGTATCGCGGACTTGGACATGCAGCGAGCTCAGCTCACCGACGTGGCGCAGGTATGTTAGGCCACATCCCTCGGCGACGCGAGCCCGCGCTGGCCCGGGCTGCCGGAGCTGCTGGGAGTGTTCGAGGCGGTGGCGGCGCTGACCAGAGCCGAGGATGCCGCGCTCAAACGTATCGCGGACTTGGACATGCAGCGAGCTCAGCTCACCGACGTGGCGCAGGTATGTTAGGCCACATCCCTCGGCGACGCGAGCCCGCGCTGGCCCGGGCTGCCGGAGCTGCTGGGAGTGTTCGAGGCGGTGGCGGCGCTGACCAGAGCCGAGGATGCCGCGCTCAAACGTATCGCGGACTTGGACATGCAGCGAGCTCAGCTCACCGACGTGGCGCAGGTATGTTAGGCCACATCCCTCGGCGACGCGAGCCCGCGCTGGCCCGGGCTGCCGGAGCTGCTGGGAGTGTTCGAGGCGGTGGCGGCGCTGACCAGAGCCGAGGATGCCGCGCTCAAACGTATCGCGGACTTGGACATGCAGCGAGCTCAGCTCACCGACGTGGCGCAGGTATGTTAGGCCACATCCCTCGGCGACGCGAGCCCGCGCTGGCCCGGGCTGCCGGAGCTGCTGGGAGTGTTCGAGGCGGTGGCGGCGCTGACCAGAGCCGAGGATGCCGCGCTCAAACGTATCGCGGACTTGGACATGCAGCGAGCTCAGCTCACCGACGTGGCGCAGGTATGTTAGGCCACATCCCTCGGCGACGCGAGCCCGCGCTGGCCCGGGCTGCCGGAGCTGCTGGGAGTGTTCGAGGCGGTGGCGGCGCTGACCAGAGCCGAGGATGCCGCGCTCAAACGTATCGCGGACTTGGACATGCAGCGAGCTCAGCTCACCGACGTGGCGCAGGTATGTTAGGCCACATCCCTCGGCGACGCGAGCCCGCGCTGGCCCGGGCTGCCGGAGCTGCTGGGAGTGTTCGAGGCGGTGGCGGCGCTGACCAGAGCCGAGGATGCCGCGCTCAAACGTATCGCGGACTTGGACATGCAGCGAGCTCAGCTCACCGACGTGGCGCAGGTATGTTAGGCCACATCCCTCGGCGACGCGAGCCCGCGCTGGCCCGGGCTGCCGGAGCTGCTGGGAGTGTTCGAGGCGGTGGCGGCGCTGACCAGAGCCGAGGATGCCGCGCTCAAACGTATCGCGGACTTGGACATGCAGCGAGCTCAGCTCACCGACGTGGCGCAGGTATGTTAGGCCACATCCCTCGGCGACGCGAGCCCGCGCTGGCCCGGGCTGCCGGAGCTGCTGGGAGTGTTCGAGGCGGTGGCGGCGCTGACCAGAGCCGAGGATGCCGCGCTCAAACGTATCGCGGACTTGGACATGCAGCGAGCTCAGCTCACCGACGTGGCGCAGGTATGTTAGGCCACATCCCTCGGCGACGCGAGCCCGCGCTGGCCCGGGCTGCCGGAGCTGCTGGGAGTGTTCGAGGCGGTGGCGGCGCTGACCAGAGCCGAGGATGCCGCGCTCAAACGTATCGCGGACTTGGACATGCAGCGAGCTCAGCTCACCGACGTGGCGCAGGTATGTTAGGCCACATCCCTCGGCGACGCGAGCCCGCGCTGGCCCGGGCTGCCGGAGCTGCTGGGAGTGTTCGAGGCGGTGGCGGCGCTGACCAGAGCCGAGGATGCCGCGCTCAAACGTATCGCGGACTTGGACATGCAGCGAGCTCAGCTCACCGACGTGGCGCAGGTATGTTAGGCCACATCCCTCGGCGACGCGAGCCCGCGCTGGCCCGGGCTGCCGGAGCTGCTGGGAGTGTTCGAGGCGGTGGCGGCGCTGACCAGAGCCGAGGATGCCGCGCTCAAACGTATCGCGGACTTGGACATGCAGCGAGCTCAGCTCACCGACGTGGCGCAGGTATGTTAGGCCACATCCCTCGGCGACGCGAGCCCGCGCTGGCCCGGGCTGCCGGAGCTGCTGGGAGTGTTCGAGGCGGTGGCGGCGCTGACCAGAGCCGAGGATGCCGCGCTCAAACGTATCGCGGACTTGGACATGCAGCGAGCTCAGCTCACCGACGTGGCGCAGGTATGTTAGGCCACATCCCTCGGCGACGCGAGCCCGCGCTGGCCCGGGCTGCCGGAGCTGCTGGGAGTGTTCGAGGCGGTGGCGGCGCTGACCAGAGCCGAGGATGCCGCGCTCAAACGTATCGCGGACTTGGACATGCAGCGAGCTCAGCTCACCGACGTGGCGCAGGTATGTTAGGCCACATCCCTCGGCGACGCGAGCCCGCGCTGGCCCGGGCTGCCGGAGCTGCTGGGAGTGTTCGAGGCGGTGGCGGCGCTGACCAGAGCCGAGGATGCCGCGCTCAAACGTATCGCGGACTTGGACATGCAGCGAGCTCAGCTCACCGACGTGGCGCAGGTATGTTAGGCCACATCCCCCGGCGCCGGCGACGCGAGCCCGCGCTGGCCCGGGCTGCCGGAGCTGCTGGGAGTGTTCGAGGCGGTGGCGGCGCTGACCAGAGCCGAGGATGCCGCGCTCAAACGTATCGCGGACTTGGACATGCAGCGAGCTCAGCTCACCGACGTGGCGCAGGTATGTTAGGCCACATCCCTCGGCGACGCGAGCCCGCGCTGGCCCGGGCTGCCGGAGCTGCTGGGAGTGTTCGAGGCGGTGGCGGCGCTGACCAGAGCCGAGGATGCCGCGCTCAAACGTATCGCGGACTTGGACATGCAGCGAGCTCAGCTCACCGACGTGGCGCAGGTATGTTAGGCCACATCCCTCGGCGACGCGAGCCCGCGCTGGCCCGGGCTGCCGGAGCTGCTGGGAGTGTTCGAGGCGGTGGCGGCGCTGACCAGAGCCGAGGATGCCGCGCTCAAACGTATCGCGGACTTGGACATGCAGCGAGCTCAGCTCACCGACGTGGCGCAGGTATGTTAGGCCACATCCCTCGGCGACGCGAGCCCGCGCTGGCCCGGGCTGCCGGAGCTGCTGGGAGTGTTCGAGGCGGTGGCGGCGCTGACCAGAGCCGAGGATGCCGCGCTCAAACGTATCGCGGACTTGGACATGCAGCGAGCTCAGCTCACCGACGTGGCGCAGGTATGTTAGGCCACATCCCTCGGCGACGCGAGCCCGCGCTGGCCCGGGCTGCCGGAGCTGCTGGGAGTGTTCGAGGCGGTGGCGGCGCTGACCAGAGCCGAGGATGCCGCGCTCAAACGTATCGCGGACTTGGACATGCAGCGAGCTCAGCTCACCGACGTGGCGCAGGTATGTTAGGCCACATCCCTCGGCGACGCGAGCCCGCGCTGGCCCGGGCTGCCGGAGCTGCTGGGAGTGTTCGAGGCGGTGGCGGCGCTGACCAGAGCCGAGGATGCCGCTCTCAAACGTATCGCGGACTTGGACATGCAGCGAGCTCAGCTCACCGACGTGGCGCAGGTATGTTAGGCCACATCCCTCGGCGACGCGAGCCCGCGCTGGCCCGGGCTGCCGGAGCTGCTGGGAGTGTTCGAGGCGGTGGCGGCGCTGACCAGAGCCGAGGATGCCGCGCTCAAACGTATCGCGGACTTGGACATGCAGCGAGCTCAGCTCACCGACGTGGCGCAGGTATGTTAGGCCACATCCCTCGGCGACGCGAGCCCGCGCTGGCCCGGGCTGCCGGAGCTGCTGGGAGTGTTCGAGGCGGTGGCGGCGCTGACCAGAGCCGAGGATGCCGCGCTCAAACGTATCGCGGACTTGGACATGCAGCGAGCTCAGCTCACCGACGTGGCGCAGGTATGTTAGGCCACATCCCTCGGCGACGCGAGCCCGCGCTGGCCCGGGCTGCCGGAGCTGCTGGGAGTGTTCGAGGCGGTGGCGGCGCTGACCAGAGCCGAGGATGCCGCGCTCAAACGTATCGCGGACTTGGACATGCAGCGAGCTCAGCTCACCGACGTGGCGCAGGTATGTTAGGCCACATCCCTCGGCGACGCGAGCCCGCGCTGGCCCGGGCTGCCGGAGCTGCTGGGAGTGTTCGAGGCGGTGGCGGCGCTGACCAGAGCCGAGGATGCCGCGCTCAAACGTATCGCGGACTTGGACATGCAGCGAGCTCAGCTCACCGACGTGGCGCAGGTATGTTAGGCCACATCCCTCGGCGACGCGAGCCCGCGCTGGCCCGGGCTGCCGGAGCTGCTGGGAGTGTTCGAGGCGGTGGCGGCGCTGACCAGAGCCGAGGATGCCGCGCTCAAACGTATCGCGGACTTGGACATGCAGCGAGCTCAGCTCACCGACGTGGCGCAGGTATGTTAGGCCACATCCCTCGGCGACGCGAGCCCGCGCTGGCCCGGGCTGCCGGAGCTGCTGGGAGTGTTCGAGGCGGTGGCGGCGCTGACCAGAGCCGAGGATGCCGCGCTCAAACGTATCGCGGACTTGGACATGCAGCGAGCTCAGCTCACCGACGTGGCGCAGGTATGTTAGGCCACATCCCTCGGCGACGCGAGCCCGCGCTGGCCCGGGCTGCCGGAGCTGCTGGGAGTGTTCGAGGCGGTGGCGGCGCTGACCAGAGCCGAGGATGCCGCGCTCAAACGTATCGCGGACTTGGACATGCAGCGAGCTCAGCTCACCGACGTGGCGCAGGTATGTTAGGCCACATCCCTCGGCGACGCGAGCCCGCGCTGGCCCGGGCTGCCGGAGCTGCTGGGAGTGTTCGAGGCGGTGGCGGCGCTGACCAGAGCCGAGGATGCCGCGCTCAAACGTATCGCGGACTTGGACATGCAGCGAGCTCAGCTCACCGACGTGGCGCAGGTATGTTAGGCCACATCCCTCGGCGACGCGAGCCCGCGCTGGCCCGGGCTGCCGGAGCTGCTGGGAGTGTTCGAGGCGGTGGCGGCGCTGACCAGAGCCGAGGATGCCGCGCTCAAACGTATCGCGGACTTGGACATGCAGCGAGCTCAGCTCACCGACGTAGCGCAGGTACGTACTTTTTACCTGATTGCGCGAAAAAAAGGTTCTATTTAGTGTTGAAGTATGATTGTAGATAGTGGTATTCCCTGTTTTGGTATGCCAGAACTTTTTAGTTGTAGCTCTATCCAGAGCTGAAGATGCGCCACGAGTTCAACTCACCGATACACACCAGGTAAGCTGCACTACCTTTATCCTAGTTGAGAATTCGGCTGCTGCTCCGGTCAGGTTTTTCAGTAACCGCTTTCAATGGCGGATTAGTCCCGTGACAAAAGTAGCAAATGCCACGGGCCTCGCGCGTTTGGGGGCCCCGCCCGCCTGTGCATTGTGGCTAAGTTTCACTTCGTCCGACAAAACTAAAACAATCCATGGGCCCCATGATAAAATATGCTACAGGCCCCGCGCTGACTTAATCTGGCACTGACCACTTTTGCAATACGGCAAGCCAGCATACGGGCGGCAGGTGGAGAAAACATAGCTCCACTACTGCCATCAAGTTTACAGTATCCTATTTGACTGCACCGATTAAATGGTCAGTTGATCGTTTGAAAATTAACTGTGATAGGATTTACAGCATACTGGGTGTTCGTATGACGGACCGTATTAGAAACACCGAACTGCCTTCCAAAAGTGGCATTGTGGATGTGGGCATGAAGCATGAAGGCCGCTAAGCTGAAATGGACACATCTGCCGAATGCACCCAGAACGCTGGGCCAAATTAACCATGGACTGGATTCCACAAGATGGATCTCGGGGCAGAGGAAGACCCAAACGGAGATGGCGGGACGACCTCATTCTGTGTGTAGTGGTGGGAGTGTGCATGTGACAGAGCCAAGTGGCCGGAGACGAGAGGCCTTTCTTCAGCAGTGGGACACACTAGCAGGCAAAAAAAAAGGATTTACAAATCGTCAATCATGTGTAGCGTCTTGTGCGGCTAATAATAAATCGGATCGGATTCTCCCAGTATCTGTGCTAAACTTTTCTTGTTATTTAAAGTAGAATATTGCGGATGTAATCCCATCCATGGAACACCCTTGGCTTTGCCATCTATTGATATTCTTACTGATTTTGCTTCGGAGACATTTCTTTGGCAGTTACAGGCTATATTGACAATTATATATTAAATATTAAAGTTTTCAATGATATGAAATCTCAAATCGCACAAAAATAGAAACTTATAATAAGACATCAAACCCACGGTTCAAATTCAACTGTCAACTACAAAACATCACAACTTTATAGTGTGAACCCATCAGTTACATCATTTAGGGAAATCCAGAATGAGTGTATTCATAATAGTGACTACCACTGTCCAGCGACCTTGTTCGAGGCCTGGCATCTCTCCAACGTGTTAGTGTTCTAGGTGGCATCACGCATGCATGCTGTCATTAGGTCGTGATTGGATAAGGGGTCATTCATTAATTACATTACACGTTTAGGGGGGGGTCAAGAAAATGTGACATATTGTGACAAGGGGGAGGGGGGGAGTCACAAACTTTGTGACGTGACACTAACTTTTTAAAATTATTTTATTCGCAGTTTAAATATCGAGTTTTTGGAACGATAATCGTTTTTAATCGTTTAATTTTCTTTCCTTATCTGTTTTGGGTTACAAAATTACTAATATTTCTTTTGTCAAAAATATTTTGATGAGAAAATGTGACGTCACACCAGGGGGGAGGGGTTTGCCAAATGTGACCAAGTGTGACAAGGAGGGGGGGAGGGAGAGAGAACCTCTAAATTCGTGTGACGTAATTAATTGACGAACCCTAATTGCGGATTTAGAGTTCAAGGAGTAATAGTATACTTTACAGAATAGCAAGCTTGAAGAACTTTAGGATAAAGGATATGCTAGAGAGGTATTAACAAAACACTTTGGGTCACATCGAGATGTTGCATGCGGGAAATATTAATACTTCTTTTTCTGTCTAAAATTAAATAGTAACAGATAGGGCATACCTCCTCTGCAGAGAGAGAGAGATAGTTATTGTTTTGTCATAATTTGAAACAAAAGCAATACGATGTATCAAACCTTCAAAAAAAGAGCGTACTTGAAACCCGCTCTGGTGTCTATGGACGACGGTGATTGCTTACTATTAGGTGATTCGTCTGCTCGTTTACCTCCCATATCACAAAAAACAATCAAAACGCGTTTCAAACACAGTTTAAAATTTTACCACAGGGTTAAAATAACCCAGACGACTCATAAACATATCCAGCGTTTGACATGTTTATTCAGCTTCGATATTTATTTCCCAATAGATATGTTCCGATGTGCGTCTGTCCTCACTCTTAATCATTGATTAAACAGTAACTAAATTGAACCTTCTTCGTAATAACTTAAGGTACAATTTGCAATTAATACCATTAGAATATAATATTTTTTACATGAAACCCATTTGCCAAGTGTTAGCGCCAGCTTTTCATTGTCACGGTTGTTTTTAAAAATAAGTTTCGATTTAAAATAAGCACACATTAACGTTAAGGTCACCTTCTAGAAATGACTATCTATAAAATACTTATTAACAATTAAATTCATTTACGAAACAAATGTCTTAAAAAGCTTTTGAAGACATTTTTTCCCTGTATTTTTACAAGATTTTTATAGTAACTACAAAGGCTATAATCATTTAAACTTAAAAGCATTCTTATTTATATTATCTTGACGTAAGCCACCTGGAGAAGATTTTAAGCGCATCATCTCATATGACCCCACTCTACCCCGATCTAAATTTAGATTATATATCACAAATATTTCGACACCACCATAATAACATGAGACTCGACGAAAGAAAGTCATATTTTATGGCAATTAAAAATTTGAATTATATCGTATATTTCAGTTCTCTCCAAAGAAAAAAAAAGATAGAAAGAAGAGAAGAGAGAAGAAGAAAGGTCTTGAAAAGTTCCACATTCTTTTAAATCTTTTGGAAAATAAATACTTATAATTTTTTCGTTTAAACATAGAAATAAAACTGTTATTACTAGTACGTGATGAACTGATGAATTAGTATTGTAGGTTTATGCTTTAGGCTTATTTAAATAGCGGCACAGCGCCTAAATACATAATACAAAAGAAATCAAAACAAATCCTCTAATCACCGTCTATTTTCAGCAAGTCCATTAAATCACATCTATAGTGTTATTCTCACTCTATTCGTAACGTTACTGTTTTCATTTCGCTCGATCCATCAAGTCGGCATCAAAGGCAGCTAAGCCCACAAAAACTTTTAAAAATAAACCTTAATCCCTCGTAACACGAGCCAAATCTTCAGTCAACATGAATATGCAGTTATGCACTTAATCCTAATGACAACATTCTATTTTTAACCTCAAACACAGAATAACTAATAGTACTACCGTACAGAAAATTCACTCCTTCACAAAAGCCAGATTTAGGTATAAAATTATACCTACACTCGCCGCCTGCAAGCAAAATAGAAACTTATAACCGCGCACGAACCGTGAATCTTCTTTGCGCGCCGCAGTTTTATGACCGAGCTGCGAGTGTCGGCACGGGGTTGTCACTTGACAAGTTTTTGTACCTATACCTACTGATTTATTATTTTTAAGATAAATATGTAGGAATTACAAACGTTGATTCTGTAAACATAAAATTTTTAGCCGGAGATAGTATGTCTGATTCTCACGGAAGTAGGTATGCCACAGAAGTATGTATGTATGTAAACACTTTATTGTACGTAAGACAGATTACAAACGCAATAAAAGAACAAAAATATATACAATGTACAAAGGCGGACTTATACCTATAAGGGATCCCTAAAAGTACTTATTCCTTTGAAAATATGTCGGTCAATATAGTCAGGAATTTTAAAAAAATATTTTTTCTGCTTCCTTGTTCTTCCGTTTATTCAGACATCCTTAAACAGAACATTATCTTTTATACAGATTAGATCGCGATTTAGGTTTCGAAGCCATTGCGTATTTACAATTTTGCGCGAGCGCCACGTGACACGACTATCGTGCGAGCCGAGCGGCAGCCCACTGCCATACACCGTCCCGGGCGGTGCGCCGGCCAAATATACCTAAACTGCGCAGTGACACCCCCCTGCCTCAAATCTACTCTATTAGGGTTTAAACTTAGTTAACTCGCTTCGAACAGCTTTTTGTTATATTAGCGATGTCAATTTGTTAGTACAAAAATGTACTTTATGTGGTTGATATAAGACGCATTGTAACAAATAATTAGTATCAATGAGCAATCATGCGAAATTGAACGTTATCAGGTTGCAATAAGATTGAGTTGTAGGTTAATTGGCATTGCGTCGGGTCTTTAGCTCGGAACGTCTGCTGATTCAGTTGGCAGGCTGACAAGTTTTCTTTAGGCTCAAACGGTGTAATGATGATAGGATTCTTGCACTAGGGACCTAATGAAGTTTTCTGTTTAGTCATGTTGGATAAAAAACCGGCCAAGTGCGAGTCGGACTCGCGCACCGAGGGTTCCGTACTTTTTAGTATTTGTTGTTGTAGCGGCAACAACTGTCTAGCTATCACGGTTAATGAGATACAGCCTGGTGACAGACAGACGGACACAGGAGTCTTAGTAATAGGGTCCCGTTTTTACCCTTTGGGTACAGAACCCTAAAAATACGACTTTCATTATTAGGAAAATCAGAGCGTGAGTTTTCATTTTGAACACCTCACCCGCTCAGCTACTACTGTTGTTGACTGTATTCCCTTTGTCTCGAGTTTGCCCAAATGTAGCATAGGTTTTATTTATTTATTTTCGAGATAACGAGGAACTGTATAGAAAATAAAACAATAGGTGTTGGGTGTACTAGTATTGTTTTAGCGATTTGATATTTAGGAACGTAGAATATCATAAGTTGAATCGGTTGTCTAGCCACAGAAAAATTCAAGTGGGTTGTTTTGTAGTTAGCATGGAAATTGACACAGATTCCTATGTCCGTTGGTTAACCGTGACATATGCGTTTGAAAGTGGCAGGAAACACCGTCTGTGAGTCACGAATGATGACCCTAATGCGGTGAACTCTCATTATTGCTATTATGCTTGATTAGCTTAGCTTACAGCTCAGGGTTGACACTTCACAGATTTGCCATGATATTTCCATTATCGGCCTACCGCGAAACTAGAAAATATAAATTTGGTTTAAACTTTCACGATTTTTACTCATTATTATTCACAATGGCGGGACTTAATCGTGTAAGGTGAGGATTCGGAGTTGAGTAGAAACGAATGTTCAGCTTAAATGATGCTTTATTACTGCACTGAATACACGAGTAAATGGTCCTTACATAACTATATCTAGTATACACTACAATCGCGTAAAATCTCCGAGACCACGGGGACAACGCCGTCCTTGAAACTTTGGAGGTAAATTTTAAATTTAATTTACACGATTAAGTCCCGCCGTTGTGAATAAATAAATTTGGTCATCTGCCTCACTCTTGAGGGGCAATTAGATGAACAACCGAAAGGCGTGGTTCGCGTAGTCATTAATAATTGGTCAATGCTTTGGCAATATTTTCAATATAAGATACCTCTTAAAATAGCCATCCTAAGTTTATGGAATCTAGGATCATCGAGCGTTCCACAGAAGACAGATTAAGTAACAGGGAAGAAAAATCCAGTAACAATAAACACATTAGCGTGTCATAATCGACAAATCGAATAAATATAAAACTTGATGATCTAAACATTCTTACTCGCTCCTAAACTACTGCACTAAAATATCCTTCCTATAAAAAATGTCACAAGCGACTAGAATCTCCTACTAAAAGGCGCCTATTACAAAGCAATAAATGTCGAGACCTAACTCCACAGTATTTGTCATACCAATATGACGTTTATCCCATTCACACGCAGCTCAAAATCGCATAGCAAAAGCAAAAGCAAGATTTTCAGGCGTCGTCACATCGTAAAGCATTTGCGATTGCCCAAGCAGGAAGGCAGCCCTAACGGCTAAAAATACGACTAGGTTAGGGAGGTCGCCGCTCGGATGCGGTAATAAGCGTTTGTGGTTTGTTTATTTGTTTAAAATAGTTGTACTGTTTTTGATTGAATTTACTTTATTCCAATACTAAATCCCAAGTGGCAAAATCTACGACGAGGTTAATGAGGTCGCCGCTCGGATGCGGTAATAGGCTCTTGTAATGTAAGGGTTCCGTACCCAAAGGGTAAAAACGGGACCCTATTACTAAGACTCCACTGTCCGTCTGTCTGTCCAGACGTCTGTCACCAGGCTGTATCTCATGAACCGTGATAGCTAGGCAGTTGAAATTTTCACAGATGATGTATTTCTGTTGCCGGTACAAATACTAAAAAGTACGGAACCCTCGGTGCGCGAGTCCGACTCGCACTTGTCCCGTTTTTTGTTTCTTTGTGTCTTGGTTTGTTCTACGGTTTTACAGTAGGGTTTGAGTTTGGGTGACAGATACCAGATTTGATAATGCATTGCATACGTTGCGTACGTGGGCTCAGTTTGTCCCTATCTTTTTTTTATTTTTATAAACTGATCGGCGATTGGCCCTAGTCACACCTGATGGAAAGTGAAGACAGGGCCAAAGATGGAGCTCACCGGTTCAGTAACAGCCTATTCACTCTTGTTTTAAAGAGACCTAGGTCATATTGATCAGGGAATACAGATGGCGGGAGCGCATTCCATTCCTTAGCCGTCCGTACCAAAAAGGAGGAGGCAAAACGTTTCGTCCGAACGAATGGAATGTGGACCACGAACGGGTGCATTCGCTCCCGCGCCTGGATGTCCGATGATGGAAAGGGGAAGGTGGGATCAGGTCGAGTACCTCTTCCTTTTATTGTGTTACGTTTTTATACAGTGGGAATGTGACTGGTTGAATATTGCTTCATACACAAACTGAGCGCTAACGTTAAAGAAACCTACTGCAAATTGCGATGCGTTTTGTTTCTTTGTGTAATCATTTACATATTGCAATATTTCCAATTGTCCCAGCTGAAAAACTTCTGAAATATTCCTTCTACCTATACCACACGAAAAAACTGCTGATGCAATATTTTCCTTAAAATAAAGCGACTGATCAAAGAAAGAAAAGAAATTGTACCGCTATGATTCGCTCAACAAGCGAAGAAAGTTTGCGTCACATCTAAAATTAAAACCGGCCAAGTGCGAGTCGGACTCGCGCACAAAGGCTTCCGTACCATTGCGCAAAAAAAGGCAAAAAAATCATCTTTTTTGTTTGTTGTTATAGCGGCAACAGAAATACATCATCTGTGAAATTTTCAACTGTCTAGCTATCACGGTTCTTGAGATACAGCCTTGTGACAGACAAACGGACAAACAGACAGACAGACGGACAGTAGAGTCTTAGTTAATACGGTCCCGTTTTTACCATTTGGGTACGGAACCCTAAAATAGCGAGTCCAAATAAATTTTCATAGGAATCTGCCATTATGGTAACACTTTGTCACTGCAAAATCTGTGCAGAGTTAGCTTATTATTATTCACAACGGCGGGACTTAATCGCGTAACCTAAGTTTTAAATTTACCTCCGACGTTTCGAGGACGGCGTTCGGAGGAGGGCGGCGGTTTTACCCTTTTTACCCTTTGGGTACAGAACGCTAAAAATCACCTATCCGTCTAATCTTTTGATCAACAAGTCATTGCAGTCACCGAACACGCGTCGCTCTGAAAATGTATTTCCCGCCGCGTTCCCTCCGCGCCCTCAGTCGGTCTCGATGCTCCAACGAGTGCTCTGCTGTCGCAAGGTGAACCGACGGTCGCCATCAGATTTATCGGGACTAGCTATATGTGACATATATCAACACTGTGATGTGAAACCTTTTCTTTCTTTGTGATACTGTGATGTGAAGATTGAGTTCGTTTTCGGATATTATCTAGCGGGAGTAACTTTTTTTAATTTTGGAATTCGTTGTAGATTGATTGTTGGCGGATTGAGTATGAGTTTATTTAGTGTTGTTTCTATTATCATCCACACTGAATTGAAAAAAAAAACCGCCAAGTGCGAGTCGGACTCGCGCACCTAGGGTTCCGTACTTTTTAGTATTTGTTGTTATAGCGGCAACAGAAATACATCATCTGTGAAAATTTCAACTGTCTAGCTATCACGGTTCATGAGATACAGCCTGGTGACAGACAGACAGACGGACAGCGGAGTCTAAGTAATAGGGTCCCGTTTTTACCCTTTGGGTACGGAACCCTAAAAATTGGTTAACCTTATAACAAATATATGTGACGTTTTCAACCAAAAGGTACCACATTGTTCCATAAGGACGAAAATTGCTTGTATCTTTATACGAAAACCCTGTCAGAGCGTCCTTATGGCAAGCGACAATGTGGTACCTTTTGCTTAAAAACGACACATATAAGGTTCGCTGATGATCAGTAAGGACCACCTCACACTAGCGTCTTTAGAGCGTCTAGTCGACAGCGCTATGGATAATGGCTTCGCTGCGCAGTTGCACCAACGCTGCGTCGAGCAGCAGGGACACTCTAGTGTGGGGTGGCCCTAAAGTGTTGATGTTAGTAATTTTCTAGATGACCGGAAACAACCCCAAAATCTGCCAACCCTACAAAAATGTGTCCACAAAATTAATTACTCTGTACAGATAAATCTGATGGCAACCGTATCATGACATCTCGTGTCATTTCGTGAACGCGAAACATCTGGTGAAAACTGTCCTATCATCTCATAGTGTGATCACAAATCATGTAGTGTGGTGTAGTTGTGATGGACATCGTCGTGTCATTCCGTGAGCGAACCATATGGTATAGTAACTATTGGATCATATCATAGAGTGATCGTAGATCATGTAGTGTGGTGTAGTGAGTGGTGATTGACATCGTGTGTGGTCATTTCGTGAGCGAACCATATGGTCTAGTGACTATCGCATCATATCACCGTGTGGCGTCATGGTATCATGTAGTGTGGTGTAGTGAGTGGTGATGTTTCTGTGGAAATACTTTAGGGATAGTGGTATGGGGCTGCCGGATTTGACGGTGAGTGTGATTGGATCGTCTAGATCGTATATATTTAAAATAATTACTTTGTAAACTTAGACAATCTTGAACAAGATAACTTCCATACAAAGTAAATATTTGCTCTTATAGCCAAGCATCTTTATTTTAGTTCGGTCGAAGATTTGTTACAATTTAGATCTCTATCCAATGTCCCTGCAAAGGATTTTCCCGGTTACTTTTTAAGGATAATTTTTACTTAACATTTTTACTATTCACAACCCTGATTTCAGGGTTGAATTTGCTTCCATATTGAACAACGTTTTGTCACTTATATGTATACGAAGTCGGTGGCAGAAGCTATTAACAATTAATAAAAATCACCAGTTTTGAATCAGTCACAAGTCGTGCCAATCAAACTGATGAAAACGTGAACGGAGCTCAATTGAGGAGTCTTTTCAAAAGGGCTTATTTCTCTATGGACACCATACAAAAATAAGCCCTTTTGAAAAGACACTCCTCAATTTGATACAATGATATCCCTCATTACCGTCAGGATGTTTCAGCGCTTGCCTCTCAATTGAATATGATGCCGTCAATTGGCCCACAATGTCGCAAATGGCCACCTCGATTATTGCACGTTCGCTTGTGTTTATATGCAAGGTATATCTGTAAAATAAATCACAAGTACAAAAAAAATATGATTAAAGATAATACTAATCACACGGTTTGTTTGTGTTAACTTAAAGTTTAACGAAATCATCTCTCCCGAGCCAATTTGTTATACAAACAAAGTACGTAAATAAATTACGGTATTACCACTGTAATAATAAGACTGTGAGCGTCTTGGCTGTGAACTAAGTGTCTACTGCAAACCACGTTCGACGTATTGCCTCCCTGTCACACTTACGTACGAATAAACAAGTGCGACAGGGAGGAAACACGTCGAACGTAGTTCGCGGTTGACCCTCTGACATCACATATGGTGATACAATAAAAACGATTAACTGACTATTAAAACATTTAAAACGAAGTGGCCGTGGCATTGGTGATATTTTTATTTCGAAGGAAAAATAGCGACAAATTAAATACGCGAGTCTCAAACCAAAGTATGTAAATAATTTATTGTAGTTTTTAAAGTCTGCTGTTCATGCTAAATACATATCTACACAGCTAAGCTGGCCAGGTGTTCGAGATTATCTGAACACATTTTAACAACGTTTGCGTTCAATCAAAGCGAAGAGAGATAATACTAACGTTTTAAATAAAATAAAAACTACACGGTAATGACATTAATTATGTGTACAAAACGCGAGAGTTTAAAGTGTTATAAAAACTAAACGTATTGATTTTAGTGATGTTTTTTTATGTCACAAAAATACCTCTGTAAGCTCTTTGTCAACGTATTTTTGAACCACCCCCCATTCATCCTCGAGAACTAATAGCCATAAAAATTATCGGAATGCATTAGTTTAGTGCTCTAATTTACACATTTTCTCAATGAGCATCGTCGAAAATGTTTTCCAGAAAAACTCCCCAATTCTCCGTAAACGCAAAATGATACATAAATGCTATTTATAAAATGGAATTCCAGATATTAGACATTCCAGATGTAGGAAGATGTTATCTCTCTAATAATAAAGCATTCTAATAACTAGTGGATCAATGAACTGTAGGTTTTGCTAATAAATGTAGTGTTGCAATATAATAGCAGTTTATTTATACTAAATTGAGTAAAAAAAAAAAATAGGTTATAGACAGACTAATTAAGTAGTCGGTCAAAAATCAACAACAAACCAAATAGTTGGTCAAAAATCAAGAACAAAGTCCGATTGATGGACCATTAGTGTATACACTTTGCGAGGAAGTCGTCGGTTGCACCAAACTGTTTGTTAAATTTTATTGTATAGAAAGTTTCATAGTAAATTGCCGCGGCGCGCTGGGTGACGTTAATCACTCTGTCAAATGCGGATGGTGCAACTGGCACTTATAAACAAAACGTCTTACAACCAGATAGACATGCGAAAGCATTTTGCAAAAGCTGAAACCGAGAGGCTTTGGGCCTTCGCGCACGTTCGGTCAATAACCGCCTCTCCCAAAAAGGACGCAAGATTTCAATTTACCGCCATTTTTGTATTTTAGTGCTGGCAACCCTAAAAAAACCATTTGACAGCTGAAATAGCTGAATGTTTAGGGTTTGTAAAAATGGCGGGTTATACGAATGATCAACGCGTTTTTATTATTGAACAATATTTCAAAAGTAATGAAAGTTTGGCGGGTACGGTTCGAAAATTCCTAGTCGTGTGATCTCTCGATTCGGTGATCAGAATTGTCCCCCTAGATCTTGCGATTTAACGCTTTTAGATTTCTTTTTAGGATTATTTAAAGTCTAGCCAATAAGCCCACAACCACTCATGCTTTAAAAGAGGAAATTCGATGCTGCATCGGAGAAATTCAGCCGCATCTATGCAAAATGGTCATAGAAAATTTTGACAAAAGAGTGCGTATGTGCCAGCAAAACCTAGGAGGACATTTGCCTGACGTATTATTCCACAAATAACCCTATTTTATGTATTTCAAGATTTTATATACAAATGTATTATAACGACAAAAAAAAATGTGTTTTCCATCAATTTCAAATCTTGCGTCCTATTTTGGGACACCCTTTAGGTGTATGATATCATCTAGGATTTCGAAGAATATACTATTATTGTATCAAATTAATCGTGACACTGAGCCCGAAAGTGATGACGAACGGCCTGGTGATCTTTTAGGCTGAGTTGTAACCGGGGCGGGTAAAATTAGACCGTGTGTGACCCGGTTGGCTAACCGTTGGACTATCGACACGTTAACGTGTTCGGTTTAATGTTTTTAACTTTATTGTGAGTTTATTGCATTGGTTTGGTTTTCGTCATTATATCTACAGGGCTACAGTGATGCAGTGGCGTGACTAGGGGTGGGGGGGCAGAGGGGGCAAGTGCCCCGGGTGCCATCCAAGGGGGGGGCGCCAAAATGGGCAAAAGGCAGCAGCAGGGAAACTTTTGTTAGTCGTCAGGGGGCGCAAATTTGGTGACTACCCCGGGCGCCATATCCTCTAGCTACGCCCCTGCAGTGATGTTTCAAAGCACGAATTAGTCTTACACTTTACACGTCTTCTACAATCAAATCTTTAATGGTGACGAAGGGCTTGGTGATTTTTAGGCGGGGTTTGTAACCGGGGCGGGTAAAATTAGACCGTGTGTGACCCGGTTGGCTAACCGTTGCTGGACTATCGACGCGTTAACGCGTTCGGTTTAATGTTTATTGCTTTGGTTTGGTTTTCGTCATCGTACCTACATCGATGTTTTCTTTTTCGATGTGATGATTTGGAGACGGAAATAAAAACCCATGTAAGAAAAGAAAACATTTTTAAAAATCATTTAGTCAATATTTAACACAACTGGGTGGCTTTTTGGAAGTTCGAAATGCATTTTTTGTCTAAGCGCGTTCACGAACAAAATGTGTAACTGACGAAGTTTATGTATGGACATACTATTTCCAACTAATATTTACCACGTATACAGGGTGGCTAAAAATAAGTGCATTCCCGTTGCCAGGGAGGTTTTGGGGATATACTGAGCAACCACGAAATCGCAAAAACCCTCCCATAGAAAATGGAACAGGCAAAATGTATGAAACAGGCAAATATTTTTTCGCGATTTCGGGGTTGGTCCCGTAGTAAACGTTGCTTAGTATAATCCCAAAACCTCCTTGGTAACGGGAATGCTTTTTATTTTTTAGCCACCGTGTATATGATACCACAAATGTTTACGAACCGTAGGTATTACTTGCGCTCGCATAGCAAATTTTCATAACCGAAGTATATGCATCGAACCAAAAGCCATTAATGGAATTTTATTGTATACTTACTCGTAAACTAGACAAGAACCAGGTCCATGTGAATATTGTGAATACAGGAGTAAATCACAAAAATTGTCTTACTGCAAACATCAAACATTTATTCAGCAAATAGACCACAGGGGCACTTTTACATGTCAATTTTTTGTTAACACTAGTTCTATTTTCGCGCTATCACAATAGAGTCCTTTGCCAAATACTCGAGTTGCTTCTAGTTCAAACAAAGTACAGTTTATTGCAGATACAGGGCTTTATTGTCCTCTTATCAAACATGCGTCGAAAGATTGTCTTTACGTTCGTAATAGGACATTTACCATTAAGTTTACGTTCGTATCACTAGTTCTATTTTCGCGCTATCACAATAGAGTCCTTTGCAAAATACTCGAGTTGCCTCTAGCGTAGGAAACGAAGTACTCTTATCAAACATGCGTCAAAAGATCGTCTTTGCGTTCGTAACAGTACATTTACCATTAAGTTTACGTTCGTATTTTTTTTTATTACTACATGTCTCGATCGTTAGAGGATTACCAGCCTGGTGTTCACAAAATGGCCTCTCTTAAAAGTGTCCTTTATGTCACATTCGGGCGCCAATTTCTTGCGGCCTTAGTATTAATGTACTATTGTTTATTTGTTATAGGAGGTACGCGCTGAACGCGATGTTCTCCAAGCGCGCATGTCAGAGCAAGCGCTCAAGATATCCTCGCTGTCGGCGCGGCTCGAGACTCAGAGGAACAACGCCGAGGCGCTCGCGCACCAGGCGGCCCACCAGCTGACGGTCAGCCTGCACGACGCGCTGGCAGAGGTCAGTCATGTTCACACACATATCATCAGCCTCGCTTTCAGTTGGTGCATATAAGGATGAGAGCGCTAGCATTAGTGTTATCTGTCCCTCTTGAGAGGTCAGTTAATAGTACATTTCCTCTTTCTTTAACTCAAACCGAGGCTGGCTAATGCCACACGGACACCATGGAGACTGTATAAAGGAGCCAAATCACTATGTATGAAAAGTGTCCATCAAAAAACAGTAATTAGGCGGCGCCACCATACACCGAAATACTACCAAAAACAACCTACGTAATTTGGTCGGGTTATTTGTTGCATTATATGCATGGAGACTGTATAAAGGAGCCAAATCTCTATGTATGAAAAGTGTCCATCAAAAAACAGTAATTAGGCGGCGCCACCATTCACCGAAATACTACCAAAAACAACCTACGTAATTTGGTCGGGTTATTTGTTGCCTTATATGGTTCATGTTATACTCATGTCCCAGAGCCTAACTAGCGCCACCGGAGAGATTAGGAACTATTATTTAAAGCTTAACGCGGTCACTTTTACAACAATTCTGCCATAAGAGATTGCGATCCTTTCTATACCATCCATAACGGACACCTCGGCCCTTCCATTCCGTGGCCTCCGAGTTAGTGACTCAAAAACCACATCTCTTGCCTCTCAACGGATAACTTGTAAAAAATAAATAATAATTATATTCATATCTGCTAGTGAGGCACGAATAGTTTATGTTTATGTCTAACCTAACTTGTAGCGGTGGTAGCGTGGTCGCGTCGTGCGTCACCTTCGCGCTTACATACTTGTTAGTACGTGACAGGCAGGGTGACGGCGATAAACACGCGACAGAGTAGATTGATTGCCTGATGTCGAAAGGCACTATTTTTATCATACCCAGACATCTAAAATCATTTACATTATATTTCATTTCATATCAACAGTATTTGGCCGTAAGGTGCACGGAGCACAGTAATCTAATTGTATTTAATTTAACAGGTACAAAGGCTAAAAGAAGAGTTGGAATCAAAAGACAAGCAGTTGATACGAGCAAAGCAGAATTTAGAAGGGAAGGAAAAGCTGAACGAGCGGCACCAAGCGTTATATGGAAACTCATGTAAGTTTACTGACAGCTTTGGATAAAAAACGAATTACAAAGCACATCATATCAGAATCAGAATAAAAAACATATAAACCTCTGCATGCAGGCATAAAAAGGACCAAACACTAATGCAACCATCTCATTCTGTCTTGTAAGTGTGTCCTCTACGTTCGTGGTTTGCCACTATGTAAATTGAAAAAAGTGTAGCCGGGTATAAAATATTTCAATCACAATTTATATAATTTCTATTCTTTTCTGTCGGACTGTACTTGAGACGAATAAGCGAGTAAATGTGGAACATCATAACTATAAGCAAGTCACTTCTTGATTGTTGTAGCAGTGTTAGCGATAGTCATTATCCATACCATATTGTAATCTAATTCCGCTTGTCCGCTTTACCCACACTGCTAACCGTCCATCGGTAAACCTTATTACGAGCACAAAAGCCATAAGATCCACCGATGGGCAGTTAAGAGTGTTGCTGTCTGTACTTGCACTTGACAATACATATTATTCTTCCATCAGGTAACCCCAAAGACAAGGTGATCATTCTCGAGCGCGAGCTCTCCGCAACTCAGACACGTATCGGTCAGCTGGAAGCCCTCGCCAAGAGCTTAGAACAGGATAAAGATGAATTGCAGGCGAGCTTGCGGGACCACCAACGCGCGCTGGCCGAGAGAGAGGAGCAGCTACAGGAGATCATGGGTAAGTCTACTGTCATCTCCGCAGCTCAGACCAGCACAGGTCAGCTGGAAGCTTTAGCAAAGAGAGTAGAACAGGATAAAGATGACTTACAGGCAAGCTTGCGGGACCACCAACGCGCGCTGGCCGAGAGAGAGGAGCAGCTACAGGAGATCTTGGGTAAGTCTACTATTATCTCCGCAGCTCAGACCAGCACAGGTCAGCTGGAAGCTTTAGCAAAGATAGTAAAACAGGATAAAGATGAGTTGCAGGCAAGCTTGCGTGACCACCAACGCGCGCTGGCCGAGAGAGAGGAGCAGCTACAGGAGATCATGGGTAAGTCTACTGTCATCTCCGCAGCTCAGACCAGCACAGGTCAGCTGGAAGCTTTAGCAAAGAGAGTAGAACAGGATAAAGATGACTTACAGGCAAGCTTGCGGGACCACCAACGCGCGCTGGCCGAGAGAGAGGAGCAGCTACAGGAGATCTTGGGTAAGTCTACTATTATCTCCGCAGCTCAGACCAGCACAGGTCAGCTGGAAGCTTTAGCAAAGATAGTAGAACAGGATAAAGATGAGTTGCAGGCAAGCTTGCGTGACCACCAACGCGCGCTGGCCGAGAGAGAGGAGCAGCTACAGGAGATCATGGGTAAGTCTACTGTCATCTCCGCAGCTCAGACCAGCACAGGTCAGCTGGAAGCTTTAGCAAAGAGAGTAGAACAGGATAAAGATGACTTACAGGCAAGCTTGCGGGACCACCAACGCGCGCTGGCCGAGAGAGAGGAGCAGCTACAGGAGATCTTGGGTAAGTCTACTATTATCTCCGCAGCTCAGACCAGCACAGGTCAGCTGGAAGCTTTAGCAAAGATAGTAGAACAAGATAAAGATGAGTTGCAGGCATGCTTGCGTGACCACCAACGCGCGCTGGCCGAGAGAGAGGAGCAGCTACAGGAGATCATGGGTAAGTCTACTGTCATTTCCGCAGCTCAGACCAGCACAGGTCAGCTGGAAGCTTTAGCAAAGAGTCTAGAACAGGATAAGGACGAGTTGCAAGCAAGCTTGCGGGACTACCAACGCGCGTTGGCCGAGAGAGAGGAGCAGCTACAGGAAATCATGGGCATGTTTACAAAGTACTACTTACAAAACTTTAGGTTTAGGTTGTATTTAGGTTCACTTGAACTGACCGTTATTTTATTACCATGTTTACATTTAGACTTTCCCAAATTCACTTGTCAAAAATAATGTGAACAGCCAAACCCCGACTCACTGAGTCAGACTGCACATGTTTGGCAGTGCTCCAACTTCCATTAGTATTATATATCGCGGCACCCACTAATGTAACGTTAAGGACCGTTCAGTGGCTGTTAAGCATAGTGGCTTGGGTTCCGTGTTCGATTGTGTCCAAAATTATATTTGTCGGATTTAACATTTTAATTTAAATAATGCCACTTGGTACATTTTAATAACTTCTAAGTATATTTTATTTAATTCTTACACTGCAGATCAGCCACATTTAAAATCGTTTGCATCAACAAAATTTAACGACTGTCTTTCGTGAGATAGATAATTCTGAAAATAATATTGATGGAACATTACTTTTATAGAAAATGGTCCATTAAAACAAAAAAGGGAGAAGAGAATAAATTGAGGAAATAAGTTCGTCATTCAAACTAAACTATTTTTATTGAGCAATAAAGTTTCAATAAACAATATGTATTTTATTGTCCTACAGCTCTCAAACTGGACGACGACCAAAAAGAAGACGAACCAGAAGGCAAAACGTCCGCCAGAACCCTCAGCGACATAGTGTCCATCTCCGAATTCGACGAACAGGACCTGCAAATGCGTCGCGCCGAACTCAAAGCTCAAAACCTCAGCCTCTCCGGCATCCCCCACGCTGATAACAGAGATAAAACACAAAACAGGACTCAACCCCCTGATGTATCCAAGGCTAACATTAGCTCCCTAAACCTAGACTTTATTGACCACTTTGATCTACCTAGCTTCACACCGAGAGCTGAATCTTTACCATTAACATCCACTCAGAATAAGGACAGGTTTAAGAGAAACGTTAACGAGATGACATTATTCGGTACTGCGGAGACATTTGAAAATGTTAAGCATTCTACAGCTCAAAACATACCTGATAACTGTTCTTTATACCCAAATAGAGAGGTAGATGATAGTAAAGATGTCAGCGTTGCTCCGAAGAAGATTGATTTCTCAGCAGAACCTTCACAAGATAATAGGAGTCATGATGAAGAGTTTACTTCACTAAGAGAACTTGGTATCACACTTGATATAAGGCAGGAGAATTTCCCAGACATATTGACACAGTTGAAACACGAGATTAAGAAGTCTAGGAGCGAACTTGATACTTGCAAATCGGAGTTGAAAAACGCTGAAGAACAATTATGTGAATTCCCAGCTCTTAAAGAAGAAGTAGAAGAGCTGAAAGGATTGCTAGAAAACACCATGGCTACTATGGAGAATGATAAGAAGTTCTATGAAAATCAGCTGGAACATTTCTCTTCAAATAAAACTCTGTTAGAACAAAGAGTGAATGAACTAACGCAAGAAGTTAATGAGAAATCAAAAGATTTACACCTTCTTAAAGAAGATATTTTAAGGAGAGAAAATATGATACTAGAACTAGCTAAAGAGAAACGTAATTTGACCAACAAATTGACTGAATTAGAAGTCAAAATTGACGAAATACAGAGCAGAAATAATTCTCTAGAAAAATGTGAGACCGAAAACCGCATTTTGAAAGAAAAGATTTCTGAACTTCAGAAACTAGAACAGTTAGTATCCGAGAAGAATCAACAAATTGACAGTTTGAACCAACATTTAGACAGATTAGACGACATGCAGAGACGCCTTAATGACAAAACGGAAGAACTGGACAACTTAAAAGAGGCGTTTGAAGAAAAATCAAACGAATTATTCAGACTACAAGATACCATTGACGCTCAAAATCGTGACATCGACAAAATCAACGAAGAAAATAACAACCTTAATGTAACCAACAAAGAACTAAAGCTGAAACTAACTAAACTAGAAAAAGATCAAGAGAACGCGTCACTCAAACTACAAAATAGCGAAACTGAACTAGAAAGAGTGAACTCACTAAACAACGAATTGACATCGAAAATAGACGAACTAAAAGATTTAACAGACAAGCTTAAAGATAAAGAAACAGAGATAGATATACTGAATGAAGACATAAATTCTTACCATGAAGAGATAGCGTCTTTAAAGGAACAGATGAAGATGGTGTCGCGCAGTCCGTCGCCGAAGAGTAAGAGTGAGAAAGGGACGGACAGACAGGCGAGCAACGATAAGAAGCAGTTGGCTAAGATAAGGAAGCAGATCTCACTGCTGCAGCATGAGCTGGACTTTAACAGGAAGGAACTCAATGATAAGGTGAGACATATTTTATTGCTTCGTAACATCATAGAGTAACTTATACTAGAGCGCTACTGTCATAGTAAATTTTGTAACCACAGTAAATTCACTGCCATCTGTTGACACACTTTAAAACTAAAAATGAAGATTTATAAAAATACGATAAAATGTATTTAAATATGGATAAATGATTTTTTTATTTGCATTAATTATTTTTATATGATTTTAACCCATGTTCTTTCACTGGTATGCGTTAAAATTATAAATAACAAACGAAACAGTCAACGCCCTCTATACGAGTGTAGGCCAAAACTAGTGGCGCCATCTGATCGAGAATCAAATTTTCGTGATTTTCGAGGCACGTTTTTTCCTTAGACTGTATCCATCTATTACGGAGTTATATCTGTCTTTGGTAACATGCAGGAAAAAATGGAATACGATGACGCAATAATTTTGATTGTTTAGTTTAGCAGTCAACTCATACAGTCAGATCACTCAGTCTGAGCTAACTTTGAACCAACTTTGATGTGTCATAATAAACTTCGTATTTTAATAGAAATTGGCGTTTATGGAGGACACTGCCACACTTCGTTATTGCAAAGTCTATGAAGAACTATTATTTCTGCTTTAATGATGCTACCGCAGGGTGCATTAATTCTTAGCAGTAATTTTTTACATTTGATTCGATGCCAAAAATATCGGCGATAATGCCAACTTATGGTGTAGAATATAAAGATGAGCGTGAATTTTCACGGCTAAAAGCTTTTTACAGACGTGGGCTATTATAAGTATTAATACGAGTATTAATATTAAAAATATTATTTAAATGAAATTAAATTTCTTTATTTGACAGCAAATCCAATTTGGTCCATAAATTTGTTAGTTATAGCTTATACCTTATGTTAGTAACACAACAACAGTAACCTAATAATAGTATTTTATACAATCGTGATATAATAGAGAGCTTTTCAGTCGAGTACCGTGTTTAAGCAACGAAGCTTGCTGAGTTGCTTAAGTTAAGGTACGAGATTGAAAAGCTTGATTATATCACTATTGTATACAATACTTTTTCTACGAGACAAAAAAAATAATACTTTCAACTAGTAGAATCATATAGGTAAACAAACCAAAAGTATACAGCTATACGCGAGCTGCCGCAGCCCGCGATACCTTCATACAGTTCATACCGATGCCCCGGCCGCCGGGCCCGGCGCCCCCGGCGGGTTGGTCAACGACACCTCCGAGTAACTCATGAGGCCCTGGTACCTGCTCAAGCTAAATTCAATTTTAAGACAGTTTTTTTCTCGATTTTGCCCACCGTAGCCTATGGAGACTAACAAGCAACGCTAAGTGGTTTTCGTAGGGTATGGATGATGCTATATGAAGGGTGTCACATGCGCGTTTCTGACTTATGAAGCAATTGTTTCTACTACAACATAAAATAAAATGTTTTTGTTGGCCAACCAATCACAAAGCAGATGCATTAAATCGAGTCTCCTCGAAATGTATGAAGTTCTATTTTCAAAAATTTTATAATTGACTAAACCGTATTGATAAAATTCTTATGCTTGAGTCGGAAGTGCCATAGACTATCCAACGTTGAAAAAAGTAAGGTTGTAGTGTTGCATGTGAAGTTGTAACACACAGATTATACTCGACGAGTAGAAAAAATATTTAATGAATTATAAACAAAAAGACTTGGTCCGCTGACCCATTGCCCATAACAAAGGACAATCTAGCTTATTAGCTATCATGTTTAAACGTAGCGTCAATATGCTGAACGATTTTCAAGAAAAACTTACAGTGGTTTAAATTAGCACTAGCCCAGCACCAGCGTGAAATAAATTCAGACATTTTTGAATTTAATGTAGCAATAAAGTTCTTATAAGTATTCTCCGATCCAAAACTTTATTGCTCCAAAAACGAATCAATCCAATGTAACTTTGAATGACACCCCTATTCTTCCGTATTAGAGATGTATATGTATATGTTTTTATTTCCGTTAAATTCGACACGTTGCTTGGTACATTAATAGAAGCTACCTGGTATATCGCTTTTTGTAAAATTCGAAAAAAAAATATTTTTTTCCTTTTTCATACAAAATAAATGAATATTGCATTGTAAAAGGTCCTTTAGAGTTACGTAAAAGTTAGTGTGACACATAATGAAAGAAAAGTATGTAATGTCGGAATTGTCAAACTAACTCACCTCAGTAACCTTCTTGTAGTGAATAGCTATCAATGGAAAACCCTTTACTGACGAAACTTAAAAAATAAATAAAATTTGAAGGCAATGAAGAATCTTTTACACAGGCTCAGCAATTAAATTTATTTATTGAATATCTCAAAAACTGTAAGAGTTAAAATACTAGTTTCTTAGAGAAATTAACTTTATATAACCAGAAGAATCTCCCCTTAAAATTAACGGAAATCAAAAATGACACGGTATATGAAAAGATAAAGAGATAAAGAGTTAATTTTTCAACTAGGCATATTACAATGCGCTTATGTACGTCAAATAAAGCTACGCCGGCTGTAACCCTTATACCACTGCTCGAGAAGATATAAATCACTCCTCAATTAGAGGAAGGTAACCCAATATGGGACCGGCAAGAAACTCGGCGGGATACATCATGCATTAATTTACCACAAACGGGTTGTTTTCTGCTCTATTTCTTCTTCTTCCTTGCTCCATCCCACTTCAGGTGGGGACGGCTCTCCTAATTATTTTGCGCCACGAGATTCTTTCGAGGGTTGTCGGATCGGGTAAATTGTTCCTCTTAAGTAATGAGGGCTATCGTTTTTTTGCTCACCAGTTGGCGCCTCTGTTGATGGTGGTCCAAAAGACTATAGAAAAGCTCTCAGTCATTGAAGTGACAAGTGACATTTGACATTTCGAACTATGGAAAAAACCACCATCTACACTAGCGCCCCTAGTGGCGAATTCACACGCGTTAGCCCTCATTGGGTCATGCTGGTCCACCATATTGAGGGCTCTTTTTCTCCAGCAGGTTCAGATCTTTTTTGGCAACGTACTCTACGCCCCTTCGCATCACGTGTCCGTTTTCTGCTCTATTTAATATCTTATTTATTTGACAGGCCTTCGAGCTAGCCAAAGCCAAGCTAGACGTGACAGAGCTTCGCAACAGCCTATCACAAGCCACGAAGCAAGCAGCCGACGGTGAAGAATTCAAAAAAGAAGCAGAGACAATGAGAGCGGAAAGAGACAGATTAGCCGAGCAGCTACAAGCAGTTTCAGAGAGGTGAGAGATCTAAATTATGCGAGTGTTTAATTTATGACCATGATTTTTAGGGTTCCGTACCCAAAGGGTAAAAACGGGACCCTATTACTAAGACTTCACTGTCCGTCCGTCTGTCACCAGGCTGTATCTAATGAACCGTGATAGCTAGACAGTTGAAATTTTCACAGATGATGTATTTCTGTTGCCGCTATAACAACAAATAATAAATATTTAAGTGGGGCTCCCATACAACAAACGTGATGTTTTTGCCGTTTTTTGTGTAATGGTACGTACGTGGAGTCCAACTCGCACTCGGCCGGTTTTTTTTTTTATCTTGTCATTCTAGTCTGTTAAAACCTTGAATTTGGTTGGCACTGCTAATTCCTTGGATATCGTTAAATGCTCTTATTACTGCAGAATACGGGAAGAATCGGACATGACCGAGCTGAAGATGAAACTTCATGAGAAGACTGAGAAGTGCCAGGAATTGGAGGCGGAGATCCAAGACTTGAGAGATCTAGTAGACAGGTAAGTTACCTGTGAAATGTATGTTACCTGAGGCAGGGGCATGGCAAATGAGAAAAAAAGAGTAAAAAGCTTAAGGCCGTTCCATCGGTTTGCCGCTGTCTTTGTCACATTTCGCAAGAAAGAACGGGAAAGAACATACGCGCCAAGTGTCAATTTTGATCGAATTTTGTCGGTTTTTATTTATTTTAAAAACGTTATCTTACAATATCGAAATTCTAAAGCTATGAAATTACTATTTATGTTAAGATTGTTTTTTCTTCTTTTTTTGTTTATAGTATCACATAATAAATAACCGAGTAAAGTAGGATTAAAAGTCCAAGTTAGAGGTTACTTTGGGAATTAATTGTATCGAGCGAAGTGTCATAATTCGTGTATCGGAAGCTATGTTGTTAAAGATAATATAGTCAAGAACTACATATATTTTTTCCACGTCTACGAATATCAACGCCTCTTAGAAAAACATGATCATATAAGGAGATTTTTCGCCTTCTGGCTCAGGGAACCGCCTTAACAAAGGGCGCCAAAATCCCATTTCGCTCTACCCTGATCAAGGATTTGGTCCGGCACTGCTGAGGTAACATACATTTCACTGGAAGCTTAAAATGTTAATAGTGCTCACCTCAAGGCAATGCTTTAGATATTTTCGAAGGTAAAAAGAAAATATACCATCGTTACCGCTCACGGCAACTAGCAATGAAAATAGGTACTATCTACGAAGTAATATAACTGAATTCCATAATTTCATTGAGAGATTTTAAAATCTTCTTATTGGCTCTACTATTCTCTAAGAACAAATAAAATTATTTTCTATGAAAATATTTTAATTTGTGGTTTTTCAAGTAGACACACTACTATTTAAACTATAAACTGAAATAAATGTCATATACGAAGGAAAAAATGACCAAGCCTCCAGTGTCCAGAGCTGGAATCGAACCAGCGTACCCCGTTTACCGGACAGGTGCCTGAACCGCTCGGCTATCCGGTCACGGCGGCATGGGTCGAAATTTCCAAGTATATGACAATTCCCGAAGGCTTGTGGCGCCCCCTGGCCATCTCTAAGGTAGAACAGTATGGTTCGACCTTCTAACTGAATCAACTCAGGTGATTACGGGCTAGCGGGGTTTTCCTTCGTATATGACATTTATTTCAGTTTATGGCTCTACTATTATTTATTAAAAAAGAATAAGTCTAAGGTCTGTTCTTTTTATTCCGTAGACTAAAACGACGTTTCATGTGTAAGACATGACATTTATTAGTACCACATGAAATGTCATTTTAGTCTACGGAATAAAAAAACAGAATATAGTACATGTGGCAGCATTTTTGTTTTCAAAATATTTTTATTTTTAATATTTTATTTTATTTATATTTAGAACGGTTTCACTCACTTGTATTTTTAGTCGCTTTACAAGTAAATACAAGTAAGTGAAACCGTTCTGATCTAAATATTTTGAAATATGTCTCACGATAGTTTGAGTTCGAAAATATTTTTACTTTAAAAAAGATATTAGTTTAATTTGTAAAGTTTAAAGCAAACTAGCATAACGTCATCGATCTCGAAATAGTTTCCCGTCTTTTTAAACTATACGGAATACAATCAGCATCACCTACAGAGGTTGCTAAGTGGGCGGGGTGTCTATCTCAACACAACGTATTGGAAATTTAGTTCTTTAAAGATAAATGTCGTCGCGGGTAAAATTTAATAATTTAAGGTCCTTTGGCTGGCAATTTTACGCTTGAGAGTTAAGGGGTTAAGGAGATAAGCGTCAGATACACCCTTCTATTAGTTACTTCAATGTGCGGAATGCAGTAAATAGAGAAGCATGGCGGGAAACTACGAAAAAAGCCGTACAACGACCTCAATGACCACGACTGCTCTGACAAGAGTATCCGACTGAGAAGAGAGATTAGTTGCTTCTACTTCTGACTACACAAACACAGTCTATAGGTATACAGTCACTGAACCAGCCGTAGCACAGTCGCATTTTTTCCCTTGTCACCATGCCTGTCACGTTCTAACAAGTATGTAAGTGCGAAAGTGACGGGCATAGCGACAGGCGATAAAAATGGAACCATGCTGCGCTCGCTGTAAACTGTATACAGAATGGTCGCGCGCACCCGAGCTGCATACATCGCGATTGTTAGTAGCTCGGTACACATCAAAGTCGTCGGTCTACTGTTACTTCTTACACTGTGAAGTGTGAATTTTGTGTTTAGACTACGCGAAACCGGGCAGCAATGTTCATCGGAGCAACGCGCACTCGTCGTGAGCGGGACGAGGTCTCCCACCGCGGAACTAGAACGGGCACTCAGAGACCAACTCGACTATTCTCATCAACTCGATCAGGACATTATGGAACAGGTACGAATTCACAACGGGACATTCTACTTGTGGACAAATATTTATAAATTTTATAATTTATAACAGTGAGCAGACTGTGAAATACTTTTATAGTTTAATGAGGGCTACCTTTAGTTGGCGCCACTGTAGATGTAGGTCCAGAAAAACAGATCTCAAAATTCTTCTATGCTTATTTTTATAAAATCAATACATTATAATATACACAGAGGTATTTTAACGTCTAAATGTCCCATTTTTACTACCTGTCTAATTTTGCATATATTTAAGTTGGCACTTTTTTAAACCACTAACATTTATTGAGCTATATCTATTGTTTACCATGATTAATCAAAAACGGACAAAGATTTACCACAATTATGAATAAGGAGTGAAAATTTCCCGATAAAAAAGCTTGAAACCCCCAAAACTTCTACGCATTTGACATTTTGAAAGACCTCCATCTACACTAGCGCCCCTAGCGGCGAAATTAAACGCGGTAGCCCTCATTGCGCAATCTCGTAAGAAAAAGACTGCGATTATCGTGCTAAAGCGTTTAAAGTAGACCCATTTTCTAGTGTTGAATGTATTTACCGGTTGATATAACTAACGGATAACCTGCAAGATTGTCATATGTGCCATTTTCAATCAAAAGGGTACTTACTGTCAGTTGTCAATAAGGCGCTATTTCCATACAGCTTCAATTTGAAATCAACCTTATTGACAAGCGACAATGTGGTACCTTTTGGTTGAAAATCAGAAGTCCTCACCACGATCCTCAGAAGTTGTGAACTCTGCAAGTGTTAATAAATTTAAAAATAGACTAGGCAAACTATGCTAACTGTGCTAAGTGAACTATGATTTAGACGTACCAGCATCAGCTGCCTGTCTAAAATGAAATAATAATAATAATAATAAAATACATAAATATACCGACCTTAAAGACGAAATCACTAGGATCTGGAACCAAGAAAAAGTCTACATTGTCCCCATAGTCTTGTCAACGACCGGCGTCATCCCCAAACATCTCCACCATAGTCTGAAGCTCATTGATCTGAAACAAAACACCTACATGCAGCTGCAGAAAGCTGCGATACTAAATACATGCAGAATCGTTAGATAGTTTTTGCAACAAGATGAAGCTAGAACCGAATAAGCTGAATAACCTATTTTTAAAATGTATATCTTTGACTTTATGTCATCTACTTGGCTTAGGCCCGTAGCTGGCATTAACTACCAGCTTATGCTGAGATATAAAAAACCCCTGAAAATAATAATAAATGTCACATATTAGGTAATTAACACCAATGACACCCGAAATATTTAGTAATCATTTCCTTGTTTCAGATTTTATCAGGGAGTAGCGACGAGCATGAAGACATTCCAAGACTCGCTTTGAATTCTTCAAAGTAAGCATTACTTATCTGCTGTACTGTTTTTAGGGTTCCGTACCCAAAGGGTAAAAACGGGACCCTATTACTAAGACTCCGCTGTCCGTCTGTCACCAGGCTGTATCTCATGAACCGTGATAGCTGACAGTTTGAATTTTCACAGATGTGTTTCTGTTGCCGCTAAAACAAATACTAAAAAGTACGGAACCCTCAGTGCGCGAGTCCGACTCGCACTTGGCCGGTTTTTTTTTTTTAGTTAAGGTTTATAAACCATTTGGTTTAGGTAGTCATTTATTTATATTAGTATTTTTTTTCTATCCATTTGCCTATAAATAAATTGTCAAGTTTTAAATATTATCTAAATATCAGAGCAATTTATTGATGCAGTTATTATTGTTCTTAAAAACATTGAATTATTATAGATATGATAAGAATTCACAAAAGGATCGTCAAACACCAAAATTGTATAAAAAAATACTAGTCTAGAAAGTTTCTAGAATAAAAATCTAAATGTCAAAAAATACGGATTACCTATTATATGTAGGTATTCATTGAATTATCAATTTCATCATTATTAACATCATAATAAATAATTAATTAATTTTCAATCACAATCATGAATTGATGATTTATTTATTTTATTTAACTTTAATTTGTATTTTTTTTAGATCATCAAGCTCCCTTCACTCGACATCCTCAGACCGCATGAACCGTCTCAAGTCTGAGAACGATAAGCTGGTCATGCAAGTCAATAATCTGGAAGCGAGGCTGAAGGATAAGGACGCTCTCATCACGGAACTCAACAGGTGAGACCACTTCTTTTAGATCATCAAGCTCCCTTCACTCGACATCCTCAGACCGCATGAACCGTCTCAAGTCTGAGAACGATAAGCTGGTCATGCAAGTCAATAATCTGGAAGCGAGGCTGAAGGATAAGGACGCTCTCATCACGGAACTCAACAGGTGAGACCACTTCTTTTAGATCATCAAGCTCCCTTCACTCGACATCCTCAGACCGCATGAACCGTCTCAAGTCTGAGAACGATAAGCTGGTCATGCAAGTCAATAATCTGGAAGCGAGGCTGAAGGATAAGGACGCTCTCATCACGGAACTCAACAGGTGAGACCACTTCTTTTAGATCATCAAGCTCCCTTCACTCGACATCCTCAGACCGCATGAACCGTCTCAAGTCTGAGAACGATAAGCTGGTCATGCAAGTCAATAATCTGGAAGCGAGGCTGAAGGATAAGGACGCTCTCATCACGGAACTCAACAGGTGAGACCACTTCTTTTAGATCATCAAGCTCCCTTCACTCGACATCCTCAGACCGCATGAACCGTCTCAAGTCTGAGAACGATAAGCTGGTCATGCAAGTCAATAATCTGGAAGCGAGGCTGAAGGATAAGGACGCTCTCATCACGGAACTCAACAGGTGAGACCACTTCTTTTAGATCATCAAGCTCCCTTCACTCGACATCCTCAGACCGCATGAACCGTCTCAAGTCTGAGAACGATAAGCTGGTCATGCAAGTCAATAATCTGGAAGCGAGGCTGAAGGATAAGGACGCTCTCATCACGGAACTCAACAGGTGAGACCACTTCTATTAGATCATCAAGCTCCCTTCACTCGACACGTTTATGTGATTAACGAATAAAATGGCGGCTCTCGCTGTATATAAGTCAATTTCCTGCTTCGAGTTTAACAGATGACGTAATACGTATGCGGTAACTCAGTTTACCAAAAGACGTTTGACAATTCAGTTCAGTTCAGTTCTATATGTTCAGTTACCACAGAACATATTATCGCCGTACAACGCCATTTTGTTGACCGAGTTTTTCTTGAATTTTGCACATTTTATACATAATAATTAATGAGTTTCAGAACTAGCGTTTTTTTATAAATAAAACTTTCTTTCTAGCTTCTTCCCTCAGTATTTGCTTGCCAAAAATGTCTGATTTCTGAATAAAACGCATTGTTTCAGAATACGTGACAAGCTAGTCCAGGACTGGCAGGCGGCCAAACTACGTCTGCAGGCAGAGAAGGACAACTGCGGACGGTTACAGTTGTTACTGCTCACACATAAGGAAAGCGCGGAGACTTTGCAGGTTTGTCCACACTTTCATTCTCTCTCTCCGCCTTATCCTCATTTGGGGTCAGCTCTCCTAGTCCTTCGCCAGGACGCTCTGTCCCGGGTTGTCTCAGATGTGACATTTGCATCTTTCATGTCCTTGTTTATGGTAGCTATCCATTTTTGGAGGGGTCTTCCACTCTTCCTCTTCAAGTCTTGTCCACGCTTTGATTGCTGTACAGATATGATGGTTGCTATTGTATTGCCTATCTTGTCATGCGTAGCTCACACACTTACATACTTGTTACCCAGTGACGATTTAAATGTTAGGCCCGCTAGCAATATCTCGGGGCAGTAAATGGCGTAACTTTTTTTGAGGGTGGGTATATCGCGTTATCAAAGCTTTTAACCGTATCTCGAGAAATTATACCATAACTTCAGCTCTAACGCATATAACTGATTAAAAATGTAAGATGATTCCATTTTCTCTCAAATTAAAAAATGCAATATATTTTGGGCAGGATTAAAACTAACATTTCCAATCAATAAAACTCGAATATAGCATGTAATCCTTCTACATTTTCGTTCAGGATTCATCCGTTTAGATTTGACCTAATGTGTACCTAAAAACTCAAAAATGACGTATGCACATTAATTAATTATTAATTGTGCTAGCCAAGCAGCTAAACCAGCTAAAATTTTAATCAAATACTGCAATACAATACAGTACAACATCACCATTCAGATGTTATTTTACATTGTTTTTCGTCAAAGATCAGATATGTTACATTACAATGTCATGATTAATAATCACCATGATTAATTATTAATTTATAACATTATTCTATGATTATTAACTTGAACAAATAAATCTATCGTACATTTAAGTCTAATCTTGAATCATTTAGAAATATGACGTGTAAAGATTGTATTCTTTTTACCAATAAATAATCTGAATGTGAATCTCTTTTAGTTTCTTTTAGTCTATTGTCAGTAAAACGTATTTTTTTAATCTTTATTTTCAGAACCAAGATTCAAACATGATCCAGATCCTAAAGAAGCGTCTAGAAAGCGCGATGCAATCCGAGCTGGAGCTGCAACAGCGTGAGATGCAGCACAAAGCACGCCTCGCTACGCTCGAACGCCAACTCATGCCCTCGGGGCAGGATGAGCCTAATGCTAAACTGCTTCAGGCAGAGGTAACATAATTTAGTTGTATCTCAAAATGGCAACATTTTAATTACAATTTTCATAGAAGTACGTGACACGACAAGACTTTTTGAAGCCAAAAAAGCAGAATCACGTTCTGAAGAAGAGATCTGTCTTGACATCAAACTAATTTTACAGTTTAATTCATGCATTTTTAGTCACTCGCGCGACATTTCACACGAGAGATATGTCTCGATTTCTCCCTCTTTATTAGTTAGAAATATTAAGCGGGGCGTACCTGTATATCGTGCGAAATGTAATAGTATTTTATACAATCGTGATATAATAGAGAGCTTTTCAGTCGAGCATCGTGTTTAGCAACGAAGCTTGCTGAGTTGCTTAAGTAAGGTACGAGATTGAAAAGCTTAATTATATCACTATTGTATACAATACTTTTTCTACGAGACAAAAAAATAACACTTTCAACTAGTAGAATCATATAGGTACACCAAACCAAAAGTATACAGCTAAGATACGCGAGCTGCCGCAGCCCGCGATACCTTCATACTCGTGCGCGCCCCGGCCGCCTGCCCGGCGCCCCCGGCGGGTTGGTCAACGACACCTCCTCGTAACTCATGAGGCCCTGGTACCTGCTCAAGCTAAATTCAATTTTAAAACAGTTTTTTTCTCAATTTTGGCCACCGTAGCCTATGGAGACTAACAAGCAACGCTAAGCGGTTTTCGTAGGGTATGGATGTTGCTATATGAAGGGTGTCACATGCGCGTTTCTGACATATGAAGCAATTGTTTCCACAAAATAAAATATTTTTTTTTGCAGCAGGAGAATTCAGAAAGGCTCCTTGGCGAGATCTCCCTCCTCAAGTCCAAACTAGAAGTGGAGCGCGTCCGCGCGGGCGACGCGCTCGTCGCGCGCGACCACAGCCGCGCGCGACACCAGAAGGAGATAGACGCCAAGACAGAACAGTGCCATGCGTTAAGAACAGAACTGGCCGAGCTCAGAAGGTAAATCTTAAGGCTGGCGTCCACTAGACTCGCCGAGGCGAATCGAATCGAATCGCAATAATTCACCTTCTATACATTTACTATGAATGGTAAATTCGATTCGATGCGCCGCGGCTCTTCATCAATAGACGCAGTTTCATAGTAAATGTATAGAAGGCGAATTATTGCGATCCGCCTCGGCGACTGGTTGGCAACTGTCAGAGGTTTGCTAACAATGTAGGTAGTACCTATTTTTTATGTAAAACGTGAGATGTTTAAAAAATCCATAGGAGTCTAATCAAAAACTAAGTAATTAATTCCAACTCATGCTATACGTTTCTAATAGGTTTCCCTGTGATCTATAGGTAAAGAGCTATTATGTATTTATTTTTTTTGAAAATTTCGACCCAGTACTTTCGGAGATAAAGGGGGGGAATGGTCATTTTTGACTATTTTCTTAAATAACTTCTAAACTGTTCATTTTAAAATTACAAAAAAATATATTCGAGTTTCTCATAATGAGCTCTTTCATTTGATATGTAACACGATATAGTTTTAAAAACTTTTTTTTTTTTTCTCATTTACTCCCCAAAAGTGGCCCCCATATTTAAAATTAATTTGTTTACAGTTCATGTCCGTCTTTGGGTCACAAACTTACGTATGTGTAGCATATTTCAACTTAATTAGTCCAGTAGTTTCGGAGAAAATAGATTATAAGGATTGACCCCAGTCAAAGTACTTTACAGAGGGTCAAATCTAACAAGTCGTTGACACTCGTTTGTCCCTATCTGACATTTTGACATTTAAGGTTTGCTAGGTTTTATTAATAAGGGGGCATGGTTTGATATACATCATCATCTTCCTCGCGTTGTCCCGGCATTTTGCCACGGCTCATGGGAGCCTGGGGTCCGCTTGGCGACTAATCCCAAGAATTGGCGTTGGCACTAGTTTTTACGAAAGCGACTGCCATCTGACCTTCCAACCCAGAGGGGAAAAACTAGGCCTTGTTGGGATTAGTTCGGTTTCCTCACGATGTTTTCCTTCACCGAAAAGCGACTGGTAAATATCAAATGATATTTCGTACATAAGTTCCGAAAAAATCATTGGTACGAGCCGTGATTTGATATTTTGATTTTTATTAACAGACTTAAGCATGACGCTGGCGTGGAATTACTCCGAGCTAAGGAGCTGCTGAACATCCAGAGCGGCGCCATCGCAGAGCTGGAACAGAAACTGGCGACGCAAGCGCAGAGGCAGAGACCTCTCAATGATGCCTTGGTAACGCAGCATTTACTTTGCTATTTATCAACGTTTCACCAAAGATAGATATAACTCCGTAATAGATGGATACAGTCTAAGGAAAAAACGTGCCTCGAAAATCAAGAAAATTTGATTCTCGTTCAGAGGGCGCTACTAGTTTTGGCCTACAGTCGTATAGATGGCGTTGACGGTTTCGTTTGTTATTTAACAATTTTAACGCATATCAGTGAAAGAACATGGGTCAAAATCATCAAAATAATTAATGCAAATAAAAAAAATCATTTATCTATATTTAAATACATTTTATCGTATTTTTACAAATCTTCAATTTTAGTTTTAAAGTGTGTCGACAGATGGCAGTGAATTTACTGGGGTTACAAAATTTACTATGACAGTACCGCTCTAGTATAAGTTACTCTATGGTTTCACTAAGAATAGGCGGACCTTATGTCTTTGTAATATTTATTTAGTCGTATGGCATATTACAATTCATGGTCGCTTTACAAATTTACAAATTAATAGTTACGTTCTTCACCCAATGGGCTCGTGTACTTCCTTTTTGGGCACTCGGCTTTGTAATATAATAACTAGTAAATAAATTTGACGAACTGTCAGTTATCAATGTGGACCATACTCTCTAGCTAATATTTGTCATGCAAATAAATAATTGGGGTCCCTTTGTTTGACATAATCATTGAAAGTCATAATGTAATGATTGTCATATTATCATTAGTCATAATTCTGAAACCGTTACCTTTTCAGGATTTTCTTTGGGTTATCCTATAGATAGGTTAGAAATCCTATAGATAGGTTTGAGAAAAACCAAATTATGACTAATGATAATATGACATTTACATTATGACTTTCAATAATTATGTCAAACAATAGAAACCCTAAATAATTAAATACGTTAGACTTATAGTGACCGGGATATAGACCGTGATTACCTTTTGTATTATTTATGAGCTCCCGATATTTCGACGCAGTTACATGCATCATGTTCACGGGTGACTGAAGATAGCGGGTGGGTGTCAAAGTTGTGTAGACAGCGCTCGATCTACCCTCATTCTTGCGCGTAAGGTAATCACGGTCTATATCCCGGTCAATATAAGTCTAATGAAACTAACCGTGAATCATTCAAAACTCTAATTAAATACGTTGTTTCAGACGGAAATCGAATCCCACAAAACGGAGTTGGCTCGCGAAATAACCAATCTTCGAGTGTTAGTGACGAGTCCGGAGTTGTCCGCACTGCGCGACGCGAGACAAGAATTATCGTCGCGCGTGCACGCGCTGCAGGACGAGCTGCGGGCGACCAACAAGGGCACTGAAGAAAAAGATCAAGCTGTAAGTACAATCCCGTTGCATCTTGTAGGAGCACTCACATAATTGAAGGCATGTTTACAAAAACAACATAACTAACATTTTTTTGCGGATTTGAGTTTTTGGTATCATAGCATTCGTCTGAGCAGGATCTACACGTAAGAGCAAAATATAGTGTCCAAAAATGACCCCAATGTGAGGATTAAAATAAATCCACTAGTTAAGTAAGATAAATATGTACCTCTGATAGAATACAAAACATAATTTCTATAGAAAATTGTTTTATTTTCTTACAAAAAGAACATAACTAACAAAATTTTACAAAAACGGCATAAGTGACGAACTTATTTTTCAATATTTTTCCAAAAATACTGGTCTTTGAAATGTGTAATCGTATATTTCGGAACTATTGGCCACTTACTAAAATCACCTATACAATGTTTATGTCCAATAACTAATATATAAGAAGACATTTAGTTTTTTTCGTTTCCTGTAAATTCATGTCTAGTGTACTTATGTTGTTTTTGTAAACATGCCTTCAATTATATTATGTATAGACAAGCTGTCGAGAACAAATTGTGTCCGCGAGATGTCCGCCATTTTTTGCGTTTGACGTCTGTCATTAAGCTAAAGAATAAGCGCAGCTAGCCAGTAGCAATAAAGTGCATGCACTTCATTGAGGTGCGGAAACATTTTCTTCGAGAGGCCGCCGCTAGTGTATACATTACCTCAATGTGTAGGAGGGCGTTTTCGAAAATAAATATTGAAAACCTGATTCTTTCAAATCTGGACATTCCGGGGCTCAATCTACTCCGAATCTACAGGATTCTCTATCCTGCCATTAAAAAAAGATGTCCCAAAATTACCTCACGTTTTAATGTGAAAAAATTTCACTTGTATGTGTGTGACGTAGTGGAATGTACAATTTTCATAATTTTTTTTGGATTTTTTTTTTATCATCAGGACAATATGCTAGTGATTCTGAGTTGAAAAAAAACCCAAACCTGTGAGACCCGGATCTGTGAGAATCGGGTTTTCGATATTTATTTTAGAAAACACTGATTTATTCACGATTTTTACTCATTATTATTTACAACGGCGGGACTTAATCACGTAAAATAAGTTATAAAATTACCTCCGACGTTTCGAGGACGGCGTTGTCCCCGTGGTCTCGGAGAAGACTGGCTAAAGTTGACATCAAAATCTTCTAGCCGCGCGAGTTTTTCGAATTTAAAACTTATTTTACACAATTAAGTCCCGTCGTTGTGAATAATATTTTAGAAAAGGCCCAGGAACGTATAAAGCAATAATAGAGAGTACTCTCTCCAGGCGGGTGTTGTGCCTGGGGACCGCAGTCCAAAGATAATTGATCAATTGTATTTATAGTAACTGACGTTCAGAACTCCGTAAGCGCGATGTTGGAAATACTAACGCCATCTGTGTCACGACGTTGATAGTGACAGAGGAGACGTAACACATATACTATCTACGACGAAACAAGAGTGAATAGGCTGTTACTGAACCGGTGAGCTCCATCTTAGGCCCTGTCTTCACTTTCCATCAGGTGTGACTAGGGCCAATCGCCGATCAGTTTATAAAAAAAAAAAAACAAACGAACAAACATCGTACATGTATTTTGGATAACTGAACTAGATGGGTGTTGGTGGATGTGTGTAAATTTCGTTATCTAACATCTGTCACTCTTGCATATTCGAGCGATAAAGAGGCAGATAGCGAAATTTCGGATTCGTGTTTCCAGGTAGGTCCTCTGTAAACAAACCGCCTTGATGCATCAATGTCATATTTTATTATCTCTGAAAACTTGTCAAAAACCTGCTAAATAATAATAATAATAATAATAATAATAATAAATTTATTTGGCAGGCAAGAAACCCAATTTTTACAATTTACAAAAAAAAAAAAAAACAAAAAATACAGTGCAAAATACTAAAACTTACAACCTAAAACAATGAAATAAAATAAAGCATGTATCAGTTACTCTATGGATGGTATAGAAAGGATGCCAATCTCTTATGGCAGAATTGTTGCAAAAGTAAGTTCAGCTTTAAATAATAGTTCCTAATCTCTCCGGTGGCGCTAGTTAGGCTCTGGGACATGAGTATAACATGAACCAACAAATAACCCGACCAAATTACGTAGGTTGTTTTTGGTAGTATTTTGGTGTATGATGGCGCCGCCTAATTACTGTTTTTTGATGGACACTTTTCATACATAGAGATTTGGCGCCTTTATATAGTCTCCATGAGTTACTCTGATTTACTAAAAAGGCTTGTGCTGCACCCTGGTGGCAGAACATTGCAGTAATATTACCTATTGTAGGACCATCTATTTCTTTCGTATAGAGAGCTGAAGACGTAGGCGTGAGTTGGATGGTACGCTTGGGGATACGAGTAGCTTGCTGGTGTCTGCAGCAAACCGTTACGTAACTATACGTTGGAATGTTGAAAAGTTTGTTTTGTAGGTTAGAGGACTACTTTTTAGGTATCATAATGTTTTTAGGTGTCTGGTATAAATGTATTATCAACTTTTTAAGTTTTAAGAATGTCTGTTAGAACTTTCAGTCTAGTATGCTGATTTAAACTAACATGATTTTCACTCATAATTTTAAAACTAACACGCGACTTAATCGCGTACAAACTTACGTTTATTTATGGCCTGACGTTTCGAACGTGACGTTACGTTCGTGTTTACAGGCAGGTCAGTCTGCCTGTGACCACAAACGTCGCGATTAAGTCCCGTGTTCGTTTTAAAATTTCCAGTCTAGTGTCAGTAAATTTGCTAGCCAAAAAATGTCGTTTTTTTTCGCGTCCGTAGGACTCAAGGGGATAAAGGATGTTTGTTTCTGGATTACGTCTCCGATAGTAAACGCTGAAAGACCCTAATAATTTAGTTGATTTTATTTTAGGGTGATTTTATTATTTTAGTAAATCCGTCGGCAAAATGGAAACGCTTAGATTACGTTTAAAAATGAATGATTGGTTTATCGTTCCAAAAATGAACTTTAACAATAAAATAAATGTTGATTGCCGAAGTTGGTTCCTGTTATGTTTAGTTACTAATTATAGTTTAATATTCAAATAAATAATTCCTTTATTTACTTTCCATTGTTTGTTTTCAATATGTTATAAATAGTTATGATCTACAACAATATTAGACTACACTAGTAACTCGAAATGTCAGGCGCATTTTACACTATTTTAATAACAAAACTTCCGTGAGACACAGTCACATTAAATATATTAATAACGGGTCACTCACGTATTTTAAGTCGAAAAACGCTCGACATGTTTCACTCCTCCGGATGACACTCCTCGGTAAGGAGTGAAACATGTCGAGCGTTTTTCGACTTAAAATACGTGAGTGACCCCTTATTATTTACAACGACGGGACTTAATAGCGTAAAATAAGTTTTAAATTTACCTCCGACGTTTCGAGGACGGCGTTGTCCCCGTGGTCTCGGAGAAGACTGGCTAAAGTTGACATCAACATGTTCTAGGCGCGCGAGTTTTTCGAACTACCCGCACTTGGTCTTGTTTACACGTGAGTGATCCGTTATTAATATATTTAATAAATTTACACTATCTCAGGAAAAATCATTAGTATGTTCACTCTCAACATGTTCTTATACTCTCATACAGATGTAGTGCATAATTTGTTTGTGATGTGAAACGCACGAACGTGTTATGCTATTTCAGTCAGTGTCAGTCCAGGAAGTGCTGAGGTTGACTGAATAGCATGATAAATACGAACGTTTCCGAGAAAATACGATGGAAAACAATTATACACTACATCTGTACCCCACGGATCCCTGCATGGGAATTTAAATCTGTTGTTTTATAAAGTCAAGGTCACTTTTCAATTATCAAATCTGACAGGCCGCATACGAGGGGATACTCCTATCATAAAGGCTGGCAACGCACTTGCAACCCCTATGGTTTTGCAGGGGTTCATGGGCGACGTTAACTCATGACCAGGGGCGTAGCTAGAGGATATGGCGCCCGGGGCAGTCACCAAATTTGCGCCCCCTGACGACTGACAAAAGTTTCCCTGCTGCTGCCTTTTGCCCATTTTGGCGCCCCCCCTTGGATGGCGCCCGGGGCGCTTGCCCCCTCTGCCCCCCCCCCCCCCCCCCCTAGTTACGCCACTGAACTCATCAGGCGAATCGTCTGCTTGTTTGCCTCCTATATCATACAAAAATAGAGTAAATAACTAATTACCTACTTATTATTAATATATTTGCTTTGCATTAACGCTAATGCGAATAAGACTCTCTAAGTGAAACCAAAAAAACTTTTATAGCCTTTATTTCGTCTCAATAAGAGCTATTTCAAGCTAAACATCGCTCTCATCGTAATCCGTGACCTTGGTCTCCACCGAACCGTCCTTCTCGTCCGTCAGCGGCTCCACGGACCACACGGCGACCGCGTGCAACACGTAGAGGCTGCAGTATAAAGCGTAGAGCGCCGCGGTGAGCGCAGCGAGCGCGGCCGGGCACAGGCGGTTGGTGGCGCTCGAGTGCCACTGGTGCTCCGTGCATGAGCGGAGGTGCTCGCATAGGTTTCTGGAAATATCATAAAAAGTTAACTTTTCTGGTCTCAAGGTATCAAATTAAGACGTAAACGCGCGTCGCAAGGCATCTGCTTGCGGAAGTCTGCGGTCCTGATGATTATGTTTAGAGATGCACTGGATATTCGGTTACTATCCAGTGTCCTACCTATGCGGCCCTTATTTTAATATCCGGCCGGATGCCGGATAGTGACTTACTATCCGGCCGGATACCGGATAGTAACATTGCTTGATTTCGGAGTAAACAAATTGGATTTAAGAAACAGTCACGGTCATAATCGTACTCGTTTATTATTTTAAAACAATTTAAAGTATTTAAACATTCCACTCACTTGCACGAGCACTCATTTCGAACCTAGAAATGAGTCCGCGCGAAACACGATGCGCACAATCGACACAAACCCTACGGGTTTAACGATACTTTGTAAATTAGTTAGATATTGTTGTTGTAATTACTTAAATAAATAAATAAATAATGAAAAACCGAAATGTAGGTATAGTGCCGCCGATAATCAGGCCGAACATCCGGTATCCGGTCAAACAACTATCCGTTGCATCTCTAATTATGTTACTCCTATGCTGCACCGTTTCACTTTTATGACGCAAAAGAAGAATAGGTACATTGTTGCACGAATGATGACTCTAAAATAGAACAGAATACTCTACTGTAACATCAAAAAAAATAGAGGCGGACAACAAGCGGTCTTATCGCGAAAAAGCAATCAACAACATATAGTTAAAAGACAATTCACAGAACATTGCTGGATCTACCAAATAATTAAAATGGCAACAGTTTAAGCTAGGATTACGTTAGTAAAGTAATAAATATACCTAAGGCGAGGCAACACGCGAGGCAGCTGACGAGGCAATGCAGCGCGTGTGTTACCACCAGCACTATCACCAACACCGTCAGCAGGTACGGCGGCCAACGGAAGGTTCCTAGGGCCGCTGCAAACCTAATCGAAGCTAGGTGTGTGCTAGTAAAGTAATGAATATACCTGAGGCGAGGCAACACACGCTCGAGGCAGCTGACGAGGCAATGCAGTGCGTGTTAGCACCAGCACTATCACCCACACCGTCAGCAGGTACGGAGGCCAGCGAAAGGTTCTCAGGGCCGCTGCAAACCTATAGAAGCTAGGTGTGTGCTAGTAAAGTAATGAATATACCTGAGGCGAGGCAACACACGCTCGAGGCAGCTGACGAGGCAATGCAGCGCGTGTGTTAGCACCAGCACTATCACCCACACCGTCAGCAGGTACGGCGGCCAACGGAAGGTTCCTAGGGCCGCTGCAAACCTAATCGAAGCTAGGTGTGTGCTAGTAATGAATATACCTGAGGCGAGGCAACACACGCTCGAGGCAGCTGACGAGGCAATGCAGTGCGTGTTAGCACCAGCACTATCACCCTCACCGTCAGCAGGTACGGCGGCCAACGGAAGGTTCCTAGGGCCGCTGCAAACCTAATCGAAGCTAGGTGTGTGCTAGTAAAGTAATGAATATACCTGAGGCGAGGCAACACACGCTCGAGGCAGCTGACGAGGCAATGCAGTGCGTGTTAGCACGAGCACTATCACCCACACCGTCAGCAGGTACGGAGGCCAGCGAAAGGTTCTCAGGGCCGCTGCAAACCTATAGAAGCTAGGTGTGTGCTAGTAAAGTAATGAATATACCTGAGGCGAGGCAACACACGCTCGAGGCAGCTGACGAGGCAATGCAGCGCGTGTGTTAGCACCAGCACTATCACCCTCACCGTCAGCAGGTACGGAGGCCAACGGAAGGTTCGCAGGGCCGCTGCAAACCTATAGAAGCTAGGTGTGTGCTAGTAAAGTAATGAATATACCTGAGGCGAGGCAACACACGCTCGAGGCAGCTGACGAGGCAATGCAGCGCGTGTGTTAGCACCAGCACTATCACCCACACCGTCAGCAGGTACGGAGGCCAACGGAAGGTTCGCAGGGCCGCTGCAAACCTAATCGAAGCTAGGTGTGTGCTAGTAAAGTAATGAATATACCTGAGGCGAGGCAACACACGCCCGAGGCAGCTGACGAGGCAATGCAGCGCGTGTGTTAGCACCAGCACTATCACCCACACCGTCAGCAGGTACGGCGGCCAGCGAAAGGTTCCCAGGGCCGCTGCAAAATAAACATTGTTTTACTATTGCGTATGCAACTTCTAAATTCACCCATAACAGAAAAAGTAAGGGCAAATCGCCTAGCATGGTACGGGCATGTGATGCGGAGGGATGAGTCATGTGACGAGAAAGGTATTAAGAATGAATGTGGAGGGAGGTACGTGGAGAGGTAAACCGAGGAAAAGGTGGATGGACTGTGTGAAAGATGATATGAAACTAGCGCAAGTGAATGATGAGATGACGGGTGACAGAGAGGTATGGAAGAAAAAGACATGCTGCGCCGACCCCAAGTGAATGGGACAAGGGCAAGCGAGTGATGTATGCAACTTCTAAATCAAACTACTTAGACAAAACAGAGAGATGTTGTCTTGACCAGGCGATTGTACTTATGTCCACTGTGATTAGACTACATTTCTTAGTCGTGCGTGGCGTGGCGTGCCGTGTACATAGGTAACATAAACATGTTCGAATCTATCTAGGAATTGTGACAACCTCTCTCGTCTATATCGCGAGCAAATTAGAAAAACTACGCTTTTTCACTGGACGTGCCTATTTGCCGCGACCGGAGTTTTTTTGAGCATTGCGGCAAAGCCACCAAGCCAAGCGAGGCTAGTTCAGTTGACTTAAGACCAGCTCATCCAGTCTCCTAGCACTTACTCAGCAAGGCATATAGCTACTGAAGTGAGATGAGGAAGATGTATTATTTAAATAGTATACCTGTCACGAGAGCGCCGCTGTGGCCCTGCGGGTCGAGCAGTCTATCGCGAGAAACGCGGCGCGTTACGTCCAGAGCGTGCCCGGACTTGCGCCCCCGGCGAGGCGAGGTCCGCAGGGAGCGAGCGGACTGCAAATACAAACATAAAAGTTTTACTAAAGCCGTGAACTGCCTAATTTAGAAGAGTCAAATATTTTACAGTGCAAAACATATCAATGCCTCATCTGGCTCACATTTTGTTCGAAAAGGAAAAGACTTACCCGAGGCCCACGGAACGCACGCGTGCAAGCTCAACGCTGGCGCCGGCCGCCATACATCGGTCAAAACAAAATGCTGTCAGCATCTTTTTGCGTTTGCTAGTAAATGCATTTGCAACTAACAGAGACGCTAATATTTTATCACTGTCAAAGTCTTTACGTAAATATCATGATGAAGAAGGGCCATCTGACTCGAGATTTACGTACAAAGTAGAACAGAAAACGGGTTACCGTAGAAGAGAGCTTGGCGAACGAGAGCGGGATGGGTTGCTCCTTCTCATCAGTCTCCTTGGCGTTCAGCTCCGTCTTGGTGAACGAGGGGTGGTCCCCGCACATACTGCGAAACAAAAATATTATCAACATCAACAATCCATTGAGACATATCTAAGATCGATTAGTTCTATCATAGAGTAACTTATACTAGAGCGGTACTGTCATAGTAAATTTTGTAACCCCAGTAAATTCACTGCCATCTGTCGACACACTTTAAAACTAAAAATAAATATTTATAAAAATACGATAAAATGTATTTAAATATGGATAAATGATTTTTTTATTTGCATTAATTATTTTTATATGATTTTAACCCATGTTCTTTCACTGGTAACTGGTATGCGTTAAAATTATAAATAACAAACGAAACAGTCAACGCCCTCTATACGAGTGTAGGCCAAAACTAGTGGCGCCATCTGATCGAGAATCAAATTTTCGTGATTTTCGAGGCACGTTTTTTCCTTAGACTGTATCCATCTATTACGGAGTTATATCTATCTTTGGTTCTATGTTCTGTAATCCAGTTATTATCCAACTATTCCAAGTGAAACTAAAGCCTGAATAGGACGACAAAACTACGAGTTTTTCTAATTATATTCATATTTGAGACGATAAACCCACATCCGCAACTTGCAAACAATAGAGCAAAGTAGCTTGTATTCTGTCATAACGTGAGCTGCGTTTAACGTAATTGGGGACAAAACATAGAATTACCCGCGGTTCCGTCTTGCAGCTATTAATTCTTAACGGCCTTTTTTGCTTAACTTCAGCCGAAGACGAAAAACGTATTTCACCGAGTCCCAACTACCCTTGTGCCAAAACGTTTGAAACCTTTTTAGCTGTTTTGAGCTGATGGAAACAAATATACAATATTATGTTTCCAATCTTTATCATTTTGGGAATGAATAGCATGTGTTCTAGTCAGGCGCCTTTGAATGAATGAATGTTTTCTTTATTCAGGCAATAGACACATTACATAATTTTAATTTTAAAATGCAAATTGCAAATTTTTGACTTTGAGAACCAATAATTTTGCCGATCCAAAAGCTACAATGAATATTGTTGCTCCGCGGATTTGTTGGTATAAATCTGCCATCGACTGCGTAGAACTCGTTAAAAATTCTACCCCATTGTAGTGACAAGGATGTGCGCTTAGGGATTGAATTTAAAAGAAATCTTTCTTACTGCACTTCTCCAACATGTGTTTTAAATTTCAAAGTCCTGCCGGCAATAGTAGGCTGTGTGTTTTTATCAATATCTATATAACTTGACCATTTTATATACTTCGAAGGTGTGTTAAATATAACCACCAACGTAAGAATTTTCCGCGAGATATTGAACATTGAATTTTTGTGTGATACTTACACCATATTGGGGAGCTTGGGTGACTCGGTTATAGGATCCATCTCCATTCCTGCTATTCCTTCATCTTTACAGTTTTATGCACTTTGCAAATAAAATATAAATAAATAAAAATGTATAAAAACAGTCACACCAGTGACCGTGACATATAAATAAACGTTTGTCAAAACGACATTCTATTTTTAATTTTTCAAACGAAAATTTTAATCCAGACGTTCTTGCGAATAGGTTGATTTAATTTAGTGTCATTATCTAATGGACGAAAGTGAAAGCTCATGAATACAGGTCGTTCTTTATTAACTGTTCTTAAAATGTGTCTTGGTAACATGAAATAAATGTATTGAATTGGATTAACTGATTTCTTTTAATACTTTTGTTTAGTAGCTAATTGACCTGTACCTAGGACAATTTGGTACGACGTTGGAATAAGATAAATATATAGTTTTCAATCGTCAAAAGCCTTTTTATTGTTCCTAATTTTCTAGTCATATTCTTGTAACGCCTACATACCATGTGCCTTTAGTTCTCCTTGAGACAGACTTGATACAGCAGAAGACACAATGTTCATTAGATTCGGACCAAGCTGGCTTTGCACAGATTTTGCAGTGACAAAGTGTGGAAGCGTTACCATCATCACATCATTAACTTAAGAGTTATTCTCTTGTCGGTGGAGTATCTTCCAGCTTTCCCTATCCTGCGCCAGCTCTTTGACTTTATGATACGACACGACCCCTACTTTTTTTCACTTGATCTAAAAAGCTGCGTCTGGGTTTTCCTCTACCCCGCTTGCTTGGTATGAGCGTTACCATCAATGTCAAATTCCTATGAAAATGTATTTGCACTTCCACACTGTTACGTCAAGCCCGTCAAGATTGGTGCAGAGTTAGCTTAGACGGTTCTTTTTTTATGCCTTCTTCTTCTTCCTCGGTTCCTCATGGCTGAGTGTCGCGTCGCGACCACATGAGGTCGTTATTTTGTGCACCAAGGTTCTCCATTCTGCACGATTTTCCTTATTTTTTATGGCCTTGGTTATTAAACATAACCAACCTATTTGTCACCAGATCCGCTACCTCCACAACCGCTGCCTGAAGCTGGAAAGCTGCCGCAAGGCCCTCGTATGGCAAAAGCGATATCTACAGCGAGTTGTGGCCGGATACAACGAACTGGAACGTAGCCTACGGTTAACGCGCACACCTGAGCGGAGCACCGGCAAAAAGAGATTCAAGTAAGTGTTACTTACTGCTGTGGCGCGACGACCCGAAGTGGATCTTGGCCTCCGACACCAAAGACAGACGGACACAACACAGAACAGAACAGAAGTAAGTGTTAGGAGGAGTTAAAGTCTCGAGATCAAAAAGATGCAGCTGTTTTAAGTTGCAGGATTGAATCGAGTTGTAGTAGGTGGCGATCACGATAGATCAGGGATGGTCGCAGTGATACCTACATATTAGGCTTTGGAGCCATAGCCCCTAACATGAAGAGGAAGCGTTGTTTATATCTAGCCTAGGTGTTTGTTGTTGTTGTCCAGGTCAAGTTGTTGTCCAGGTCCAGGTGACGTTCTCCAAGCATGTAACAAGCACCTAACGGACCTAGACGAGGCGAGATAAACCGTAAAATTCTACCGGGAAATAATGGGACGGCCAATAAAAGCTAACTGTTAATAGGGCTCTTCCAGATTCCTTTGGAATATAGATTAGATACGAGAGACAAAGGCATATTAGAAATTGAAACGCAATGTTTATTATTAAAATTAAGATAATGAATAAATAAATATGAATAGTCCTAATCTTTGCATTACATTTACAGTCCGAAGGTTTTTTAAAGCACAAACCTTCCTCATAGTTTTAATTCACAATGTTTAAATTATGAGGGTTTTCGGAAAATTGTAGATTCCCATTTCGGAGCAATTTAGGAAAAAAAATGCTAGTCGTTTTCGCAAAAATAAATAAAAAACTACTACCCGCCTTGCAAATTTTAAGTACCATCGTTGGCAATGCCAGATTGGCAGTGTTTCCATTCCCTTTAATGACTGGTTGTTTTCAGATGCGTGGCTACGTGCGTGATCGTGGTGCTGCGAATGAGTTTCCTGGTGCGGCGGCGCGCGCAGCTCCGCGCGTTGTCTGCCACCGCTATCCTGCGCCCGCGCACCGATAATACTCCGTGAGTATTATTGTTGCTATCCGATCTCCAAAGGGGAAACTAGGCCTTATTGTAGTATGTGTGTTTGTGTTTAATAGTCTCCATATTTAGCTACACTACACTACCTGTTGACGTTTGTATGAGTTCTACATTTCCTGCTACCCAAAGGTTGTCTGGAAGAGATCGCTTTTTAGCGATAAGACCGCCTGTTGTTACCTGGTTCTATTTTTTCTTTAAATATTTCTTTGTAGTTTTACATGTATGTAAAATGTATAATTTTGGTGCAATAAAAAATATTTACTTACTTACTTATTTATTGGGACTGTGAACTTGTTGATACAAGCACAGAATAAATAATATTCTTACAGAAGATTCACTCTCTAACAAAATGCGTCTATTACGACAGATATGACCGCTAGGTGGCGCATGCGCGAACCGTAGCGTAGCGGTGCGCGGCAATTATTATGGCTAGACCTCAGAACTGGGGGCGGCCGCATGTACTTGTAGCGGGGCGACGAAATCGCGGAGCGAGTCACGCCTGGTACAAGTGTGGTTCTAACTTGCAAATTCCCATTTATAAACTGAACTATTAGGTGTTTATCATTATCAGATTATCACAGTATGGGGTTCTTCAAAAAAGGAGTGTACAGGTTTTTAAAGGGTCGGCAACGCGCGTGTAATATCTCCGGTGTTGCAGGCGTCCATAGGCTACGGTAACTGCTTACCAGCAGGCGGGCCGTATGCTTGATTGCCGACGTGGTATAAAAAATAATAATAATCACACAAGTGTTTATGTGGCGCTTGTGTGGTAACCGTTCGGCTGCAAGTGAATGGACATTTTATTCATATGTGATAAAACATCTCTCACAACTCATCTCAAACAACTTTGATAGTTATATAATATACTCGGATTCGTTAACTATTTGATTACGTGATCTGAGACATTAGTTACTTTACTGCCTACTTACTAGGTATGTACTCGTAATATAGTATTAATGTTAATGCAGGTCGTCCGCGAGGTCCACGGACGGCGCGCCGGCCTCGCGGCCCCGGCCCGGCCCCCGGCCCCGCGCGCGCGACACGCTGGCGCGGAGGGTCCTCGACCACGACCGGACGCTGCAGTCGCCCGCTACACCGCAGCGTAAGTTTAACTATTTTAGTGACATGGGCAGGGCCGGATCTAGGGTAGAGCGGCCGCTCTGGGCGCCGGATGGCAAGGGGGCGCCAAAAAAGCAAATGAAAAAAAAAAAAAAAATAAGGCGAGTGTGACGCGGGCCCAAAATACGGTTCGTTTTGCTTTTGGGTAAAAAGCTTCAGCGAAGGGCGACAAAACCCGATTTCGCTCTACAACTCGTTTTCTTAATCTTATTCTTAAGTGAACAATTCTTATTCTTATTCTTAAGTGAAATTAGAAAAGGAGTTCCGCTTGTAATATTAGTTGTAGTTTATTATGGTCTCCGGTTAACGGCGTATGCTGCGCACAGCGTCACGTTCACATCACATTATATGGCGGAACTACAACATTTCCATATAACATGACGCTGCACATACGGCGTCAACTGGAGACCAAATCTTTATATATCCTTTAGTTTTAAAAATATTTTCTTTGTCTAAAACACCCAGGTTGAAGCACAGAATAAATAATAGTACTACCGTACAGAAAGGAAACTTCCTACATCTTATGTTGCGAAAATACCATTTAGTTGAGGTTATACCGTGCTTGCAGTTGCAGGCAGTTTTAGTTTTGCCAGTAGCCGCTGGCGCTAGCAGCTGCAAGCTGGTTTTTGACAGATGGTATGGTCGCATTCATAATTATTAATTGTCTATGGATTTGTTTGTTTGTTTCTTGAATGTTTTTCTTTTTTTTTCTCGTATACTTGTTTTTTTATTTTTGTTTGTGCTCTTCGTGTATTTCTTTTTGGTTTGGTTAATATGTTTGTATATAATTAGGTATTCTTTGTAATGTTTTAATATGTATCTTTGTGTGTTATCTGTCGTGGCATCACCGAATGGGCCCTACGGAAGACCAGCGCTGGCTTTATAGCTACCATTATGCTGAGTTGGGTCCATTTCGTGATGCACACGATGATCTCTTCTTTTCTTGCTGTTGTTGTCTGTACATGTTCGTACTTGTGTTGTGATCGTCACGAATAAATGTCTTTTATCTTTATCTTTATCTACAAAATTGAAGTTTGACAGCGGTTTAGGGTCGAATCATGCTGTCCCTTTCTAATATACGGCACTATCCCTTTCGGCTATTTAGGGTTGTCAAAATTCAAGTCAATATCTGTGGTTGTGCACGCAAAGGGACGTCAAATTGTGCCAATACTAATAATTACTCGGAACAACGCTGAGCCGAGCCGAAGCGAGGAGATTCGCACCCCTAGTTGAAGTCTGTCTGGTGACAAACTATGGGGGTTTCGACTAAAAGGATTTAACTATTTATGAGTGATGGCATAGAGTAACTTATACTAGAGCGGTAGTGTCATAGTAAATTTTGTAACCCCAGTAAATTCACTGCCATCTGTCGACACACTTTAAAACTAAAAATGAAGATTTATAAAAATACGATAAAATGTATTTAAATATGGATAAATGATTTTTTTTATTTGTATTAATTATTTTTATGATTTTGACCCATGTTCTGTCACTGATATGCGTTAAAATTGTTAAATAACAAAAACGAAACCGTCAACGCCATCTATACGACAGTTGGCCAAAACTAGTAGCGCCCTCTGAACGAGAATCAAATTTTCTTGATTTTCGAGGCACGTTTTTTTCTTAGACTGTATCCATCTATTACGGAGTTATATCTATCTTTGGTGATGGTAAATAAAAACGACGGAAGCTTATAATTTTTGTTCTGTTCCAGTGGGTGACTTCATCCGTCGGTCCTACAGCTCCAACTCACAACATGACGACTCCTTCGAGCTAAGGTGAGCTATCTGTACTCCGGTTTTTTTTTTAATCATATTTTTTATTGCAGAGGCGTATTTAAATATTTGGCGCCCCGGGCCATTAGGCCTCTGCCGCCCCTCATGACCCATGAAGTAAACACGAAAACATATTTTTTTCGCAGTGCCTTTCTGCAGAGCTTGATATCGAACCTATAGCCAATTGTGAGCGAGGCCGACGGCCGAGCTCTGCATAAGGCCGGAGGCCCGGAGCGTCTGATTGTGGTGTGCTGCCCTGTGAGGCATAAGGCCGAACTGCAGAAGAACAGAGCTTAAAGCATTGGTCATGTCTAAGGGAGGCTGAAGGCTACGAATATGATTAAAGTTTTCTGCGGGCCCAAGAGACTTAAAGGGCTTTAGTGGAGCTGAGCTTCCCGCGCATCGTCTTCCGCGCAAAGCCAAAGGTCGAGGTGGGAAAAATCTATGTTTGGGATTGGAAAAATGACCACGTTAAAGTGACACCAAAAGGCCGAGCTCCACATAAAGAGGTTCAATGCAAGGTCGAAGACCGAGCTGGAGGAGGGGAGAGCTTGGAATTGGCTTGGAGCTTGGAACCAATGTGATCTCGGCTCTCCTGCTACCTGCTACTCGACCTTTGGCGTTCGCTCAAATTAAAGCAATGGCGCGACTTGCTGGAAATGCTGGAATGCTTCGGGTCGCCTGGAAGGTGCGACTTTTAAGCTTTTCAGGGCTCGCAACCTAAAAAAAACTAACTAACTAATTATGCCGGACTAAAAAGTCCGCCATAATTTTTATTGGCCGGCTTCTATAGTCGTCGCTCACGGCGTTTATGCCGACGTCAAGCATGCAGCATTAAAAAGCATTAACGGAAGCGCGCGGCCTTAGGGCGATGTGAAGAGCGACGTCACAGGGCGACATCATGAGAACTCAGCTGAGTTTCTTGCTGCAGTCTTCTCGGCTAGGCTAGGTTGTAGTGAACCAGCGATAAAACTCCCATTAGCTCGATTCCCTACACCCTCAGATCAGGTTGAGACCGCTCAACCGATTTGCGCTGGAGCGAAAACTCTTTAGGAGTATTCCAGCGTAGCAAAACCGTCTCGTGTAATGCTGAAGGGTCCTGGATTTTCCCCAGGCTACCATCCCCCACACAGTCCTATCGCTCTAATTGGCCTCGTGCAATAGTGCCCAAGTCAGGTTCGAAAAAAAGGCGACATCATGAGAACTCGACGACAATCCGACGTGGGTATATAGGTAGAACGTAGAAGGGAAAGGGGCACAAACGCGCTGTAAAAATTGTAATGTGACTACTGGCAATAGACAACGAATAGTTGCTTATTTTAAATTAAATTATGTCCAGTCAGTAACACCACAAAAAAAAACAAATTATTCGGGCGCCACCGGCGCACCCGAAACTGAAAGCCAGCGGCGGCCTGCGCCGCCCCCCGCAGCCTGCCGCCCCGGGCCATGGCCCCCTTGGCCCTAGGGTAAATACGCCCCTGTTTTATTGCATTAATTGTATTTATGCACGTACATGTATTCTATATGTGACGTTTTCAACCAAAAGGTACCACATTGTCGCTTGTCGATAAGGTCGATTTCAAATTAATGCTATATGGAAATAGCGCCTTATTGACAACCGACAATAAGTACCAGTTTGATTGAAAATGGCACATATCTTTATTTTTTTGACTCCCGACGCAAAAAGAGGGGTGGTTTAAGTTTGACACCAATGTCTGTCTGTCTATCTGTTGCATCGTAGGTATTTAACGGAAAGACCGATTTCGATGCAATTTTTTTACGTGAAAACTAGTTTTCTTGCGGTGGTTCTGTACTATGTTTGATAGAAATCCGCAACTCGACTGGACAACTCCTTTGCGCATCCCGTGACCGCATCTTTAAGACAAAGTTTGGTTTTGCGAGCCACATTAGGGCATTTCATAATCCGGACCAGAATTGTTAATGGGGTCGCCATTGCCGGATGCGGCAAGGAAGAAGATGATGATGATGATAGAAATCCATAGAAAAATATCAGCTCTTATTCAAAATGATGTATTTTTGGCATTATAGGAGGAGTAGTGTAGGAGGTTCTTTAAATTTTATTTCTATTTTAGTACTCCCCTTGGCGGCACCTCGGCCTACCGGGACAAGCTGGGCCTCGTGAGCCGCCGCCTCCACCACGCCGTGGACGCCTCCCGAGACGTGCCTTGATGACGCCGAGCGTCACGTCACATCGCCAAGACGTGACGTCACAACACCGAGCGTCACAACACACGGCGAACAGTCCAGCGAACGTACTGGAGTTTACGCTAATTCTGTGCGAACTTAGCGTGGCCGCGCCATAACTTGGCGGGCAGACTTGGCTCAAACGAAATCTAGCATTGGTCGCGAATATTTCAAAAAAAGAGTCACGTGACCAGTTGTGTCGGGGCAGGTTCGTTCGCATCGTGAAATTATCTAAACAGCCAAAATATATTATCTAGCCAGTTAGCAAAATGTCTTTTGAAGTTAGTTTCACTTTTAATTTAGACTTGATTAACCAAATATTTTGGTTTATATTTTGTAAACTGGCTATTGTTTTAGATAAGTTCATGAATGGTAGAAGTAATTTATTTTCATATTTTATGATGTATGACTGGTGCGGAATCTTATATGCTGACATATTGTACTTATCACGAATTGACTCCTATCTTGCCTATTGATACGAAAGTTGTTTCTGCTATTCCTACTTTATTTTCGGTCGTGTAGATAAAGTGCGATTTTATAACTTTCAAGAAAATAGCGCACTCCCATCTTAAAAGCCGGTAGCGCTATTGCAACCTTTAGTGTTCATGGCCGACAGTATTGTGTACCACCTGCTTATTTAAATTGCCTCTTACATAAAAAACAATCTTTATCTGATTATTGCTGGGCCTTATATTTGATGTGAATGATATGTCGGCATTTGAAGGTTCTAATGTTGCATTTTATTTATAAATGAATCCCAATGCATTTCCATATGATTGGCCAGAAATAGACGTAAGTATTAGAATAGTGCCAAATTGAATTAGTTTTATTTGTGTTACTTAATTTATGTTTAAATTAGATAAGCGTTGGAAATCGTTCCATGTTTCGGTTGTTGCCACTCCGCCTATTTGTTTTTTTTTTGTATGTATGTATGAGAGTGGATTGTATGTAATATTTAATATCGGAAACCTTGTCGTCCTACCTTGCCTTAGTACAGTTAGATTTGAAATTATCAAAGCGTTCAAAAATGACGATAAAATAATGTCATTATAAATTTCGCTATGATATTTTGTGTCTATAACTATGGACTTTAGAATAATTCTTTACATACACTATTTTTGATTCAAATTTTAAACAATTGTAGATGACATATTATATTAATGACATTTCTTACATAATTTAATGTGCTAAGATTTAATTAAAACACAATATAGACTGGTATTTAAGCATTGCACGTCGTTGCAAAAACAGCCTTGCTCGATGCACTTAAAGTTCATTATTTACTGACATACCAGTCTTGAAGTCCAGTTTACAGGAATACATTTGGTCATTGACCTCTTGTATCTCTATCATCACAAATATACTCGTCTCTCTCACACACATAAGGCATATCTATTCAGAGTTAGCTTGTGTTCTTTATAAACTTTCTTTAGAATTAGAATTATTTTTAGTATCAAAACACTTAAGTAGAATTAGATAGCAATGACCAAATTTCTTCCTGTATTCATTTGGAGGATATAACCAAATGGAGACGCTTTGTCTGTAATTTTCTGACAATTTTTGCGGGGGAGGGGCGCGTCAAATGTATACGTAACCACAATAAATAATAGTAGTTGGTACAGAAGGTTCACTCTCTAACAAAACGCGTCTATCACGACAGATATGACCGCTAGGTGGCGCTGAGCAGGCCGTTCCGTAGCGGTGCGCGGCAACCACTATGGCTAGACACCAAAATTGGTGTGGGTCGCATGTACTTATAGCGACGCGACGAATTCGCGGAGTGAGCCACGCCTGACGTGACGTAAAAATAGCCGTGTCAGATAAACGTTAGTCCATACAATGTGTATGACCATTGGTCATAGTTTCGACAGAGGAAAACGTCGGTTAATGGCTACTCCGTTTGGTTATAGGTGTATTCGTTAAAATAGCAATTGCATTATAATTTTTAGATTTCGGACACACGAAAGTACAAGTTAGTATAAGTTAGCGACTGACTCGACCGAACGATCTAGAGCTCTATTACGAACGACATAGTGGCGTTATTTGCAGGTCCGAGTGAATTGTTATTAACGAACATATTTTATGACTAACTGATTGATAGAATACCTTAACTCACGTGAATAAGGTTTAGTTTTTGTTAGTTTATCGCGTCAATGGAACGAGTTAAAAGCTACAATCTTTTAACCGGATTTTCATAAACGATAATTGACTTTATATGTGCCATTTTCAACCAAAAGGGTACTTATTGTCGCTTATCAATAAGGCGCCATTTCCATATAGCGACAATGTGGTACCTTTTGGTTGAAAACGTCACATATTTTCAGTTTTGTAGTACAGTCAGCATCAAAAACAGCGAAAAAAGCGAAAGAAAATATTTTCAGTACTTCATGTATTTCTATTGCCGACTGTGCTTCCAGTATTATCTATAAAACTATGTATTTAAGTTATTTTTCCAATTAAGATAAGATAAGATAGTTATCTTATTATCTTATCTTTCTTATTATTTTTCCAATTGTATGAATTATCAATGACCTTTTGTGCAGGTATATTTGAAATGAACTATGATATCTAGATAATAGTTGTTCGCTAATAATAATTTATTTTTTTAACTATAGACAATATTTTGTAAGCCAAAGCCAACGAAAGTATTACGAAAGCTGTGTACCTAGAAATTTAACTTAAGGCAAATTCCACTACATTTGTTAAACCTTTCTAGAAAATCTAGTGAATACTGATCAATTTAAATTAATATTTAAACATAAAAATAATGCTCAAGACTTTCTAGAAAATGGTTGCTGTTTGTATATGTACGGTCAGCAGTAAAAGTCACGCGTCTTGTAAAAAAATTGGTTCACGTTTATAATTGTCAATAAGACACATTTGCAAGTCGAATAAAATGCTCTCTAAAAGTGTACTTTTGTTGTTGACTGTACGCATGTTAAACTGTCAGTGTGCATTTGCCTTTATCTTTCCGATGGCACAAACCTGTTACAGTATTGGCGTATTTGAGGGACCAAAAGTTCACGTTGCATTCAGAAGACCTTATCATAAAGAGATAATGTCCATTTTGTAGTGGCAAAAGTATCATGGATCAATTTAATACCAGAAATTATAATCATGTTAATAATTCTGTTTTAACCCTTGAATGCATAGTGATGTATGTATGTACACAACAAAAAACATATAATTTTATGCATAATTAGGTAAAATCTATTTGGTCCTGTATAATTATTATGATCGTAAATTAATACGCTTTCCGTCGTTTTATTGAAATTTGCGCAGTATTTATGTTTAAAAAAAATTACATTTCTTTTAACACGAAATGGCGGAAAATTGGGAAAATTTTATGATTTTTAGTATGTAATTTAGGCGGTTTTTTGGGGTTTGTAATTATTTATATTTAAAATCTTTATTATAGGTATATTACAAATAGTATAAATTTCTAATGGTAGTAAGATTTTTTATATCTTTTACCAATAATTGTATAAATTTACATAAATTATTATTTACCCTATGTAAATTCTAATACTGGTTAAGCAGTGAAAATCGATGTTTTAATTTATATTTTTATTTTTCCTAGAATCAGTAAACAAGTATGTAAGACATATATTAATTTCCGGCAAAAAGAAAAAATCATGCATTTAAGGGTTAAAATGGTTTGTTAAATTAAAAACCTTATTCCAACAAGATAAAGTTCAAATTTCAATGCGAACTCGAAATCCCTCGATAATTGACGCAGCGTAAAGAAACTACACTCAATATGACCAAAGATTTATTTTAGTAAGCTATTTTAATTTAGTCTTGTAATCGACACGCAACGAACAAAGTGGGTACTTCGGTAGCACGGTGACCGCACTTATTACATTGACAACAATTTTTACTAACATACCAATAAAAGTAAAGTTTAGTTCAACCAATTTACGCAGAATAAAATACCAACTATGCCTTAATTAAATGCATTGTAATAAGGTTTTAAGCACTGGTATTACCGAACCGAATACCGAAAAACCCTACTAATATTACTAACAGGACCACCAAGTGTCTAGTCACAGCAGCAGTGCCATAGCTCTCTAGACATGACAGAACTATAATAAATTAATATTTTGTATATGTTTGTTTTATTTATTTCTTCAACGGGCAAGTGCAGCTCGGCGTGAGGCAGGGGACCACGGAGATCGGTGGTAGCTTGAACAGGTCAATCTGAAAACGATTGTAATTGGTAATATTACGCGAAACTCTGCGTAGGGGGCGCCATGGCCCCCAGGCCCCAGGTTGCCAGGGCAATGTATATACTTTGTGTAATTTGTGTTAATAAATAAAAATAAAAAAATACCACAATTTGAGGGTCTATCGCGAAACAAGATGAAAATCGAAATTTCGTTATCTAACATCTCTGTCACGCATATTCGAGCGATAAAGAGGCAGATAGCGAAATTTCGGATTCGCGTTTTCCGGTAGGTCCTCTGTAAACAAACCGCCTTGATGCATCAATGTCATATATTATTATCTCTGAAAACTTGTCAAAAACCTGTTAAAGGTACAGTATGTATAAGTTACTCTATGGTTTACTAAAAAGGCTAGTGCTGCACTCTGGTGGCAAAACATTGCAGTAATATCCCCTATTGAAAGAAAGAAAGAAAAAACATTTATTGTAAAAACCTTCTACAAACAGCGCCACTTCAGTTACAAAAAAAAGAACTTACTCACTAAACACTTAAAGCAGTGTTATTGCAGTGGCTGGATACAAATTGGAAAATAATTTAAATATTAATATATTTTTACTTTTTTATTGTGGGACGTACCACATTATTATAATCTATAAACGGTTAAACCCAGTGTCAAATTGTACTGGTAACGCATGTTAACTCCAGGTTTAACGGATTAACCCTGGGTTAGTGAATGGTGCAAGTGGACCTTAAGGGTAGACTAAAGACATCGGCTGTAAGCAGTTACCTCAGCAGGTGTCCTCTGCAGACCGTTGGCGCGCCCGACCCTCTTATAGTCTGCCACCGTCTCCTCGACAGGAGACGCTGACGCAGACTGCCCCGCCTGCGCAAAACATAATTATGTCAGCGTATCAGGGCTATAACCGCGTAAATCGAACTTCGCAAATTGCGGGCATCTTTCTCTGTCCCTCTAATTAAGTCCCTTATTGGAGTAAAAGAAAAATATCCCGACAATTAGCAAATTTCGGTTTTCGCGGTGGGACTAAAAACAACACTATCATCTGATCATCAATGTAACCTGTCTTTGCAATAAAGTGAATTGTCACTTTGACCTCTCCCTTGAGTAGGGAACTATGATAGCACCCATGAGGCTGACATGTTCACCTAGTGTCCAAAGCCTCCATAAAAACCAGATAAAAAAAAAAAAAAAACCAGTGTGGACAAATGTACCATACATTCAAATGACCTACGCAAACGCCTTAAGAGGAAACAGGACGGCCGCTTCTTCATACAAACGTAGTCCCCATTTTTCCTCTCTGGATACTGACATTATGGAAAATATTTTTACATAATTTGATGTATTACAACCATAGCTATATGGCCCTACGCGATCGCGAAAATGCAGTCCCAAAAACGATTGCAGGATATCCTGTCATCTTAAACCACCTTGTTCCGATCCGACGCTTGTACGATCGTGTGGAAGGTGGTCCGCCGTATGTCCGTTAAGGATGCAGTTATAAGTGAGAGCAAGAAAGAGATATGCTGACCGGACCAAGGTCGCGATCTGGTACGCCCGTCTGTTAAGACCTTTAGATAGAGCCACGCCGTTGTGTCACCTATGCATGAGGGCTACCGCGTTTAATTTCGCCGCTAGGGAATGTAGATGGAGGTTTTTCAAAATGTCAAACGCATAGAAGTGTGGGAGGTTTCAAGCTTTTTTTATCGGGAATTTTCACTCCTTATTCATAATTGTGGTGTGTGGTTTCCCCTCTGGGTTGGAAGGTCAGATGGCAGTCGCTTTCGTAAAAACTAGTGCCTACGCCAATTCTTGGGATTAGTTGCCAAGCGGACCCCAGGCTCCCGTGAGCCGTGGCAAAATGCCGGGACAACGCGAGGAAGATGATGATTCATAATTGTGGTAAATCTTTGTCCATCTTTGATTAATCATGGTAAACAATAGATATATAGCTCAATAAATGTTATTGGTTTAAAAAAAGTTGAAATTATACAGGTTGAAAAAATGGCACATTTAGACGTTAAAATACCGTTGTGTATATTAGAACGTATTGATTTTATAAAAGTAAGCATAGAAGAATTTTGAGATCTGTTTTTCTAGACCTACATCTACAGTGGCGCCAACTGGTGAGCACAAAAGCGGTAGCCCTCATTGTCCTACAAAACACTTCACCTTGCCACCGTTCAGAGCGGGCTGCAAGCCGCTTCTCTTGCCAACAGGACCACCCACTACCTGGGGCGTAGTCTCCTCTTCTGGTTCGGGCTGCGGTGGAGGCTCGGGCTTATACCCCGGGTCTGGTATGCAGCAATCCTATAGAAATACTTGAATATGTATCATAACTATGAAACCTTAATAAAATATTTTTCTCAGAATTTAATTTTAACAACTTTAGATCAAAAACAACAAATTTATAAACCCCCGAACAATAATAACTGCTCCAACTGTTGAGTTAACGTGCATCATACTTCCTTTAAAAAAAAAGGTCGATAACTCTTTTTAAAGACATTTGCGGATATTAATTTGCAAGGAAACTGTATTTAATTTTATATGTGTAATTGTGTAGGTATCGCCGTCCCCGCGCCTTTGGGAGCAAAAAAAAAACAGACTGAAACTTTTCGGAAAGGATTAAACTGGCATATTATCTCTTGCATCAGTATCAGTAGTTCCATTGCACTAATTCAGAGAAAAGAAACAAAAAAAACTAGATTTTTACTTAAAAAAGGGCTTCCCATAAAATAATAAATGTCAAGATTCGGACTGAACCAACAGAAAAAATTACACTCCCAACGCTCTTTGTTCTGTTCAAGTCACTGAAAAAAAAGTTTATTTGAACAAAAAAATAGTAATAATCACTATTTTTTTCTAATTCCCAGGACAACAAACTTTTTTAATCGCAAGAAGTCGATTTTAGGCTTAGATACAGGTTGGCTAAAAGTTATGTGCATTCCCGTTGCCAGGGAGGTTTTGGGATTATACTGAGCAACTTTTACTATGGGACTTGTAAGGTAGTTTTTACATGGATACTGTGTTAATGTTAGTGTTACCTTGGGTCTGTAGTCGGGGAAGTGCGACTGTACCGTCTTCGACAGCTCCGGCATCGGGTACAGGCGGTACAGCGAACAGTAGCGCTGTGGGAAGAGATGCATAGTAAGTACCTAACGTATCAATCACAGGGCGGACACGCTATACATCAAAAATCACTTGCGTTTCTATGCTGAACGGCACGTCTGTACACGCGGCATGCGTAATAGTGTGTTGCTTAAAAATAGTACTGAGCGGCCGGCAAACGGCCGACAATCTGGTGTCGCGGGGCGAGGTAATTCGAATCGGGGCGGGGCGGTGCGTGGCCGTTCTGTATGATTCTGTGGTATCAATTACATTTACCGAGCGGTATTTATCTTGAAATTGCTAGCTTGTACAGAGATATTGGCGTGTGCATGGCGTTCTTGGGTATGACGGATAGCGTTCAAAAGTTTAATACACTACCAAAAAATTCAATCGATCGACCAAATGCCGCAATGTAAGTATCCATACTTTAGGGCTCTCCAATATTAACTTTAAGGAAGATTCAAAATCAATCAATAAACTCTATAACGTACAACTAATCACAGGTATTTATAATAATTATACTTACTAGGAGACTCCATTAACTGTATCGTCCAAACGAAAATATAAAACGAGAATATTTTTAATAGGTACCTTATATAGTAATCTAAAGCTCTCCATTATTAATAAAGAAAAAGGGGTTTTCCTTAATAGTCTAGTAAAAAAAAATCGCTCTCCTTCTTGATGCGACTGGCAAATTATATTACTTTTTGGGAAACCGGGTTTTTTAACCTAATTAGACCCCGTTGAATCCGAATTTGCCGGTTGCCCCATCGAAATCTTGACCGGAAGTGAGATATTCAAAAAGGCGCGAAATTCAAATTTTCTATGGGACGATATCCCTTCGCGCCTACATTTTTTAAATTTACCACCTTTTTATACTGACAAGATTTGCTTGACCAACTATAAAACGATTGATAAATGAAATATTCGCACAAATTCTAAATTAATAAATGGCTAAAACATTGAATAAAATATTTAATAAATAAATATATACCTAGTACTTATATAAAATCTATTTAATTAAAGCCCTTCAAGTACTTTTTTTTATACCACGTCGTTGACAAACAAGCATACGGCCTATGGACGTAAGCAATCACCATAGCCTACGGACGATTTTGTGACTCGGCTCACTACTGGGATTTCGTGTTTCGGTGCGGCGCTTACGACGATTTTATTTTAATCTTTAAAGGGCTTTATATTTTGAACCATGGCAGATAGTTACTCCAATTATTTCTTGCAACAATTATTATAAAAAAAAAATTTTAAAATGTGGGTCTCCCTTACAAGGAACTCATTAGGGTCGCTATGTAGGGTATTTAATAGCCGCCATCTTGAATATCTCACTACCGGTCAAGATTTCGATTGGGCAACCGGCAAATTCGGATTAAGCGGGATCAAATTAGGTTAAAAAACCAGTTTGCCAGTCGACATGGAATTTTTCAAAAATATGACCAGTCTATAACACCTGTACAAAGAAATTACAAATTACACAAAGAAATGAAACCAATTAGGTTGGTTAACAAGAAACTGCGCCATACCTTATAATTAAGGAAATATCTGGTAGCTAAATTTGTCGTTTTTTTACCAATTATGTCATTTAAAAAAAGCTATCTAATTAACACCTTCGATTAAATTACATGTTGTTGCGAGAAAAACTTTGTTCACACTTAAAAATTGTACTTTACAAGAAACCTTTTTTATGGGAAGCGAATGAAACGCTGAACTTTACACCTATATCCTGGTCAGATCTTAGAATTGATCATTTCATGATGTGGCAATCATTTCATTTTAAAGCCTGACCAGTAACATATGATCACGCGCCATGTTGCGGAATTTAATTGGAACTAATTTTTCATACTATACTGAACTGTCACCATATGAATGAGAATGACAGCGCCTTCTTTTTTTTTTTTTATGGCATCGCGCTCCTGGCGCATTCAGCCAAACGAGTAAAACGGGGAAACGGACAGCGCCTTCTTGACAATGATCATGTATTACTGGTCACTCTGGTCAGGCTTTAACCAAGTCATGTAAATGCCAAACCGAACCTAAAAATGCTCATTCTACCCTCACTCTACCGAATTTGTTGTGTAAACAGATAAAGAGAGCATTCTTTCATTGTTCTTCCTTTTTTGCGAAGATTCTAAGAATGCTTGCTCACTTCATCACACTCACGAGCGTGCCAAACGGTTTCTTCGAGGACTAGTCGAGGGACTTTTTCTATTTATTTATCCATAAGCCATAAATTGTATGTGTACATGTTGATGTTAGGCAATACAGTGAGAATCAATACAATTTTACCCAGTGAGTGTAGCTTAGCGTTGAAAAAACCGGGAAAATTTCGGGAAAATTACAAAATGGCTCGTTTTTTTCAAGTTTCTTTCGAAACAAACAATGTATTTTTCAATATACTTAATTAGGAATTTAAACAGGTAGGTTATTAAGGTTGCATGTCTAATGTGTTTGTTTATGGCATTGACACTGTCATCACTCATCAGTGGCATTGTGTGTGACGTATTTAATTTTTCTGAATAGAACTGGAAAAAACCGAAAAAAAACGAAATTTTGTAAAATTCCCGAAAAAAACATGATTTTTTCCGGAATTTTCATTCCTAGTGTAGCTACAGTACCTACATATTTACATACTTATTAACTAACAGTTTATACTATATTATTTTTATCTAAAAACCAACCATTTGGTGATAAATACCAGAATGAAACTCCTCTACGACGAAATTATTACGTCTAGGGGCTAATTGTATTGTCAAGAGCATGAGCTGCACTATGGTTGTAAATAAGTTATTTTAAATGGCATTCGTGTTATGTGGGGTCAGTTTTTTTTTCTCTATTAAAGATTATGTGTAAAAAGTTTTTATATAATGTTAACTTTAGAAAAACATTAGAAAAAAATGTGTTATGTAACTTATGTATATCGTCTAAGTATTTAAAACTACTTTTCACCAAGTCACTTTGTAAAAATAGGTTTGATTAATAAATCCCAAGCGTTTTTCTATACAGTACCGGCCAATAATATATCACCTTTGAGTGTTTTTGTATGGGGTTGTATAGAGTAAAAATATAGGTTAGTTTGTAGATTGCATGTTTTACTAGTCATTTTATACAAATATATCATGAATACTGCAATGAAATACTGTGAATTACAATAGGATACTCAGCATATTACTAAAAATCTCTACTAAAAAAATGAAGTTAGCAATACCAAAAAAACTTCTATGAAAAAACCATTATATGAGGCCAATTTTTCTCATCGCTTGTACAAAGGAATACTACTAGACTACCTAAAGTAGTGAGGTGGAAATCACTCACAAATATAAAGAAAAAGTTATACCGTAAAAACATTATTGGCCGGTACTATATACTCGTATCGATATTTCATTTTGTGTAGCCTTGTGTAGCATTTTGTATAATGAGGAGCTTTCTTCGTCTAACGTCTAACTAATAACTCAAAATATATATACCACCTTGGGTCAAACATCTTGTTGAGATGAATTAAACCAGCCTAATTACGAAATGGTTTTTTAAGACGGTTGATGAGTACCCTCGACCACCCTCTAGGTCCTACCTACTTCTATCTACAAGCGCTCCCGCGGTACTGCATTGCATGAGACTGCTGATGTCGCGAGCGTGCTTCACCGGTAATTTATGACGAGAAGGCGCAGTTTAAAAAAAAATATCAAAAAAATATAGTGGACATTTATACAAAATGATGTGTAAGAGCAGTTTAAGCAAATGTTGTAGATTGTTTTAGTATCAAAATTAAGTCGAAATTAAGTGACAATTTTCAAAGAAAATGTCACTTGTTTTGAAATAATTTCTGGAGAAAATTTATTTCGTCTAACTTTTATTTACACAACTTCAAAGTCACAATAACAAAAATGTAGTGTATTAAAGTTAAAGTACAGGATATCTGTAATACACAATTACAATTTTTAGCATTCCAAACTTTACGAAATTACAAATAGGAGCTTAAAAATCAGTGCTTTACGCGCGTTTACCTAAATGTCCATCAGAAAAAAAATCATTACTAATTTAGTGAGTCTGTTTTCAAATTTTTTTTCTTATAGAATGGAAGATAAGAAGATGTGCTAATTGAAATCAGTACTTGTAATTTCTATTAGTTAACAAAAAGTGTAAAATTTCACCGACGAAATCTATAAATTTTATATTTTTGCGACTCAAATCGTTACCGCCCTCTTAACATAAAAAAAATGTTTGATCTCAATACAAACTTTCAAACCCTTTTTACCGCCTTAGGGAATGAATTTTCAAAAAGGCTGAAATTAGTTTTCTTGTTTTGAATAAAATAACTTTTTACAAAGTTTTCAATACTTAGTCCAACCTGGTGTGCAAATTATAGATAGAATAAGTCATATATATAGATAGAATATGTAGGTAAGTAAAAACGCAGACCACATTTTAAAAAGAAACATTACAATTTGAAAGCGCCTTTACATTACACTAATTAGGTACACTAGACTGTCTTATACACCTACTTCTAGTAAACCCTTCAGAAGCAAAGAACCTACTTATTCGTCACTATGTCGACCAAGCAGTCAGACAGTTTCACTCAAAACAGATTTTTCTGGACCGTCTTTGGCCTATGGCCCGGGAAAATACCTAACAAATATTACAAATACTTCTCTCTTACCTATCTAATCATTACCTTCGTCACTTACAATGCCCTTTTGACGATAAACCTCTATTACACGCCGCCCAGAATCGACTTACTTATTCGAGAAATCGTTTTTTTCTTCAACGAAATAGCAGTCGCATTCAAAGTGTCTATGGTGATTTTTAAACGGAAGAAAATCGCAGCCATATTTGATATGCTCGATTGCGACGAATTTCAAGGAAACGATGATATTGGCAGAGAGATTGTTAGAAAGCACAACGATTATTACAAAAAATACTTGACGAGTTTTACTCTTCTGTGCAACATAACATATTTTTTTCTAGTGTTTTCTCCTGTATTTACATTTGTAATTTATGAAAACACTTTGGAACTGCCTGTGTGCAAGTATTATTTTCTTTCTGATGAAACAAGAAATGACTATATTTATTTGATTTTTGTATACCAATCATTTGGTATGTACAGTCATATGATGTACAACGTAAATATTGATACTTTTATCGCTGGTTACATTATATTGGCAATAGCACAAATTAAGGTGCTTCAACATGATTTGGAAAATTTGAAAGTAGATAAGTCTGACGATGGCAGCGGTAAATTGCTGGATCTAAAACAGCAGCAGAAATTGCGTAAAATTATTCATCACTACGGATTTATTTTAGAGTAAGTTAGGTTGATTAACGATTGCCGATTCTAAATACACATAAAAATAGGCATGTGATTATTTGTGCAACTAAAAAACAGATCATTTTTGCTTTGAATGCTAATTTTGAGCCCTGAGCAAGCTAAAGATTCTATAAGTTAGACTATTGAGTGCAACGAGGAACTCAAAACACGAGATGTAACATGTACACCCCAGGCAACAACGAAACAACGTTGTTTTCTTTAATATCTCATGTTTCTATCTTTGCTGTATATATTTGTAAACTAAGACTTACATTAGGCAAACCCAAAAGATTAAAAATACACGCTTAATATCAAAACATCCTAAAATATTGTCAAAAAGCTAAAAAAAGTAGGAAAAAGTTACATAATTATACCTACCCTTTAATTACATGACAAAATGTTGAATTGGCAACTATCACAGCCAGAGTAATTGCTTTTAAAATGTTCTATTATTATTTTTACCAAATTGCTAATGAGTAGTATAAAATCCATCGCTTAAAAGATCATACTTTTCTATTGAAATACTCGTACAAGCTTGTTTCCATACTTTTGGCCTGGGGTGTAAATAACTTTGGTCGTCATCTTACGAGTATAGTCACAGCAAAAATACTTTTCTCTGAGAACGGCCGTTTAGTTAGGCACTTGTTGCCCCTTGTTTCAGGTACTGCAAGGAGTTTCAGGACGTGATCAGTGGGCCTATGTTCGTTCAGTACGGGATCGGGTCCTCCATAATTTGCGTCTCAATATGCCGATTTCTTCTGGTGAGAAACTAATACTCATGAAAAATCTTTAAATTTAAAATTTATTTATAACACACATCTGTTTTAGAAAACAAATGTGGTTTTGAGACTTTTGAATTTGAAGAAAGGTTCTTTTTAATAAATAAATCAATTTATGTATACACGGTGGCTGAAGAATAAGTGCATTCCCGTTGCCAGGGAGGTTTTGGGACTATACTGAGTAATTTTTACTATGGGACCAACCCCGGTATCGCGAAAAAGTTTTGGTTGTTTCATACATTTTGCCTGGTCCATTTTCTATGGGAGGGTAAAAAAATTTTTTGCGATTTCGTGGTTGGTCCCATAGTAAAAGTTACTCAGTATAATCCCAAAACCTCCCTGGCAACGGGAATGCACTTATTTTTTAGCCACCCTGTATATATAATTATCGTTCCATTCAAACGCGATTAAGTTTTTGTAAACCAATTCCACCTGTCAAATAACCTTTATACTGTACCCTATGAGTTTGTATATGTTACTCGAAATAAAAATGATTGATTTATTTATTTTATTATTATTATACTATATGTGCCCACTACTAACATCTACCTTACCTTAGCCAGCAACATTGGAGACCTACACGTTCACGGTGACTTACTTCCTGTCCCTCCACATGGAGATACTCGCCCCGGCTTGGCTAGGCACTCAGCTTAAATACGAGGTAAACTATTTAGGTGGAACGGAACCATACACAGAAATAAATATACCATAGAAGACGCAAATGCATCTACTTCGCGTGTCCGAACCCCGAACAAGCGTCGAGGTTGACCGTCGCTCTTTACAGTCAACGCGCGTCAGTTGTTGCAGCCGGACGTCCGTGAAAATTTAAAAAATGCTTCGTTGCATCAGCCCAAAAATTGCGAGCACCCAAAGGCAAAAACATATTTCCTATCACAGATAAGTAATTTTAAAATTATATTATGCGTAAATTTTGTATGAAAAAGTCGGCACGCTTGGTTTCAATACAAATCGTGGCATTTGCGTCATCTAGCGTATATATTAAATCTGTGGAACCACAGTGGTTCCACACTATTCGTAGTCATGCCTTAAGAAGGGTGGTAGAGAGGATTATTTAAATATATTGAACTGGATTACACCTCTATCTATTTAGGTATAGTAACATTAGTAACTCGTGTACCTATTTGTTCAAGGAAAGCGTCATTTAATGAAGCGGAACTGCTGATGAGAACACAACGACATTAAATAACGGCTTTGTTTTAACAGTCATTTCTTTTTTCATTAAAGGTTTAAAAGCGTCGTACGATTGCCCCAAACCCTCTGTTAAAACATTCGCAATTTTTTTATGGAAACTATCATACATAGTTCCTGTTTGTAGTTGATCAGTCTGTCAAGTTAGTTCCCTGTGTCTTTGGTTTTAGAGTCACGAGTTAATGACAGCAGCGTACAAGAGCGAATGGTTGCCGCGCTCGGAGCGCTACAAGAGATCTCTCAAGCTCTTCGTGGAGCGAGTGAAGAATCCCATCATAATTACTGGACTGAAGATGTTCCCGCTGTCACTGCCCACTTACATATCGGTAATAAGTTCCCTATGTATTTTTCAACCCTGCTTTGGTCACGAGTAGGGAATGCAAATCGGTTATAACCGTAACCGAAATAATAGGATATAACCTATTATTTTGTCAAAAATTCATAACCGATTATTAGAAACTCGAATAACCGGTTATGGTTATTTTCGGTTATTTATTTATGACTTACTATGAATTGATCTTCTAATGATTACAAAATCCTGCCTTTTTTTTAGTTGTGACGCCTGTGGCTTTAACTTGTCATTCGTGAACTTTAGTAACGAAATATACCTACCTAATTTACTTGCCTTATTTATGAAATACATATTTTGATTGAATATTGTACCACGTTCATAATTTCAATTCTACCATATTTTAAAATAAGCGTACCTAACCGATTATCGGTTATTTTTCGGGTACCTACACGAATCGACACGACACGAGTTGCGAATTACCTATTCGCACGTATAAAGTTTCACAGTACCCTTTAAATTTTCGACATAGGCACGGAAACTGCTTATTCCCAAGTACCACCAATATGTAATACTGTAACCTCGCGCACTGTATTGACTCTGCATTCAATGCTCGCTCAGTACACAGATGCCGACATGTTCGCTAATAGTTTAGCATACTTATGCAATACTGCTAGACATTTTCTAAATTCTAAATATTGTAATTAAATTGATTGTAATGAATTGTAGGTACATTTTATCTTTCTTGAAATTTTATAAACTTAACATTGTAATTATTTGACTGAATTTGTAAATATCTTTCTTGACATTTTATCTGTTTGCATGTTTTTTTTTGTAATTTTCCTGACATTTATATATCTACTGTTCTAGGGTGTAAGTGAATTGGTGTAGTACTGTAAGCTTGCACTGTATTAAATAAACAATAAACAGTTATTTTCGTGGTCCAAGGGGCTAAGTGTTCAATACAAATTCAAATAAAACCGGCCAAGTGCGAGTCCGAGGGTTCCGTACTTTTTAGTATTTGTTGTTATAGCGGCAACAGAAATACATCATCTGTGAAAATTTCAACTGTCTAGCTATCACGGTTCATGAGATACAGCCTGGTGACAGACAGACAGACGGACAGCGGAGTCTTAGTAATAGGGTCCCGTTTTTACCCTTTGGGTACGGAACCCTAAAAGTAATCTCATAACATTGTAAGACTGTTTTACTTTTTCCAGATAATGAAAACTGCTTATTCCTGCTTCACATTGATTCGAATTCTCCAGAACCGACAAGAATTGGAGGCAAGAACATAAAATATATGTTATGTAATTGAATTGTGACGTTTTCAACCAAAAGTTACCACATTGTCGCTTGTTGATAAGGTTGATTTCTAATTGAAGCTATATGGAAATAGCGCCTTACTGGCAAGCGACAATAAGTACCCTTTTGGTTGAAAATGGCACAATTTATGTTGTTTATGTACCGTACCTACTTACTCATCAAATAATTTTACGGTTTAGTCTCACTTGTTTGTGTATGTCTTAATATCTCACAACAGTTAAAATTCGATTACTTACTCATCAACCAATTGTACTTAATGGAGAAAAAAATTAAAGAGATCATTGTTTATTAGTAGTTTCTTTGCTGATAAATACCTTTACCTACGGTTTTCCCTGTCAGTTATTGTTACATACAGAGTGGAAAAAGTTTATGGGCCCTGGAGGGAAAGTGCCTTAAAACCTTAAGTTAGTTCATTTTACTTAAAGGAAACATTCTTTTTTTTTAAGTAATAAACATAACTGCATTCTATTTTTTTTTTAATTCGCTTAGTCTCGCCCGGGAATCGAACCGACAAAAAAAATATTCGCTATTTTATTCCACCAGTCGATACAGTTCATGTCAATGTTTACATTTTTTTAATTTTAAGTCGGTACGATTCCCGGGCGAGACAAGCGAATATTAAAAAATCTGAATGCAGTTTTGCTTCTTTAAAAAAATAAAAGAATGCTTCCTTGAAGTAAAATGAGCTAACTTAATGGCACCTCTACACGATGGCCCAGCCTAGGCCAGTCTAAGGGACGCAGCTATGCGGTGGAATGGATAGCAATATCACTTGCTCCCTCTAACGCATAAATGCGTCCCTTGGACTGGCCTACGCTGGGCCATCGTGTAGAGGAGCCATAAGGTTTTAAGGTACTTTCCCTCCAGAGCCCATAATTTTTTGCCACACTGTATAACTATATATAGTAAGGTGAAATGCTGATTGATTGTACTAGACGTGTACATATTTAGACAAATTCGTGCAATAGAATTTGTCAGCTAATATAGATGGCGTTGTACATTATGCGATACCACAAGAGTCACATAACATACGGTAAGAAAGATTTTTCTTTACACTTAACATATACATCACAATATCACCATATATTTCATGTTAACCATTTTTTTTGTACAATAAAGTAAGTAAGTAAGTAAATATTCTTTATTGCACCAAAATTATACATTTTACATACATGTAAAACTACAAAGAAATATTTAAAGAAAAATAGAACCAGGTAACAACAGGCGGTCTTATCGCTAAAAAGCGATCTCTTCCAGACAACCTTTGGGTAGCAGGAAATGTAGAACTCATACAAAAGTCAACAGGTAGTGCAAAGAGCTAAATATGGAGACTATTAAACACAAACACACATACTACAATTACTACTTATACATATAAGTATTAAAACAAAACCTAACACACAAATAAATATACAATACAATATATATATATATATATATATATATATATATATATATATATATATATATATAATATATATTTATACAAGCATATATACAATATATAAAATGGCAACTTAAGGCAGAGATAGAAAGTATAGTTTTAGCTGATTTTATAAAGTGATTTATTTTGAATAAAGTGATTTATTGTACAAAAAAAAACTAGTAATATGTACGTACATCAAGAGCCTTGCGCAGCGCGTAGTCGGGCCTATGATGGCGCCGCGCCTCGGCCAGCAGCTCCTGCGCGTGCGCGAACAGCCTGTTGTCCGCGTCGCGTAGCTTCCTCTCTGCGACTCGATATAGAAGGAGCAAGAGATACTGCTAAACTCGAGCCTTCTAGGCTGGGTACGTACATCAAGAGCCTTGCGCAGCGCGTAGTCGGGCCTGTGATGTCGCCGCGCCTCGGCCAGCAGCTCCTGCGCGTGCGCGAACAGCCTGTTGTCCGCGTCGCGTAGCTTCCTCTCTGCGACTCGATATAGAAGGAGCAAGAGATACTGCTAAACTCGAGCCTTCTAGGCTGGGTACGTACATCAAGAGCCTTGCGCAGCGCGTAGTCGGGCCTATGATGGCGCCGCGCCTCGGCCAGCAGCTCCTGCGCGTGCGCGAACAGCCTGTTGTCCGCGTCGCGTAGCTTCCTCTCTGCGACTCGATATAGAAGGAGCAAGAGATACTGCTAAACTCGAGCCTTCTAGGCTGGGTACGTACATCAAGAGCCTTGCGCAGCGCGTAGTCGGGCCTGTGATGTCGCCGCGCCTCGGCCAGCAGCTCCTGCGCGTGCGCGAACAGCCTGTTGTCCGCGTCGCGTAGCTTCCTCTCGGCCAGCTCGCCGTAGAAGTAGCGGGTTTCGGCTCGCTCGCGCGCATCGCGCTCATCTCGCTCTTTCTGGAATTCAATGTCATTTATATCACCTGCATCAAAATATTTGGGTTATAACCCTTGCAAATATAGTCTACTTTCCGTATGAATTTTTTCATGGCGTTTGCCCTCGATTAAGTGTTAAAATTCTATATTAAAAATGCAATTTTGCGTTGGCCCCCTCTTATTTAAGTACAACATAAGGCAGAAATTGTATGTGACTCACCCAAAGCCTGAGCGTCTCCTCTCTGAACTCTTTTATCTTGCGCGCCTTCTCCTGACGTAGTTTCTCCTGGAAGTCTTCGTACAGCTCTTGATTCTTGAACCTTGAAAATAAATATAAATTACTTGCTTGTATTTTTTTAAAGTTTTGAAACAAATTCTGTATCTATAGTTTGTCAAAGGACTGTTTCATTTCAAACATAGACAGAGAGAATCATACTATCTTTGTCTTACACTAGTAGGTACTGTGGGTACTAGCACCCAAAAGAAAGGGATGAGTATAATTTTCCTGGTTGTTACTGACTGATAAATTAGTTTGACCAACTATATTTTGTATTTGTAGACTACAAGGAGAACGGCTGGAAATGCTGAAATGGCAACTGTCAAAGGTTTGCAGAGATGGCGCCATCATAGCTTGCCCCTTTTTCTGAGATTTGGCTTAAAGGGCTGGCATCCAGGGCACTTAAAAAACAAAAATTTTACACAATTCTGGGGATTGACAGGGCAAACTATGCTGGCGCCATCTGCTGATTATTTCGACCGGCCAAACCCATTCTTGGGTTTTCGAATTGTTATACGTCTTTAGGCGTTTTACACGTTGGAATTGTGCCCAGTAAAAAAACGCAAATACAACCATAGGTACCTGTATGGGCTCCATTGTCACCATGCTAGGTGAGGTCATTCACGTGGGTTGGGTCACTCTACTGGTGACACTTGACAGACATTTCATTTATAAGGGTCGTTCACGTGTAATGGGTCACTAAACTTCTTCCGGTCACTCAGCGATGCTGAGTCACTAACCGGTTCATCATCTCCCACTGCCGCCACGTGTTGAACTCGTGCAGCCGGCGCGCTTCGTCCTCGTCGGCGAGGAACTTGTCTTGAACGTGTCGTTCATATTTAAAGCTCCATTGTCACCGTTTCTACGTCAGTTCACTCATTGTGGGTCACTCACGTTGGTTAGGTCACTCACGTGGGTCGGCTAACTCGCCTCTGATGAGACACTCACCGGTTCATCATCTCCCACTGGCGCTGGGTATTAAACTCGTGCAGGCGGCGCGCCTCGTCTGCAAGGAACTTGTCTTGAACCTCCTGTTTTTCTCGTTTGAAGCGCGCCTCTTTCTCTCTGTCCTTGCGTAGTCTTGTCTCAGCGCTGATGACACAAAATAAAATACATTAGATTCTAGATACATCCATTTATTTATGGTATTTATACTGTTGTTAGTTAAAAAAAATATGGAAGACTTACTTCCACCCAACAGCTGCTAGGCGCCAGGATCGAGTACTAATACTATAGTATAACATAACCAAAGTAGGTTTTAAATTCAAAACTGCAAAAATGGCCCAGAGTCAAATAGGAGGATATTATGGCATTATAGACGCTGGCTAAAAAATAATGTGCATTCCCGTTGTCAGGGAGGTTTTGGGATTATACTGAGCAACTTTTACTATCCCCGAAATCGCGAAAAAAAATTTGGCTGGTCCATTTTCTATGGGAGGGTAATTTTTTTTTCGCGATTTCGTGGTTGGTGTCATAGTAAAACTTGCTCAGTATAATCCCAAAACCTCCCTGGCAAAGGGAAGGCACTTATTTTTTTGCCACCCTGTATACCATTTTTGGACTATACTTCGTTTCATTAGCATTAGAAAGAACTTTGCAGATGTAAGCTTGTTTCGAATTGGGCCCTTTTAGCTATTATTTTCCATGCTACATTACATTAGATAATTCCATTATTGTTATTATCCAATTAAATAGCCTGATAAAAACTACATGCTTACTTCTGTGGAATCCAATCTAAAACAAACGAAGTGTAGCTCTCCCTCTATTATTGAAAAGATACCAAATATATAAAGGCATAGTTGTACAAAATACCTATACATATTATTATGATGAATAAGGTTTAAAATTACAAAAGAAACACAGCTTAAATAAAACGAAAAGTAGCAAATATATTTTAATAATCAGCATAATTACATTTTCAAAAAATATTGTTAACTGCATGCATAGTTATTATCCAAGGTAATATTTTTCGTCAAAATCTTTCCATTCGTTTTGAGATCTCAGCACATGTTCAATAACATTCTTCACTGACAAATGTGGATAATCTGTAATTAGATCTTGTATTATGGATCTCTTAAACATACCTACTCCAAGTATATTTTTCGTCAAAATCTTTCCATTCATTTTGAGATCTCAGCACATGTTCAACAACATTTTGCAATGACAAATGTGGATAATCTGTAATTAGATCTTGTATTATGGATCTCTTAAACCCACCTACTCCAAGTGTAATAATATATTGACGGTCCCTCATACCCTGGCTTGGTTTTCCCGAATACAAAATACCTGAACACAGCCTTTTTATAATAGGATGGTCTTCTGCAGGCCCAGGAACAACTTCTATAACCGGAAGCACACTAGCACTCTGGTACTTTTCTATAGTTTCTTTCAATGCAGCATTTAGCAAGCAGATCTGATTAGCACTGAAATAAGTTGGGGATATCTGGACAATCTCTTGTTCCCTGATGATACTTGCAGGCCCTACAGCTTCTTCATCTTTCCATGTTGTTACTTTATTGATAGATTCTTTTATTTCACTTATAACAGACATCACTTGCTTGAAGTCACTGTCCAGATGACTGATCTGTTTGGTGCTAAAATCAGTTGGAGATTTTGATGAAGCCTGATTACAAATTGGAGTTTCTTTGTCTAATATTTTTATTGCATCTGCAGTCTCAGAATCTTCTGAAGTTGCCTTTGTTGTAGTCTCCCTTAACAACTCTTTTATTTCACTTACATCATACATAATTTGTTTCAAGTGTCCGGCCAGATTGGTCATCTGTTCCACGCTTAAAGTTGGAGATATCTGGACAATATTTTGCTTGTATGCTTCATTTTCGTCTATTATTTCTATCACCTCATTGGAAATCAATTCTTCATCTTTACCTGATGCATTAATCCAATCATTATTTTTATTATCATCATTGCAATTACATCCCCCTTCTATTTCAGGCGGATTTTGATTTGTTTCTTTGCATTCGGCAGATTTCTTCGGTTGGTTTTCCAGGTCGGCCATTTTGTCAAGCGCAGGTTTGTAGGCCAGGACAGCCAAGTCATTCAAATTGATTTCAGTCTCGTCATTTCCAAATAGTAACTTATTGTTTTTTAAAACTAGTTGTTCGAGCCTTTCCAAAGTTAATTGCTGCCGGTCTACCTTATTGTCTAACTCTGTCATTTTTTCAGACATGATATTAAACTTTTCATTTATATTTCTGTGTATGACATGCAAGTTTCTCATATAATCCTTTTGATCAGTTATATCTCGTTGGAGCTGTTTTAATACTTCTACCATAATATTAGCAGCCATTCTATTAGTATTACTTGTTTCTTGGCAAGAAATATCAAGTTACTTACTTTGAGTTTCTTAGATTTTTGCTAGATTTAACTGACTCGTTCTCGTGCGTTCTATACAACTCTCGCACTACACCACTTCTATTTACTACTCAGTATTCGTTTAATTTATAATAATCACAAACGATTGAGATTCATGGATTCAATTCGATACAGCCGTGGTAGGTAGGTAGTAGTAGAAATAGGAATTGAAATGAAATTTATCTAAATTGTGGGGTTGGGAAATTTTTAAAACCGCCATCTAACGATGTTGTCAGTGTAAAATTAAAGTAAGTGCGTTCAAAAAATTAGTTTTTTTAATACGGATTATTTGGATACTATAATACCATCTATGTTTGCAAATATAGGCTCATTGCGCTGGTTTCCGTCCATACTCTAGAGCCTAGTTTCCATCCACTTGAGGGATTAGCAAATACTATATTTCATTTTTAATTTGCTGCTTGCGAAACAGACGCCCATGGCCATGGCGATGACGGTGGCTTGGCATGGCTCATCGTTAAGGCCCTCCACACTCATGCGCGAACCACGGCGCGAAGCCGCGAACGCGAGTGTGGAACTTACATGACCTTGTCTGTGACGGTAGCCTCCAAACTGGCTTGCTCCTTGTCCGCGCGCGCGGACTCGCTGCTCTGCAAGCGCTTGCTGTTCAGCTCCAACACGCGCTGCTCGTCGCTGGCCTAATGGTCAACTCACATGGCTTCCTTCTCTCTGACGGCGGCCTCCAGACTGGCTTGCTCCTTGTCCGCGCGCGCGGACTCCCCGCTCTGCAAGCGCTTGCTGTTCAGCTCCAGCACGCGCAGCTGCTCGTCGCGGGCCTGAAAGTCATAAACAACCTATATAATCATTGCAAACTACGAGAATCAGAAATAATCTCAGAATAATGACTAAAGCATAGAAGTCGGGCAAAAATGCTTCGCAAATATGTATACCCGTACTTTACTTCCTTACGAATTAGATAATGTGCCGAAAAGAGATGCATATATGCTTGTTATTTCTCATTTACGTACGGTGTCATAAGCTCAGAATAATGACTAAAGCATAGAAGTCGGGCAAAAATGCTTCGCAAATATGTATACCCGTACTTTACTTCCTTACGAATTAGATAATGTGCCGAAAAGAGATGCATATATGCTTGTTATTTCTCATTTACGTACGGTGTCATAAGTTTGATAATTTGCTAGGGATGTGACTGTGTCGACTTTTTATATCGATAAATTATGCATAAGTTTATGTGCCGTGTAAAAGAATAATCACGAAATTGGCAAATTGATAATAGTCTGTGTTAGCGCCTATTTGCGCTGTTTAAATAATACAAGGTATCACTTGAGAATTACCATTTTAATGGGTTTTATTACAATGTACAATAACTATATGTATAGGTTCTATGTCTAGGACACGCGCGTTTATCGTGGTGGTTAGATTGCAAGAGAGGGATGAGCTCGCAGCGATGCCCGAAGATGCGTCGTATGTGTGAAACTCTGGCGCTAGCATCGCGCTTTCTGGTTGGACGCCGATCCCGCCGTCTATGTTGGCATCTTGGGGCTGCAGGGCTACGTTTCCACACATCATTGGTTGGCGCTGCTAGCGGTGTTGCCACAGCGCTAACATACTCCGGGGCGCTGAAAGACTCTCTTTCAGGACTCTCCCTGTTGGACAGGCAGCGGGCATATTCGGTTGAGTGCTCGCTTGACTATTCCCCTAGCTGTATTGATGTCTGCTACGCGCGGCACGCCATCCTTTCCATTATACAGCTTGACGACTCTGCCCATGCGCCATAGCAAAGGCGGCAAGCCTTCCTCCTTGACTAGTACGAGCTCTCCGAGCTGTAGATCGCGTTGCCTCTCGCGCCACTTGTATCGCTGTTGCTGTAGGGACACGTACTCGGCCGACCAGCGCTTCCAGAAGTGTTGCCGCAGCTGCTCTAGCCTCAGGTAGCGGTCCAGGCGGTTTGGGTTCCGGTCTTGCAGTGGCGGAGCCGGCAGCGACGTGAGCGGCCTAAAAATGAGAAAGTGCCCGGGAGTAAGGGGGTAAAAGTCATTAGGGGAGGGGGAGAGTGGACAGAGAGGCCTACTGTTCAAAATTGCCTCCACTTGGCTAAAGAGAGACGAAAGTTCCTCAAAGGTAAGGTGTGTGTTGCCCAAAACTCGTTTGAGATGAAATTTGGCGCTTTTAATACCTGCCTCTGCGTAGCCATTAAAGTTAGGGGCGTAAGCTGGCGCGAATTTAAATCTTATACCCTGACCAGCTGCAAAATTAGATATATTGTTTTCATGTAGCTTAAAAAAATCATTTATTTCTTTGGCTGCAGCTACAAAGTTTCTACCATTATCACAAAACAGCTCCGCAGGTTTGCCGCGCCTGGCGATAAATCTGCGGAGTGCCAGCACAAATGCGTCCTTAGACAAGTCGCTAACAGCTTCCAAATGAACACATTTATATCTTAAGCATATAAATAGACACATATAACATTTAGTGATCTTACATCCACGTCCACGGCGATCAGTTATTAAATAAGGACCGACTAAGTCTACAGCTGTTGACGTGAATGGAAAATCAGCCTTTATGCGTTGCGCTGGTAAATTGCCCATTATATTTTTTAAAGTTTGGCCAGCGATTCTTTTACAAGTGACACAATTGTGGGCCGTGCTCCTTGCTAGGTTTCTGCCCCCAACCGGCCATATCAAGTCCCGTACTGAGCATAGCAATAGCTGTGGTCCTGCATGTAGGAGACGTATGTGTTCATGTGTAAAGATGAGTTTGGTTAGTGTGTGTTTAGCACGTAATAACATGGGATGCTTCTGTTCGTAACTACAATCTGAAGCATCTAGCCTTCCCCCGACTCTCAAGAGACCTTGTGAGTCCATAAATGGGTTTAGTGTTATAATGTGTGATCTACGACTCAACCTGTGACCCATGCGCATCGTTTCAAGCTCGGAAGCAAATGACTGCTTTTGTGCAATTTTAACTAAAGTATGTAAAGAGTCTGTAAGCTCTTGTGGCGATAGTGAGCCGGTTAGTTTAGGCATGCTAGGCTTACAGTTATTTATGAAACGGAGCACATAAGCCATAGTATGTTGTATCCTTTTATATTTTGAAAATCTATTAAAATCTATGACAGATGGTTCGTCGCCTGTGCTTGTAAGCATAGACGTTACCTTGATTTCAGGCAAGACCTCCGGTTCTACAGACTTTAGCTTTGGCCACTCATTTTCAGGCTTTAATAGAAACTCGGGGCCCCCCCACCACAGAGCGTTTCCAGAGACATGCTGTGGATCTACACCACGTGTTGCAAGATCGCTTGGATTTTCTTTTGTAGGTACATGTCTCCAGGTAGCTCCGGGAGTGAGACTGTCTATAGCGGCTACTCGGTTTGCTACAAAAGTTTTAAGTTTGGATCTGTCTGTCTTTAGCCAAGCCAGGCAGCAGCTAGAGTCAGTCCAGAATATAGTGCGCGAGACAGGACGTCTCCAGGCCTTTACAACGGCTGCATACGTTTGTGCTGCTAACAAGCACCCGGCCAATTCCAGACGCGGTATACTTGTACGCCGGATTGGAGCTATTCTGTCCCGCGCACACAGCAGGTGGACTTGTTGTTCACCCGAGTCAGAAATAGTTTTTACATAAATGCATGCTGCGTATGCAGTCTCTGCTGCGTCAGAAAAGCAATGTAGCTCTATTGTGGAAGGTGACTCACACAATACATATCTAGGTATACTAAGTGCTTTAATGTGATTCAAATTTTTAATAAATCGGGACCAGCTTCGCTGTATTTCAGGAGAAACTGGCTCGTCCCAAGATTTGCCTTCTTTCCACAAAGTTTGAATCAATATTTTAGGTTTGACTGTGCATAGGCTTAATAGCCCTAAGGGATCAAATACTTGAAATGTTTTAGACAAAATTGTTCTCTTTGTAACTGTTTCATCAGATTGATCATTTTTAATTGAAAAATTTAATATATCTTGGCTGGGTTGCCACCCTAGTCCAAGTGTTTGACAAGCTTGACTCAAAGCTAGATGATCATCTTGATTAATGTACTCCGACTTTAATAACGCGTTTGAATTCGAACGGTATTTACGCAAATTAAAGCAACCAGAGGCTAAAACCTGTGATACGCCAGCCTGTATTTGAAGCAGCTCTGATTCAGAGTCTGCACCAGTTAATAAGTCATCACAGTAAAAATCATTTTGTATAATGGTCCTAACCAAAGGATCCTTGCTCTCAGCCCCTAGCTGCCACAAACAACGAGCCGCTAGCCAGCTCGCTGACGCAAAACCGTATGTAACAGTATTTAAAGTGAGAGAGCGTATAGGTAGGTGCTCGTCTTCGCGCCATAGGATCACTTGTAGGTTTCTGTCCATTTCATTCATTAAATTTTGCCTGTACTGTTTTTCTATGTCACCAGAGAGCACATACCTGTACTGACGGAATCTAAGCAATATCTCAAACAGGGTATTTTGTATATTTGGTCCTACCAGCTGGATATCATTGATGGAATAACCAGAGGAGGTTGGGCAACTAGCGTTGAACACAGTTCTCAAGCGAGTAGATTCACTCTCCTTCATCACAGGGTGATGAGGGAGGTGATTGGCTTTGTAACATTGCTCAGACTCCGACAGATGCCCTAAATCTCTATATTCATTTATAAAATCAACGTACATTGATTTAAGCTCAGGTTGTTTACTGAAACGCTTTTCTAAGTTAAACAAGCGCTTCTTAGCTATGTTGAACGTGTTGCCTAGGCAGTCTGGTGTGTCTTTTAAAGGCAAACGCACTACAAATCTGCCGTCAGGTTGGCGGTAGGTATTTTCAACAAAATGTTTTTCTATAGGGTGAGATTCGAACTCACGCCCATTTTTGATGGAGTCGGCCTCTGGCGGCAGCTAGTCTGTCTCCCAAAACTTAGTCATCTGGGCCGACAGATCAGCTAAGCAAAGATGGCTACGTGTGGTCAGCGAATTTACATGTGTAGTGGCTCCCTGTACGGGTCCAGCTACAAGCCACCCAAGTTTGGATGGGATTAGGTAGGTGCGCTTGCTCGTTGGCATTGTCTTAGCAGCACCTGTTACAATGGCCCAAAACGTTTCTACACCCAAAAGCATATCAATTTGGGATGGGACATTAAAGGTTGGGTCAGCAAGCTGCATAGAAGCAGGTAAGTTAAGGTGACTAACGTCAACATATTTGATTGGGAAGCGATCAGTTATTTGGTCTAAAACTAGAAAGTCAAGATTGGCATTGAAATCGCTTAATTTAGATTTAATATGAGCTGCACAAAGTACAGGCTTATAGGTCAGAGGTGTATTTCCTATTCCTGTAACATTTGAGGCAGTTAGAGGCTGAAGATCAAGTTGCAAGCGTTGTCTTAATGCTTCAGTAAGATAATTAGACTGTGAGCAACTATCTAAGAGACACTTCACAGTCTCTTTTTTATTGTTGAAAGGGTTAACTATTTCAATTAGAGCTGTTGAAAGCAATGCTTCGCTATTGGTAAGCAAAGTGTTAGCAGTGAAGGTGCGTGACACCTCTCCACTGTCAGTGGTTAGTATAGTGGAGGAGCAGGCTACATCAACCCTATCACTATTGGTAGACTGAACTGCCTGTTCTATGTTAGCTCCGCTAGAGGTAGTGTTTGTTTGTGTGGTGTGTAGGTATGTATTATGTCTCTTTCTACATACGCGACAGCCATTTAACTTGCATGCACGGGTCTCGTGGTCCGGTCGGAGGCAGACATGGCACAGCTTCAGAGCGGACGCCAGCGACCAGCGCTCGTCGACTGACATTTTTCTAAAGGTTGGGCAGTCGTACACTCTGTGATCTCCATGGCATATGACGCACGGCCTACCCTTGTTGTCACTTTGTTTCTCTGAAATCATGAAGGTTTTTATGTTTTTATCATGTTTAAATGAAGTTTTATTACCCACAGGCTCAGGCCTGTGGTTAGCTTGTTTGTCCCGCTTAGAGCGGTATAGGTTTTCTAAAATATCTGCACGATTCTTTAAAAATTCCCTAAAATCTTCAAGTGTGGGCCACTCCTTAAGAGTGTTTCTATGCTCTTCCCATTTTGAGTTAGTATTGGTGTCTAATTTTGCAGATAACAAATGAACTAACATTGTATCCCAATGCTCCGTCGGTTGTCCCAATGTTTTAAGGGCACGGAGGTTCTTAATAACATGATCGCTTAAAAATCTTAATGATTTATCAGATTCTCGCTGTATGGGCTCTAAATTAAATAAAGCATTCAAGTGGTTAGTAATTAGTTGCCTTTTGTTACTGAACCTGTTGCACAACAATTTCCAGGCTTCAGTGTAGTTGACAGCGGAGACTTCAAGATTTGCTATGACCCTCGAAGCTTCTGATAATGAAATTTATGAATAGGCTTGATGTGCTCATTATTGTGAATTAAAGATTCATAAAGGTCTTTAAATTCCATCCATTTGTAATAAGATCCGTCAAATTTAGAGATTTTAATTTGAGGGAGCTTGAAGCCGAGATGCTCCGAGTGGCAGCCGCCTGAAGAACAGGTTTTTACAGAAGTCTCCGGTGATATCTTTTGAGCCTGAGAGCGTTCAAGTATATTCTGAGCTGTAGCTATAGCAGTGTTAATATGGGTCTCATTAACGTCCCGCTCTGAAAGTTCACTGTCAAGATTGTCAGAATTAGCTACTTCTATCGAAGTTTGCAGCTCGTCAAGGCGCGTGGACAACTCTATAACTTTGTTTAATCTTAAGGTCAGCTCATTGAATTTAACACCGGTTAGCACTTCATCATCTGTGATTGTTTTTAAGTAACCACGGAATTTAGAGATCTGACCCTTTATGGAGCCACGTTTAACACGTAGTTCTGCCAAAAAAGCTTCCTTTTTTGCAGCTTCAGTCATGTTGAATTATGTTTTTAGCTGAGCTATCAAGTCTAGCAATAAAATTTTAATTTAAATGCAAGTTTAAAGTTATCCACGTAAGAAAATAAAAATTGGCAAAACAGCTTACGCCCCTTATTGACTTCAACAGCTACGCAGAGGCGCCCTTGGTGTGTTGCAACAGCTTGCGGCTTCACACACTGGATAGCCTGACACGTGGTGACAGACGTGGGCGTGGCACGATGTATACGTGGCACGTGGCACGCACTTCGACAGGCCGTCCACTGAAATCGTGCAACAAATGTGCATATGCGAACACAAACCAAGGTGCAAGCAGCGGTGAAGTTAAAGAAACTGCTTAGGTCAGCGAAAGTAAAATAAAAGTGATACAATATAATTCAATTTTTTAAATAGAACACACGGTTGGGCCTTTAAGTGCAAAGAACAAAGCGTGAATGCGTGCTCAAAAGGTTTCCCCACGAAATAAAAAGGCTCATGCAATTTCACTGGTTTTTTAGCGAAGTACGTTTTTAAATTTAAAATGTTATGAAATAGCACTTCACTATAGTTTATGTGCCTAATTAAGAAAGCCCCGATAGGCCTTTAAGCAGAAATAAAGTTAACAGTTGGTATATGCTAACGTGGCTTGGGGGGTTAGAATTTACGAGTTCACACACGTTTATCACTTTGAAGAACTATTCTGAAAGTAAAACACAACTAAAGGCAATAATTAGACAATAAGCACTCTTTTAAGGTTAGATTGGAAGGGAATTCAGTGATATTTAAGTTTAAGTTGTCAACTTTGTCAAGTAAGGTTAAGTAGAGGTCAATGTACTAAGGTATTTTTTACAAATGTCAAGTTTTTGAAGTTACGTTTAATTTAAGTTGAATTTATTTTAAATTAGAAGATAAGTATTAATGTTTAAGGTAAATGGCAAGGAAAACGGGTTAGGTTGGGCACTCCCTCACGGCACTTTCCTGGATTCGCCGGCCGCCTTGTAGTAACTTGATTGCGTGCCGGACCCAGTCGCCGCTGCCTCATTTTGATGTTGATTGCGTTGATCTTGAGCTGGCGGCGCTGGCTGGCAATGTTGCTGGTTGGTGGTGGCTTGCGTCGGCGCCTGCTCCAGGCCCACAGAGTCCCAATATGGCCGCTTTCTTGTTTGTGGCACTGTAAAAATGCTTAAATATGTTCCGCGCGTGTCCTGTCACGGTCGCCAATTTATGTTAGCGCCTATTTGCGCTGTTTAAATAATACAAGGTATCACTTGAGAATTACCATTTTAATGGGTTTTATTACAATGTACAATAACTATATGTATAGGTTCTATGTCTAGGACACGCGCGTTTATCGTGGTGGTTAGATTGCAAGAGAGGGATGAGCTCGCAGCGATGCCCGAAGATGCGTCGTATGTGTGAAACTCTGGCGCTAGCATCGCGCCTTCTGGTTGGACGCCGATCCCGCCGTCTATGTTGGCATCTTGGGGCTGCAGGGCTACGTTTCCACACATCATTGGTTGGCGCTGCTAGCGGTGTTGCCACAGCGCTAACAGTCTGGCTAATGAAAGTTGAACCTGGAAAAACGCGGCAATTTCAAGAAATCTGTAGCAGGCGGCTCGTTGAAATGAAATGAAATGCGTGGAATACAAGGATTGCATAACTTTTATACTTTTTATAATTTTCATATTCTAAAAATCATTAAAAAGTATAAAATTTATGCAATCCTTGGAATCAAAGAGCCGCCTGATATGAGGATTAATGCATGTACCTAATATAGCTTTTATCTCATTTGCAGTCTACCACTCAGAACCGTCTAACTATACCTCTCGTTTTTTTATCATTAGAAAAAAGGCGAGCGATCTTAACGTGTCGTTTTATCGAAAAACACTTTGAAAATAAGTCACAACAAATATAATATACGATCATTTACATACTTTTGCTTTCATAAGTAAAATATTGCTATATTTATAAAAAAACTTGTCAATAAAAAGACACGTGGAAATGGTTTACCGTTTTTTCTAATGCTAAAAGACTAAGTATAGTTTCTAGTCATGTACAGTCAGCTGCAGAGAAAAGGCACCCCCCCTGCATACAAAGTTCTGTAAATTAGTATGGACGTGGGGTACCTTTTCTCTGCAGCTGACTGTACCAAATAGGAAATGAAAACGTTCGTGTAATATATTTTTTTAAATTTAATAATAGGGAATATTACGCGAAACTCGGCGTAGGTGGCGCCACTATCACAATCTGAGGGTCTATCGCGAAACAAGAAAATCGAACTTTCGTTATCTAACATCTCTGTCACTCTTGCGTATTCGAGCGATAAAGAGGCAGCTAGATAACGAAATTTCGGATTCGAGTTTTCCGGTAGGTCCCCTGAAAACTTGTCAAAAACCTGTTAAAGGTACAGTATGAATAAGTTACGATACGGTGCACTAAAAAAGCTAGTGCTGCACTCTGGTGGCAGAACATTGCAGTAATATCCCCTATTCCTCGTCCTTTGGAAATCTGAAATAAAAAGTTGAGTTTTGTGACCAACAATATTAATAAAAGGAACATTCATCAATGATCATTAATGTCTTTTTTATTAGGGTTCCGTACCCAAAGGGTAAAGACGGGACCCTATTACTAATACTTCGCTGTCCGTCTGTCTGTCACCAGGCTGTATCTCATGAACCGTGATAGCTAGACAGTTGAAATTTTCACAGATGATGTATTTCTGTTGCCGCTATAACAACAAATACTAAAAAGTACGGTCCCCTTGGTGCGCGCGTCCGACCCGCACTTGACCGGTTTTTAGTATTAAACTATAGTCTGGCAAACACAATCTGTCAGTAAGTAAGAACAAAGAAAACTATAGGTACAGTCGAAGGCAAAAATATCGATCCAGACAAATGGCTTAAAAATATGTGAACACGATTTTATTGTCTGAGCGTACACATATTTTTGAGACTTTGGGAATGTATATATATTTATGCCCTTGACTGTACTCATCAATTAAAATGAGACAGTCCTGGGCCAAACTATAAGAAAGCTGTAAATGTCGATAGGTTATTGATCTGAGGTCGATACATCACTATGCCAAAAATATAACCTTTCATACTTAGCAGAAAAGTTCGAAAATTTATGCAAAAATCTATATAGACTTGAATGCAAGTAATTACATAAACAATATATCGATTTCTATGTTTAGGGTCAGGTCCTATAAATTAATTTCTTCAAAATTGAACAAAACTCACCGATTAAAGGTTATCGGTTCGTGCGTATTTTATTTTCTTCCTGTATGCGATTTACAGCCCTCGATCACACAAGACATTATCACAAAGGGAACTTCAAACCATTACAAATAAAAACTCAACACGTTTTCCAACAATCTTTCAGGAATAGCAAGAATATAATTAAAATAAACCAAGATGACCGCTGAAACATCCCGAAATATTTCAACTAAAATAATACGACTATGTCAAGTTGTTACAGTTGACACCTACCTGTGAAATAACGAACTTATATTTTATTTGGCTGGATTATATTATAGAACCACATAGGACCATTTGACATTTCCCTCAGTTCATCTTATGACAATACTGAAAAAAACGAAAGGACTTGCGGATTGTTGTCTCACTCACTCATAGACAAAAAGTAATAACGTGTTGTGAATACGATATCTTTTACCAAGCTTTTATTTTTGCCCGGCTTCTTTGCTTTAGTCATTATTCTGAGGTCATAAGTTTGATAATTTGCTAGGGATGTGACTGTGTCGACTTTTTATATCGATAAATTATGCATAAGTTTATGTGCCGTGTAAAAGAATAATCACGAAATTGGCAAATTGATAATAGTCTGGCTAATGAAAGTTGAACCTGAAAAAACGCGGCAATTTCAAGAAATCTGTAGCAGGCGGCTCGTTGAAATGAAATGAAATGCGTGGAATACAAGGATTGCATAACTTTTATACTTTTTATAATTTTCATATTCTAAAAATCATTAAAAAGTATAAAAATTATGCAATCCTTGGAATCAAAGAGCCGCCTGATATGAGGATTAATGCATGTACCTAATATAGCTTTTATCTCATTTGCAGTCTACCACTCAGAACCGTCTAAATATACCTCTCGTTTTTTATCATTAGAAAGAAGGCGAGCGATCTTAACGTGTCGTTTTATCGAAAAACACTTTGAAAATAAGTCACAACAAATATAATATACGATCATTTACATACTTTTGCTTTCATAAGTAAAATATTGCTATATTTATAAAAAAACTTGTCAATAAAAAGACACGTGGAAATGGTTTACCGTTTTTTCTAATGCTAAAAGACTAAGTATAGTTTCTAGTCATGTACAGTCAGCTGCAGAGAAAAGGCACCCCCCCTGCATACAAAGTTCTGTAAATTAGTATGGACGTGGGGTACCTTTTCTCTGCAGCTGACTGTACCAAATAGGAAATGAAAACGTTCGTGTAATATATATTTTTTAATTTAATAATAGGGAATATTACGCGAAACTCGGCGTAGGTGGCGCCACTATCACAATCTGAGGGTCTATCGCGAAACAAGAAAATCGAACTTTCGTTATCTAACATCTCTGTCACTCTTGCGTATTCGAGCGATAAAGAGGCAGCTAGATAACGAAATTTCGGATTCGAGTTTTCCGGTAGGTCCCCTGAAAACTTGTCAAAAACCTGTTAAAGGTACAGTATGAATAAGTTACGATACGGTGCACTAAAAAAGCTAGTGCTGCACTCTGGTGGCAGAACATTGCAGTAATATCCCCTATTCCTCGTCCTTTGGAAATCTGAAATAAAAAGTTGAGTTTTGTGACCAACAATATTAATAAAAGGAACATACATCAATGATCATTAATGTCTTTTTTATTAGGGTTCCGTACCCAAAGGGGTTAAGACGGGACCCTATTACTAATACTTCGCTGTCCGTCTGTCTGTCACCAGGCTGTATCTCATGAACCGTGATAGCTAGACAGTTGAAATTTTCACAGATGATGTATTTTTGTTGCCGCTATAACAACAAATACTAAAAAGTACGGTCCCCTTGGTGCGCGCGTCCGACCCGCACTTGACCGGTTTTTAGTATTAAACTATAGTCTGGCAAACACAATCTGTCAGTAAGTAAGAACAAAGAAAACTATAGGTACAGTCGAAGGCAAAAATATCGATCCAGACAAATAGCTTAAAAATATGTGAACACGATTTTATTGTCTGAGCGTACACATATTTTTGAGACTTTGGGAATGTATATATATTTATGCCCTTGACTGTACTCATCAATTAAAATGAGACAGTCCTGGGCCAAACTATAAGAAAGCTGTAAATGTCGATAGGTTATTGATCTGAGGTCGATACATCACTATGCCAAAAATATAACCTTTCATACTTAGCAGAAAAGTTCGAAAATTTATGCAAAAATCTATATAGACTTGAATGCAAGTAATAATTACATAAACAATATATCGATTTCTATGTTTAGGGTCAGGTCCTATAAATGAATTTCTTCAAAATTGAACAAAACTCACCGATTAAAGGTTATCGGTTCGTGCGTATTTTATTTTCTTCCTGTATGCGATTTACAGCCCTCGATCACACAAGACATTATCACAAAGGGAACTTCAAACCATTACAAATAAAAACTCAACACGTTTTCCAACAATCTTTCAGGAATAGCAAGAATATAATTAAAATAAACCAAGATGACCGCTGAAACATCCCGAAATATTTCAACTAAAATAATACGACTATGTCAAGTTGTTACAGTTGACACCTACCTGTGAAATAACGAACTTATATTTTATTTGGCTGGATTATATTATAGAACCACATAGGACCATTTGACATTTCCCTCAGTTCATCTTATGACAATACTGAAAACAACGAAAGAACTTGCGGATTGTTGTCTCACTCACTCATAGACAAAAAGTAATAACGTGTTGTGAATACGATATCTTTTACCAAGCTTTTATTTTTGCCCGGCTTCTTTGCTTTAGTTATTATTCTGAGGAAATAATAAACTGACAGCATATAAAAAATATGCATATGTTTACACATATGTTATAACTGATGTTTTTGCTTAAGGGCCCTCCACACTCATGCGCGAATCACGGCGCGTAGCCGCGAACTTAAGTGCAGATCTGCGAAATCGACTCCACACTCGTGTTCGCGGCTTTGCTCCGCGATTCGCGCATGAGTGTGGAGCGAGCTTTACACCTCGTTCAGTTCTTTATCGGCACATGGCATTGTAGCTTGTCGTCCAGTTGGTCGCGCGCGCGCTCCTCTGCCAGCCACGCATCTAAATCATCATTATTATTGTAGCTATCTGCTTACTTCTTTTTCAGTTTTCTTCCTCAGCGCCTGGGTCCTGGCCCGCGAGCGCTGTAACACGGCGATCAGCTTGTCGTCCAGTTCGTCCCGAGCGCGCTCCTCAGCCCGTCGGACGTCTAATTCGGCCTTAGACTGTTTCATGTCGGCGAGGATTCGGGCTTTTTCGGCTTTGTTCTGACAGGGCAAATAGATAAGTATGAATTGACTGTGTCTAAAACCAACCATATTTTATGAAAGAGCTATCCAAACGAATACATTACTTACCTACCTGATATTTAACAATTGAGGGTACCTATAATCATCATACTTAGTGCTAGTTCTGCATAGATTTTATAGTGACTAAGTTTGGAAGCACCGCCATAATCAACCGTCGTGACAGAAACCGAATGAAAAATTCGGTCCGTGCGGCGAGTCAAACAAAATATACTGCATTCGGGATGACGTCATTCGTTTTTTTTAGGGTTCCGTACCCAAGGCTGAAAACGGGACCCCATTACTAAGACTTCGCTGTCCGTCTGTCCGTCCGTCTGTCACCAGGCCCGTCATCAACCGGGCGGGCGGGCGGTGGGTCTCATGAACCGTGATAGCTAGACAGTTGAAATTTTCACAGATGATGTATTTCTATTGCCGCTATATGTAACAACAAAATACTAAAAACAGAATAAAATAAATATTTAAGTGCGGCTCCCATACAACAAACGTGTTTTTTTTGCGTTATGGTACGGAACCCTTCGTGCACGAGTCGGACTCGCACTTGGCCGGTTTTTTCGTTCCACCCGAACGCGCGGCTGCGCTTTGGAACGAACGTCAAAGTCCCTCCACACTCGTGCGCGAATCGCGGCGCGAAGCCGCGAACGCGAGTGTGGATTCTAGTTCGCTAATCAGCGAAATCGACTCCACACTTGCGTTCGCGGCTTCGCGCCGCGTAGTCTGGAGCGGGCTTCAGGTATTTTTCCCGTTCAGAAAAATACAGAACGGCCTGGTCGAACATTTTGTATGAAAAAAGTGCATTCATGTTTCCGAATCTTTATTCCCAGTTCGGATTCTTGATCAGGAAACCGAACGTATATGGCCAGCCTAATGTGGGGGATCCTAATTTGGCACAAAAAAAGTCAAGGTCGTGTGTTCAAGCCTCCTTATTGAGGCTGGCTGCAGCGCAGACGCACGGAATTTTTACCCGGTTTCCGTACGGAATAACATGTGTGAACGGGACGTCGCTCCACACATGCATAGCGTTGTCTCGCTTGCACATGTCATTCCGTACGGAAAATTCCGTGCGTCTGCGGCCAGGGTGACGCTCAACAGTTACTTAATATATTAGCTCTGATTAGGAAAAAATACAAAAAGAGGGTCACAGACTTTGTATCTCCTACACTATCAAATTAAGGGACTCACGAAATTGCGCTCAAATTCGCTAAGTGCTTCCATCTGTTCGTTGGCCTTCATGTTGTCTACGATCTGATAATTCAGCTCCGTTTCGTGCTCCGTACGATTGCGCTCAGCCACTTCGTGGGCCCTGTGTTGAACATAACGTCACCATTAGAGATCCTTTCCCTAAAGCTCCCTCCACACTCGAGTTCGCGGCTTCGCGCCGCGTAGTCTGGAGCGGACTTAACATGGCTTAAGGACGAGATGCTATCGTAACATGTGCGGTTTTACGCCGTATCTGATTATAAATTCTACAATTCTAGCTTAGTCCGTTATCGTGGTCACTTACAAGGTCCCTCCACACTCGTGCGCGAATCGCGGCGCGAAGCCGCGTAGTCTGGAGCGCGCTTTAGCCCTTTTTCTAGTGACAATATTGGCTTGCCAGACTATATACATAAGTACCATCCTCAATCAAAAGGTTACTTTAATGTCGGTTGTCAATAAGGCGCTATTTCCATATAGCTTCAATCATGCTTCAATTTGAAATCAACTTATCGACAACCGACAATTTGGTTAAAAAAGTCATATATGTAGTATAGAGTTTACTCACTGTTCCAAAATCTCTTTCTGGTGCTGTTTATTAACTTCGAAACGACTTTGACGCCTCGTTTTCATGAGAGCGTGCCACTCGGCCGCGCGGCGGATGATTTCGTCGTCGTCTTTCCTCTTCTGCTCTCTCTCTTCCCGCATTCGCTCGCCTTTAAACTTGAGCTGTTCTTGCTGCTCTTTCTGTACGCAGGTCTCTATAACTGCACTGAAATAGCATAAAAATATACTTTAATCTGATTTGGCTGAAACTTGAATTAATTGAATCCTCAGTTAAAATCTGGCATTAAATGAATCCATAGGGGTCCTGTTTAAAATTATGAGGTACTCGGACACCGGACAGTTTGTGCTGAGAGAGATAGAGAAAGGTATAGGTTAATTCCCTTTCGCTCTTACCAGCAAGATAGCAGAAAATTTCCCGCGACCGGATAGATCTATAAGCTAGACTTACTAGATTCATGGCTAGACTAGACTGGCAATGGCAAACCAATTTACCAGTAAAAAGGCGCGTAAGGAAAATTTGGTGCGGGAGGTCCAACCACCACGAAGCATATACATTTTTCAAACGTTGCGCCTTTTTCTAGCGACAATTGGTCTGCTAGTTATAATAATCATATTGCTTGACAGAGATATCTGTTGTGGTTTTCCTGGGGAACATGAACATACAAATCTTTTCGCAAAATTTGGTGTTGTCTTACCGGAGAAACATCTTCGGCGCGTCCTTATTCTTGAATATGGTGTCACGTGCACTGTACATGAGACGCGCCTGTTCATCGCGTTTATTTCGCATGTACTTCTTGTAGAATTTGGTGTTGGCCTGCTCGGCGGCCTCAACGCGTGCGCGTCGCAACTCCTCGTTACGTTTGTTCACATTCTGAAAGATTAAGTTACGAGAATAGTGCGAACTGTTTCTTGTTTTGAACTTTGAACATCTCTAAAACGGTATTAAGCCCACTCTAGACTACGTGGCACGAAGCCGCGAACGTGAATTGCGTGAATGTGGAGTCGATTTCGCTGATTAGCGAACTAGACTCCACACTCGCGTTCGCGGCTTCAGATACAGATACAGATAGTTTATTCATAACGCCAAGTTACATGTCATCAGGTAATAGGTACATATTCAATTTAACTGTTACACATTTTAATTGGTACATTCAATTTAACACATTTAATTTAACACGGAATGACTTCGCGCTATGATTCGCGCATGAGTGTGGAGGGCCTGTTAAGATTGATATAAAACGAAGCGCGACTAGACTCGAGGACCCGAGTCTTGAGATGATGGATGATGGAACGGCGGTAAAGGTTTGAACTTTGAACAATCACTGACCCTAGGTCGAGTCGAGTTTTATATGTTGAGCCCTGAAACGTGTTATTAACAGTTAGATATTACGTTATCAGCGCCTCAGAAAGAGATTGAGAGCAATGACAGGTTGCGTTTTATAAAGGCCTCTAGGTACTTTATAAAACGCGACCGCTAGTCGTAGGTACTTTCCTTAGACTCACCTCGAAAGAATTGGGCCACTCGCGAGTCATGTGTGAGCTCTGCTCGTTCAGACGTTTAACATACTCGCTCTGGCGCGCCGCATCCTTGTTCTCCCGACTGCCGTCCGTCCATGAGACCAGTTTGTCGAACTCCGCTTGAGATAATACCAGCGGCATGGTTCTGGAAGGAAAAAAAAACCTGATTATATCTTTTTAAATATATATAGGAAGAAATTTAGATAGGAAGGATTGCTCTGAAGCCTCTGAAGGACTGTTCTAAGTGCTTATAAAAGAGATGAGGATATAATCAGAAAATTAACCACTAGACTTGGAAAGCAGAGTCCGCGCGACTCATTAATTTTTTCATACAGGAATATAAAAGGGCGCAGCGTGAGAAGGCCCCAGACTAGATGGACCGATGATCTGGTTAAAGTCGCGGGAAACCATTGGTTGAGGGCAGGAAATGACCGTTCGTTGTGGAGATCCTTGGGGGAGGCCTTTATCCAGCAGTGGACGTCTTTCGGCTGAGATGAAGATGATGATGAAAAGGGTGCTTACACGTCTTTGTTTTGTTTCTTTCCAGTCAAACGCTTATAGGTGTCTCAATGTCTTGTACATATTTACAAATTCTTACGATGTTTGTTTTTACTTCTTTTCTTTTGTCAGGATCACTGACATAATAAATATTCTATGAGCAAAATGGTCATAAGTATAGCAAGCAGGTTGCAATACAAATTAGTAGCTATTCTAATTATTCAAGAAAATAATTGTGAATTTAGAAAATAATTAAAATAAAAGTTTGTAGACAAACCAAAACCCAAAAAGATGTACTGTTGCCTTAGTTGCCTAGGAGATTTAAATAGCAGTGTTGGCAAATTTTGTGTGCGTGTTAGTAGATTTTAAGAAACTAAATTTATTAAAGTAAATAAATAAATGTGGCATCCTATCCAACATGAGATTTTTTTAAATACATAAGCGGGCCCATAAGAGTGTTTGTCTTTATTTATATTAAGCCATTTTTAAACACACGCTATAACGAAACGCAACATCTTCAGCCATCTGTCAAACTGACAGCGTATTTAATCATAGTTAATATACGTCAGCCACGTTGGAACTGCCAACTCGGTGTTTTTATGATAAATATTTTATTTTTGTCATCTAAATACCGTAAGTTTCACATAAGCTGCATTTTTTATTGCTTCAGAAATCTTTAACAATGCTTTGGACACGTGCCACTGTTGTTTTTTCGGTTTTGCGCGTCATAAAAGTGGTGACATAATTGTCTGAAGTAGTGGTTGTGTTTGGTTTGTTTTAGCGGCGTTGGCGAGTGAGCATGAAGATCAAGGAGCTGAAGCGGACGGTGAACGTGAGCTGGTCGCCGGCGGAGCAGGCGCCGGTGCTGCTGGCGGCCGGCTCGGCAGCGCAGCAGGTTGACGCGTCCTTCAGCAGCTCAGCGCAGTTGGACCTGTATTCCTTGAATTTGGAGGACCCTGGACTCGATTTGGAACTAAAAGCCAGTCTGCAAACGCAGCATAAGTGAGTTATTTCGATCTTGTTGTAAAGAAATCTGCTTGCAGTTTATTTGCATTGCAATTTCACTTCTTATTAGTTAAATATCTTATAAGAAAAGGTTAGTGATATCGAGATACCAAAAGTCTTTAAAAAAGTCATGCTTTATTGAATGTAATTGATTATCTAGCATCCAGATTTATTATTATTTATTGACAGTGCAATACCAATATGCTTAATTGCTGACCAATTAAATACTATTTTCATAAACAATTACCACATCATTTATCAACCTCTTTAATTAAACGATTACAATAAATACAACCATCATCCTGTGTGCAAAATTACGTTATTTTTACGATCATGTATAAAGTAGTGGCTCTGTGAGGTATGCCGCGCCCGTACGTACAAAATGACATACTACTCTGTCATGACGCCCAACATTCCTCAGCCGTGCACGGAATTCGCGCGCAGACAGTACATAAATTTATATTTTTTATATATTTCCAGATTTCAAAAGCTAGTATGGTCAGGAGCAGGTGTCATTGTGGGGGGCTGTGATGGTGGTCTCCTAGAGTTCTACAGTGCTGACAGGCTGCTCAAGAATGCTGAAAACCCACTGCTGGGCAGCAACACTAAACACAACAGTAAGTATTGAAATTATTTTAAACGGGTTACTCACATATCACAAAGTTTACTAAATGCTCGACATTTTTCGATATAATTTTCGAGGGTCTTCTTCGTGGAGCAACAACTCGTCGTGCGCTCGGTCAGTTACGGCTGTGCAGTAAAATTGTTGCTCCGAGAAGAAGATCCTCAAAAATTGGATCAAAACATGTCAAGTGTTTATTGAACTCAACCTAGTAACTGGTTTAAGATATAGAATCGTATAAATTTTTTGGAGTCTCACGGGAGTTTTATAGTTAAACAATGGTAAGTTTGGAAAAAAGTATGGGTTTCCTGCAATTTTTTTTTTTACAAATTATGCGATGTGTGGTTCCAATTTTGCAGTTTTTTAAACATATTGTCTTTTTTTTGTGTACTCATTGTTTCATTTTATTAAAAATAATCCGTCTGCACAAAGTTAAAAGTGTTTGAATCTGAGCAGTTACTAAAAAAACATGTCTATTCTAAATGTGCAGTTCAGTGATAGTGTCCAAGTTATATCGCGCCTGATAAGAAGTGAGCATTATTGGCCGACAACGGTTGTTTACATTTTTAAATAAATTAGAACGATCAATGAACTGATAATATTTTACTCTTGAAGTTTTTGTATTATTACAAACGATCAGGTTAAATCTTAAGTTCAGCTTTGGCAATACATTGACAATTTAATTATAATATATAATAAAAAAATTAAAGGTACAAAACGTACAAGAGGTCCAAAAGTAAAGTACAAAAGGTCGTACGCGAGTGGAATATATTACCCGAAGCAGTGATATGTGCTCCTTCAGTGAACACTTTTAAAAACAGACTTTACAAACACTTAAAACAACTAACCAAATAAACACTAATTGTTTAAAAAAAACAAGTGCAGTGATATACACGCATCAGCAAACCATTTGTCACAGCAAATGTTTAGTTATTAAGTTACAGATATAAGGTTAAGGTTATAGATATAATGTTTATAGGTTAAGTAACTTTTTGATATTGTGTTTTCTGTATTCGCTGTTGTGGCAATAAATACATATTCATTCATTCATTCATATTCATCAGCTTTCAGCTGCTAGTGTATTAAACAATATAATAACATACTGATTTAAACTAACGCGATTTTCACTCATAATTTTAAAACTAACACGGGGCTACTTACGTTTATTTATGGCCTGACGTTTCGAACGTGACGTTACGTTCGTGGTCACAGGCAGACTGGCAAGGAATTTCAACATCTTGCCGCGCGGGTTTTGCGACCTACCCGCACTTGATCTTGATTATTAACTTGTACGCTAGGGTTGTCACGTTGCCTACACACAACACTCACGACATCCGATGGTATGTGGTGGGATGTTTTTTCCTCCTTCTATCTATCTATCTATCTAGCCCTTTTATTCTGAGCTAGAGTATGTCCCGTAGCTCAGTGTGCCGCTTGGCAAAGGCCTCCTCTAGCTCTTTCCATTGAGGTCTGTCGTGGGCCACTCTTCTCCAGTTCGGGCCCGCTGTGAGTTTGAGTTCATCCTCCCATCTTGTTCGGGGTCTCCTCTGGCCCCGTGTACAACCTCTTGGATACCAATCTGTTACCATTTTGCTCCATTTTTCCCGCCTGTCTCTCAACATGTGGCCAGTCCATCTCCACTTCTGCTGATCTATTTTAGTGAGTATGTCGGTCACTTTTGTTTTTTTCCTCCTTACATTTGCTAATTACTGGATTCCACGAAGACGAAATCCCCTATGTACGCGATTAAGTCTTGGTTAGTTTTAAAATGATGAATATAATAACAATAATAAAACACAACCGACTATAGCAGGCAGTGTCATTATCATTACCTCATGCTGCAAAGTGCATAAAAATGTTCACTATGTTTCAACCTTTCTTAAAATATTTCAAGTACCATTTCTTTTATCTCATTAAGCCGCTCCACACTCTCGACAAAACTACACGAGACTTGCCGAATACGAGAGTGTAGAGTGAGTATGCGTCTATGTTCGTATGCATTTAGTGTGCGACTGACGGGAGCGCGCCGAGATAGTTTCGCGCTAACATAAAAGTTCACGAGACCTCTTTGATGTTGGCCATTTTACCGACACGAAATGGAGACAACACGAATATACGCGAGACAACACGAACATAGACGAATACTCACTCTACACTCGTATTCGGCAAGTCTTGTGTAGTTTTGTCGAGTGTGGAGCGAGCTTTATGTTTTCTAATATAATAAATTCAATCAAACAGTACAACTGGGTTCAAACTGTTCAAAGCACAAGGCCATCACATTTCAGATTTTTTTGTGTCTTGTCCCACAGATCATGTGTCAGCATTGGATATAAACCCTTATCAGAAGAACCTCCTGGCCTCCGGAGCCTCTGACAGCGAGATCTTCATCTGGGACCTGAACAACACAAGCCAACCAATGGCTCCAGGCAACAAGAGCCAGCCGTTGGATCATGTGCAAGCTCTGGCCTGGAATCAGCAGGTGAGATCCATTAGCAGAACCTTGCCTCCAGAGGGTCTGTGGCTCCTGGTCTCCAAAGCCTCTGACAGTGACATCTTCGTCTGGGACCTAAACAACACAAGCCAACCCATGGCTCCGGGCAACAAGAGTCAGCTGTTGGATCATGTGCAAGCTCTGGCCCGGAATCAGCAGGTGGGATCCATTAGCAGAACCTTTCCTCCAGAGCAGGGATGTTACAGATGCCGATTTTTTGCGGATGCGGATTTTTAAAGGCTCACATCCGCGGATGCGGATGCCGATGTCGAGATTAGGTACATGAAAAACGCCAAATATTACACTTTAGTAATTTTCATTTAAAAAAAACGAAACTTAGTATTTGAACAAGAATATAGGTGCCCCACTATCGCATTACTATACTAAAGTCCAAATAAAACAAACTTTTGACTTCTTGTCGCTGTCCGTCATAGGCTAAAGTGCTCGATCGACAAATCACAAAAACGAAACTAGATTCCTATTGGCTAATGATGACGAAATTACCTAGCACTTACGCCGCCGCTAAGACGTTCTCGTTGCACCTACCTGTTCCACATCCGCATCCGCATTAAGCTCCGCATCGATTTTATGCGGATGCGGATGTTGAAAATAATGCGGAGGTTCTACTCCAGAGGGTCTGGGGCTCCTGGTCTCCGAAGCCTCTGACATTGAGATCTTCACCTGGGACCTGAACAACACCAGTCAACCCATGGCTCCGGGCAACAAGACCCAGCCGCTGGACCATGTGCATGGAATCAGCAGATGAAATATATGAGTTTGATCAAAATGGGGCAGTTTTATATGAAACATTCAAGAGGTTAAGCACTGCCTTTTTTAAATAGTAATACTACTCATTGTTTCAAATTTTATATTTGTCAAATTATTACAAAAAGACAATTTTTAGGGTTCCGTACCCAAAGCGTAAAAACGGGACCCTTTTACTAAGACTCCACTGTCCGTCTGTCTGTCTGTCTGTCTGTATGCCACCAGGCTGTATCTCATGAACCGTGATAGCTAGACAGTTGAAATTTTCACAGATGATGTATTTCTGTTGCCGCTATAACAACAAATACTAAAAACAGAATAAAATAAATATTTAAGTGCGGCTCCAACACAACAAACGTGATTTTTTGCCGTTTTTTGCGTAATGGTACGGAACCCTTCGTGCGCGAGTCCGACTCGCACTTGGCCGGTTTTTTTAAATAAACATGGCAAGAAATTTAAATGCTACAAGCAATATAATTTATTTGCTTTCACTAGTAGCATAGCCAGCATTACATCCTCATTCGGCAGTTGGTTGCTTTTACTTTTTGTAATAATTTTGTGTCATTTTCAATAAGGTGCAACACATTCTTGGTTCAACCTTTGCGTCCAGATGCGTCGTGTGGGATCTGCGGAAAAACGAGCCTATTATGAAATTAAGGTGAGGCTTCTTTCTGTAACATACATATTTTAACTGTCAACATTTTAGTAAATATTTTTTAATTATGCTGACTAATCTAGAGGTTACTTAACTGAGGCCTTTATTATGAATTTATTGTGGTTGTGATAAGTTATTAAAACTTCAATACTTACACTAAATTTAGTCTCAAAACTAAGCTAATTTCTACTACAAAACACCCGCGCAACTAGTTTACCGACCAGTCATAGCACTTGACGACTTCTGGCTTGCCTCATTCGAGAAAGTTGAGCTCTTTATCGTACAGAATTTAAAGAAAAATCAGACCATTTGGTAATTAATCAGATAATTTGAATTATCTTCAATGAAATCACTATAGCAGTTAGAAAAGCCATTTCTAGGATGAAAAATCACAAAGCGAGTGGACCGGACGACATACCAGCCGAAGTTTGGAAAACCCTCAAAGACGGGGAGGTGTGGCTATGTGAACTTTTCAACAACATCCTTAGAAATGAAAGAATGCCTGATACGTGGCGTATAAGCACGCTTGTTCCTTTCTATAAAAACAAAGGGAATGTTCGGGACTGTCGAAATTTCCGTGGGATAAAACTGACGTCACACACACTAAAAATTAGGGAAAGCCTGAGCGAACGCCTATTAAACGTCATCACAATAACTGATAATCAGTTTGGGTTTACACCGGGAAAGAGTACCACAGATGCGATTCATGCTATAAGATTAGTAATGTAAAAAGCCCGTGAAAATAAGGAGAACGTGATGATGGCCTTTATATAGGTAGATCTTGAAAAGGCCTTCGACCGTGTACCGAGAATGATCATATGGCGAGCCTTAAGAGCTCACGGTGTCCATGAATGCTATGTTCGACTTATAAGGGACATGTATACGGATGTACAAACAAGGGTTAGAAGCCCAGCGGGAATTTCGGAGAGCTTTAATATAAAAGTAGGTGTACACCAAGGTAGCGCACTAAGCCCATTACTCTTCAATGTAGTGATGAACTATCTGATTGCAAAAATACAAAACCCAACACCGTGGAACCTCTTGTATGCCGATGGTGTAGTGTTAATATCGAAAGACCCACACGCACTTCAGGAAAACCTCGAACAATGGAGAGAGTCACTAGAAACTAATGGATTGCGCATCAGTAGAACAAAAACCGAATACATGATCTGCAATTTCAACCCAAATAGTCCCATAAACGCTACTATAAAGCTCGACGGCATAAACCTTCCGCAAGTAAAAACCTTCAAATACCTGTAAAATGATGGTGGTATAATATGTATGTCTGTGTGTCAGTGACAACGTGTCCCGCACCCGCTGGCGCGCGCTGGCGTGGCACCCCGGCGTGGCGACGCAGCTGTGTGTGGCCTCCGAGGACGACGCCGCTCCCGTTGTTCAGCTCTGGGACCTCAGGTATTTATATATAGATGTCTGTGTGTCAGTGACAACGTGTCCCGCACCCGCTGGCGCGCGCTGGCGTGGCACCCCGGCGTGGCGACGCAGCTGTGTGTGGCCTCCGAGGACGACGCCGCTCCCGTTGTTCAGCTCTGGGACCTCAGGTATTTATATATAGATGTCTGTGTGTCAGTGACAACGTGTCCCGCACCCGCTGGCGCGCGCTGGCGTGGCACCCCGGCGTGGCGACGCAGCTGTGTGTGGCCTCCGAGGACGACGCCGCTCCCGTTGTTCAGCTCTGGGACCTCAGGTATTTATATATAGATGTCTGTGTGTCAGTCACAACGTGTCCCGCACCCGCTGGCGCGCGCTGGCGTGGCACCCCGGCGTGGCGACGCAGCTGTGTGTGGCCTCCGAGGACGACGCCGCTCCCGTTGTTCAGCTCTGGGACCTCAGGTATTTATATATAGATGTCTGTGTGTCAGTGACAACGTGTCCCGCACCCGCTGGCGCGCGCTGGCGTGGCACCCCGGCGTGGCGACGCAGCTGTGTGTGGCCTCCGAGGACGACGCCGCTCCCGTTGTTCAGCTCTGGGACCTCAGGTATTTATATATAGATGTCTGTGTGTCAGTGACAACGTGTCCCGCACCCGCTGGCGCGCGCTGGCGTGGCACCCCGGCGTGGCGACGCAGCTGTGTGTGGCCTCCGAGGACGACGCCGCTCCCGTTGTTCAGCTCTGGGACCTCAGGTATTTATATATAGATGTCTGTGTGTCAGTGACAACGTGTCCCGCACCCGCTGGCGCGCGCTGGCGTGGCACCCCGGCGTGGCGACGCAGCTGTGTGTGGCCTCCGAGGACGACGCCGCTCCCGTTGTTCAGCTCTGGGACCTCAGGTATTTATATATAGATGTCTGTGTGTCAGTGACAACGTGTCCCGCACCCGCTGGCGCGCGCTGGCGTGGCACCCCGGCGTGGCGACGCAGCTGTGTGTGGCCTCCGAGGACGACGCCGCTCCCGTTGTTCAGCTCTGGGACCTCAGGTATTTATATATAGATGTCTGTGTGTCAGTCACAACGTGTCCCGCACCCGCTGGCGCGCGCTGGCGTGGCACCCCGGCGTGGCGACGCAGCTGTGTGTGGCCTCCGAGGACGACGCCGCTCCCGTTGTTCAGCTCTGGGACCTCAGGTATTTATATATAGATGTCTGTGTGTCAGTGACAACGTGTCCCGCACCCGCTGGCGCGCGCTGGCGTGGCACCCCGGCGTGGCGACGCAGCTGTGTGTGGCCTCCGAGGACGACGCCGCTCCCGTTGTTCAGCTCTGGGACCTCAGGTATTTATATATAGATGTCTGTGTGTCAGTCACAACGTGTCCCGCACCCGCTGGCGCGCGCTGGCGTGGCACCCCGGCGTGGCGACGCAGCTGTGTGTGGCCTCCGAGGACGACGCCGCTCCCGTTGTTCAGCTCTGGGACCTCAGGTATTTATATATAGATGTCTGTGTGTCAGTGACAACGTGTCCCGCACCCGCTGGCGCGCGCTGGCGTGGCACCCCGGCGTGGCGACGCAGCTGTGTGTGGCCTCCGAGGACGACGCCGCTCCCGTTGTTCAGCTCTGGGACCTCAGGTATTTATATATAGATGTCTGTGTGTCAGTGACAACGTGTCCCGCACCCGCTGGCGCGCGCTGGCGTGGCACCCCGGCGTGGCGACGCAGCTGTGTGTGGCCTCCGAGGACGACGCCGCTCCCGTTGTTCAGCTCTGGGACCTCAGGTATTTATATATAGATGTCTGTGTGTCAGTGACAACGTGTCCCGCACCCGCTGGCGCGCGCTGGCGTGGCACCCCGGCGTGGCGACGCAGCTGTGTGTGGCCTCCGAGGACGACGCCGCTCCCGTTGTTCAGCTCTGGGACCTCAGGTATTTATATATAGATGTCTGTGTGTCAGTCACAACGTGTCCCGCACCCGCTGGCGCGCGCTGGCGTGGCACCCCGGCGTGGCGACGCAGCTGTGTGTGGCCTCCGAGGACGACGCCGCTCCCGTTGTTCAGCTCTGGGACCTCAGGTATTTATATATAGATGTCTGTGTGTCAGTGACAACGTGTCCCGCACCCGCTGGCGCGCGCTGGCGTGGCACCCCGGCGTGGCGACGCAGCTGTGTGTGGCCTCCGAGGACGACGCCGCTCCCGTTGTTCAGCTCTGGGACCTCAGGTATTTATATATAGATGTCTGTGTGTCAGTCACAACGTGTCCCGCACCCGCTGGCGCGCGCTGGCGTGGCACCCCGGCGTGGCGACGCAGCTGTGTGTGGCCTCCGAGGACGACGCCGCTCCCGTTGTTCAGCTCTGGGACCTCAGGTATTTATATATAGATGTCTGTGTGTCAGTGACAACGTGTCCCGCACCCGCTGGCGCGCGCTGGCGTGGCACCCCGGCGTGGCGACGCAGCTGTGTGTGGCCTCCGAGGACGACGCCGCTCCCGTTGTTCAGCTCTGGGACCTCAGGTATTTTTTTTTTTTTTTTTTTTTTTTAATTTATTTAGGAAACAAACAGTCACATACAGATAAGTTTAAACTTGCAGATATACAATAAGACCTATAGTTCCATTAATTATAACATACTGATATTGACAACAAGTAGAAACAGGGCCTGTTCGGCACTACCTATAAATAGGAAGATACACAGAAGTAACAATTGGATACACAACTAATAAAGTACCTAAGTATCAAACATGCTTACAAACATACATACGTTACATAAGACTATAGAACAATTACAATTATTTTTTTTTTTTTTTAAACAAAGACTGCTATGGAAAAAGTAAGCTCCGCAGACCACTACTATATTTACCGAAAGACAATGAGAAGATATCTAGATTTATGAAATTAACATTGTAATCATGACAGGCTCGTCTAAAAAAAGTATTTTTGGCGAAATTAGATCTACAAAAATCGATATGGAATGTTTGGGGGTGGCGCGTGGGAATACGAGGCAATTTAAAGACAATTTTTTCAAGAAGAGTGGAAGAATCAGTAAGGCCATTTAAGAGTTTATACAGAAACATTTGGTCTATATAAACACGTCGTGTATCTAGTGGCCCTAGACTACGACGGTGTGTGCTATTCTCTGACATATTCAGACCGTGGCGGAAATTGAGCGACTTTAACAGCTTTTTTTGGATTCTTTCAATTCTTTTTATGTGAACGGTATATTGAGGGGTCCAGACGACGCTACCGAACTCTAAAATGCTGCGAACGTAAGAGGAGTATAATACTTTTAGGGTGTTTGGATCTTTAAATGGTTGAGATAGTCTAAGTATCAGGCCCAATTTCTTGTAGGCCCTCTCGGAGATGTGGTCTATGTGTGAAATGAAGTTAAGCTTAGAATCCAAAATAATACCAAGATCTCGGACCTTGGTGATTCTATTTATGATCTTTCCTGAAAAACTATAATTGAAAAGAAGGGGACTTTGTTTATGAGTGAAAGTAATACAGTTGCATTTATCAGGGTTCAGAAGCAATTGGTTATAACCGCAATATGCGGCAAAGCTATCAAGATCGCGTTGCATGTCCAGGCAGTCGTTCTTTGTTTTTATGATTTTGAAAATTTTTGTATCGTCTGCATAAACTAGATGTCTTGAACTAGAAAACGATGAACCCATGTCGTTTACATATATGATAAATAAAAGCGGTCCTAAATGAGAGCCTTGAGGGACCCCTGAATCAATGGTTAAGTATCTGGAAGTATAGCCTCTTAGTGATACTGCCTGGCATCGGTTCTGGATGTAGGATTCAATCCACCTGTAGAGGTCTCCGTGTATACCGAGTTCGTATAATTTGTGTAGTAACATAGTGTGATTAATTTTATCAAAAGCTTTTGAGAAATCGGTATACACGGCGTCAACCTGATGACCGTTGCCAATAGCGTTCAAAATAAAATCAGTGAAGGTAATAAGATTGGTGTCAACACTACGGCCACGAAGAAAACCGTGTTGGTCAGGGGAAATTATACGAATGATACAATTTGTCAGTTCGGATGTAACAATTTTTTCTAATATTTTGCCAAAAATGCATAATTTAGATATGGGTCTATACTGTGTAACATCATGTTTATCTCCGCTTTTATGTATTGGTGTTATTAAAGCCGTTTTCCAAACAGACGGGAAACAACCCTCGGATAACGATTTACGGAAAATAATAGTAAGAGGAGTAGCCAATTCCTTGCTACAGCGAGAGATTAAGATTGGATGAATACGGTCAAGTCCCGCTCCCTTATTTGTGTTAACCTGTTGGAGATGTTTAACAACGAGTTTATTATTTATGTTAATCGAAGAGATATCTACCGGGCTATTGTTAGTACGAGAATTTGGAGAAACAGAGTACGCGATACCTTTAACAAAAACTGAGTGGAAATAATCGTTGAAATAATTAGCTACTGTCTCACTGTCAGTTGAGGAATTGCCTCCATAATACATACAGTCTGGGGTTTTATTTGCGGAAAACTTTGATTTAATGAAAGACCAAAAATATTTAGGACACTTACGGATATTTTTCTCAGCAAAAGATATGTATGAATTATAGCAATCCAGTTCCATTTTGTGCTCTCTTGTTCTTAACAGCTTGAATGCAAGATAGTCTAAAGGATTTTTGTAAGTTTTCCACCTGGTGTGAATTTTACGCTTTTCTCGACCTAATTTCACTAATGCCCGGGTGTACCAAGGGGGACGATTACTAGAGCAGTTTGTCTTACTGAGAGGAACGTACTTTTTAATAAGAGTATTTAAGATTGAGTAAAAATGAGTAGTAGCCTGTTCAGTATTCATATATTGCATTGGGGTCCAGTCAGTAGAAGAAAGAGCGTCACGTATTTTTTCGTAATTTGCAGCATAAAAAAGTAATTTCTCTCTAGGAGGATCATACGCGGCCGAAAGAAAAGGAAGCTTGATGTTAATGTCGAGAGATTTGTGATGGGAGTCCTCAGGGGTTAGTGGTGTCGTACAATGCGTAACAGAGCAAGACAAATCGCTTAACACCAGGTCCAAGATCCGATTGTTTACATTCGAGCACCCGTTAAGTTGTTTTAAACCCGAGAGGTTTAAGAAATCGGAGATTAAGGTTGCAGTCGTATTGTTGTTTGTGTCAATAACTAAACTTCCATTAAGAAGCGTCCAAATGGCATGACTAATATTAAAATCGCCTAGAATTATGTAACTATCGTTCGGATTACTAATTATAAAATCGGACGCAGAGTCAAAAAAGGATTGCAAGTCGGAATAATGTTCACCGCCGTGAGGGAAATAACAACAAGCAATAAATAACTTAGCCCGATGCGCGGCAGCGCCGGGCGGGCGCGTCCGCGGCGGCGGCGCGACGGTGCCGGCGCGTTCGATGCTCAGCCACAGCTCCTCCCGGCGCGGGCCGGAGCGCAGCTCGGGGCGCTCGCGCACCGCCAGGCCGCGCCCGCGGCGCACCGCCACCAGCACGCCGCCGCCCCGCCCCGCGCCGTCGCCGCGCGCCGAGCACCGGTCGTGGCGGTAAACGGCATAATCATTCCAGAAATACTCAGCATCGTTAAAGTCACTCGTCAACCACGTCTCTGTCAGGCATATAATATCATAATCGGCTTTCAAAACGTTTGCCAGAAAATAATGCGATTTAGTTCGCAACCCCCTAACATTTTGATAGTAAACGTTTAAGTCAGGTACTGTCGTCACGAGAAATACAGGTTTGTATAATATATTATGAAATTCAAAAGTATTAAATGTGGTAATAAAAATAGGTATATTAAAGGGCTATTGTTATTGAGACAATTTCCGAGCGTAACAAAAAATAAGTTGAGTCGCCTGTACGAGAAAAGTATGTATGGGTGGGTAAAACGAGTGCAGTTAATTGTAATTTTAGGTATAATTAGAAACACGGTTATAGTCAGTGAGAGTGTGTTTAAATTGTTTTTATAACGTAATAGTAATATCGTTGATCGGCGTAGCAGTAAAGTGAGCACGTAAACAACGTAAATAATGAGTCATTTCAGTTTTGAAAGGTCGGATTCGTTTGAGATATGCAGGATTTTAGATTTATCATTTTTACGCATTAAAATCTTGCAATCTCTAACCCACAGGTAGGCATAGTTTAAATTAGATTTAACTGCACGGGCTTTTTTTAATAATAGCTTATTTTCGCGAGTTAGGTGGTCGTTTATGTAGAGGTTTTGTGGGGGCCCCGGCATTCCGATGTCGACCGTGGTGAGTGTCCGGCGCGTGCGCATAGCCGCCAGCAGCTCGTCCTTGCGGCGGCGCTGCACGAATCGCACGATGACTGCTGGCTCGCGGTCCGCGCCGGCGCGCCCGGCCCCGCCGCTCGCTAAAGCGGTGATGGTTCCAAAGCGACGCACTCGGTGAATGGAATCGATGTCGGAGTCCGACACAAAAACTCCTAGCTTTCTTGATATATCGGTCAAAAGGGACATAAGATTTTCCCCACTTTTATAGGTTAGTCCGGAAATTTCAATGTTGCTCAAGCGAGAGAATTGATCGCGACTATTCAAATCGTTTTTGAGGGATTCAATAGTAACACAGGCCTCGTCAAAACTCTTCTGCAGGGGACCCAGTGAGGAAACTTTGTCTTCTACGAGAACCAGCCGCGCATCTATGGCAGTAAGCGAGGTGTCGAGCTCGCTCCATTTTGCATTAAGCTCCTGCAGGCCCTGTGAGGTTGCGCGAATCTCGCTTTTAATAGTGTTAACATCCAATTTCATTGCGTTAAAGTCATTTCGAAACGATCTGATCTCGTTCAGAATGTCGGCGGTGGTTCCGGTGTCCGCTGATGGCGTATTTCGGCAGTTTACACATCGCCAGGCTGCTTTTGCTGCGGTCCCTTTTTTTCGATACGTGGCTTCAGTCAATCCAGCACAATCGAAGTGCAATCGGCCGCGGCATTGACCACACTCAGCAAAGTCCGTTAATTCATCACCACACTTAGCGCAATTCATTTTAATCTTGGGTAGACTTTTGAGGTTAGTGCAAAAACACAACACAAAAATGAACCTTAAGTTTGTGAACACAAGGCTGCAATACGTATGCACTTAGATTAAAATTAACTTGTAAACAAGTCCCGGTACCTATGAGTCGAGTTAACCGCGATAAGGAAAAAGTGCAGGCGGCCGCTCCGACCCGGTTTCGAGCGTTGAATGACCTCCGAGGACGACGCCGCTCCCGTTGTTCAGCTCTGGGACCTCAGGTATTTATATATAGATGTCTGTGTGTCAGTGACAACGTGTCCCGCACCCGCTGGCGCGCGCTGGCGTGGCACCCCGGCGTGGCGACGCAGCTGTGTGTGGCCTCCGAGGACGACGCCGCTCCCGTTGTTCAGCTCTGGGACCTCAGGTATTTATATATAGATGTCTGTGTGTCAGTGACAACGTGTCCCGCACCCGCTGGCGCGCGCTGGCGTGGCACCCCGGCGTGGCGACGCAGCTGTGTGTGGCCTCCGAGGACGACGCCGCTCCCGTTGTTCAGCTCTGGGACCTCAGGTATTTATATATAGATGTCTGTGTGTCAGTGACAACGTGTCCCGCACCCGCTGGCGCGCGCTGGCGTGGCACCCCGGCGTGGCGACACAGCTGTGTGTGGCCTCCGAGGACGACGCCGCTCCCGTTGTTCAGCTCTGGGACCTCAGGTATTTATATTTACTGATATGAAAGGGTCTACCGCGATATAATTTCATTATTATTACTTTAAATCCCACCTTTGACGTTCGACGTCGGATTTAACGTAAAAATAATGGAATTATATTGCGGTAGACCCGTTCATATCACTAAATATGTGCAGAAACGCGAGAGTTTAAAGTATCAGTTATTCATTGTATCTACATTACACAACACTTTCCATCATATCACATAGCATCAAACTAACGATGCACATTTTAGTTTTTTTCTTGATGAAAATTTAAATAATACACTTTTAATAATTAACAATTATCGGGTTATTTATATTGAAAATTACGAGACCAATTATTTAAAAAAAATGTTCTGCGTTTTATTTCCCAAGTTAATGAATCGGTTTTGATTCGATTCACAAATTTTACTTATCACCACATACAAAATGCATCTCTACACTGACAAAAAACTTAATTGCACCCCTTTTTTCCCGACTTATTAATTATAACGACATCATAAATGCTTAGTGTACAAAAGTAATCCGATATCGTAGATATTTTGACAATTCCGTCTACTTTACACTGTTTGATAAAAAATATAGGTTTGTATGTTTGTGATTTTTTGTCGCCAGATTGGCAGCTTCTCCGCTAGTAACACTGGAGGGTCACCAGAAGGGCGTGATGGCATTATCCTGGTGTCGTCAGGACCCTGACCTCCTCCTGTCAGCCGGCCGAGACGGTCGGGTGCTTTGTTGGAACCCTAATAACACCCAACCGGTAAGTTCCAGACCTTACCAAAATATCCATTATGATTGCCAGATTGTAAAATTATGTACAAACTGTGTGCGTTGCAGCAGAACAAAAGGGTCACGGCTCAGTGATACGCTTCGCTCTTTGGAGCAAAGCACTGATTTTCTGCCGGAACCCAGGTCACAACAGATAATATATAAACGATGTACTTACGTAAGCGGAATGAAATGTACTGTGTTAAGTGTGATTATATGTGCATGTCATGTGATAATTACTTGATTAAATATTAAGACAGTAGGTAAATTGATCCGTGTGTACTGTGTGTAAGTCTCCTAGTTGTGTGACATCAGCCCCACTATGTTATATCTTAAAATCTACAACCAAATAGCCGAATGGAATCCCAGCGGTTTGTTTTTCAAGTATTTTTTAAAGTGACTTTTAAATGTCTTTTTAGATTTAAGCTGTCTTAAAGGCGGAGGGATATCATTCCAGCATTTGGTCGCAAAAAAACGGAAACAACAGAATATACGCAATGCGACAAAATTAAAAACACGTTTTAACATTGCTGACAACTGACAACACAACATACCAAAAACAACCTACGTAATTTGGTCGGGTTATTTGTTACCCACCATAAACCATGGGTAATTAAAAAAATGTGAGACTGTGACAAGGACAAACAATAATAGCGCTTTCTCTGCTACTCCTACTGAAAGTTCCATAAGTGCATCTCGTTCGGTCATCTGTCCCCTCCCCCATTTCATCTCTATATTATTGTACCTTTGGGAGACATACGAAATGCCGGGAGAATCCAAACTAATCCCGACCATCTGAAACTTCTGCCTTATCCTAGGGATCTTAAAGTCCATAATAAGTCATAAGATTACGTCAAATTAAATGAACAATAAATGTGAAATGGCTGAAATGCTCGAACAACATTAATACTACTAGTAGCAAACGTCAGTTGGACGCCAACGTGTGACGTTATCACGCTCTGTCGAATTCCCGCCAAAAATTATGAGCGTTTCAACAGCTCAAAAAATTTCACCATTTTAAATATTTTTTAATAAAATAATGTGAAGGTTTATAAAAGTTTTTTTTTCGGTGTTCAAACGATATCAATAATGATAATAAAAAAAGTCATGCATTGAGCTAATTCCATGGTGGCTAGCTGCTGGTGGAAATGGCACAGTAAGAACCTAAGAACAGTGGATGTTTGACGTACGAGTAACATGGTGTCCGCGCGGCCCTATTTAAGAGGCCGTAGTCGATTTTGGAGCAAAAATGTAAAATTGATAGATTTAGTCGTTGAAATTATACACGTTTTGTTACATAATATCTAAATAACAAGTATTGATTTCTATTAGCACGTCTTCTCATCTTGCCTTTTAATAATGAGGTCGGGAGCGTGCGTCACCGGTAATGCATGAAGAGAAGAGGCAGTTTTTAAAAATTCATCAAAAAATCATGGTGGTAAATTATACAAATTGATGTATAAGAATAGTTTCAGCAAATGTTGTAGATTGGTTAGGTATCAAAATTACGTTGAAATTAAGTCGATTTTCAGAGAAATTGTCACTTGTTTTGAAGAAATTTCTGGAGAAATTTGATTTCGTCTAACTTTCATTTACACTACTTCAAAGTCATAATAATAAAAATGTAGTCTGATAAACGTCAAGTACAGGATATGTGTAATACAAAATTACCATGTTTAGCAGTCCAAACTTTACGAAATTTACAAATAAGAGCGACAAAATCAGTGCTTTACGCGCGTTTACCTAAACGTCCATCAGAAAAGCAAACATTACTGATTTAGTGAGTCTGTTTTCAAAAAATTGATCTGATAAAAGGTAAGATAAGAAGACGTGCTAATAGAAACCAGTACTTGTTATTTCAATTAGGTAACAAAAGGTGTAAAATTTCACGGACTAAATCTATCAATTTTACATTTTAGCGACTAAAATCGACACCGGCCTCTTAATGTACATAGAGGTAACTGAGTAACTGACCATTCTAGACTGTAATTCAATATAATAAGGTATATTATTGATTGGTAGGTGTTCTGCCTAGAGATTTTTTAAAGAATTCCCTTCCTTATCGCTAGTACTTAAAGTCCATATTTCCAGGGTGGCGAGCTGCTCGTCGAAGTGGCACAACAGGAGCAGTGGGTGTTTGACGTGTCCTGGTGTGCGCGGGACCCTAGTTTACTGGTGTCGAGCTCTTTCGAGCAACAAGTCACCGTACATTCGCTGCTGGGCGGGGGAGGCAGTGCGAGGCCTGAAACTGTAAGTTTCATAAGTATTATTGACTTTAATCCTTTCCGATTCTATGAAATCTACCAATGTGAAATTTAGTTCATCTGTGAATTTGTTTTCTTGTCAACGATTTTTTTACAAATAAGCCAGAAATCGTTAAACAATGAATCTCACGCCTCTCTTTTGAAAGATTTCCAAAAATTAAATCGGCAGAAAAAACACTATATAATTATTGTACTTACACCTCTGGGCCCTATATCCTATATAACTTGCAATTACAACTTACAAGTGACAAAATTGTAGATTTAACAAGTTTGTGTACCAGAAATCATAGTAGGTGACAAATTTGTATTATTTATTTTTAACAAATATGTAAATTGTTAATTGTGTATGTTAATTGTGTTGTTACTAAACGGGCCCCTGATATGTATGTAATAATTGTGCATGTAATGCTATAAATTGTATAATTGTATAATGCTTTAAATATCGCGGCCATAAGCCTCAATTTCTGTCCATATGTAGTGGTACTCTATGTTACACAATTAGACATTTAACCTATAGGTATAGACACTTAGCCGTAAGAGACTTGACTGACAGACTGACCAACGTAAATCCTTAGTAGCTAAGGTTATTAGCACTAGCACCTATCTTCATCTTTAGACATACTTTCTTTTTTTTTCAATCTAGTTTTTAATTCACTAACTGGTCGCCCAAGATACAGGCTATGCCTAGTTTGGGGACCCCTGTTCATACTGTTTTAAATGTACCGCTGTATGCGCGCAACCTGGACCTCATGTATACTCAATCTGCAAATCTTTGTGTGCAAAATAAATATATTTTCATTTTTTCATGTAACACATTATCTACAACGTAACAATATTGTCGACTTGTACACTTGCAAAGTTTTTTGTGATCCCAGGATTCGCAGGGGCCCGTTTATCAAAAGCTTGTAGCTTGTAATACAAGTGGAAGCCCCTTTTTGACAGCTTTTGTTAGAAAGGGACTTCCACTTGTATTACAAGCTACAAGCTTTTGATAAACGGGCCCCCGGGGCCCGTTTCTCAGAAGCTTGTAACTTGTAATACAAGCGGATGTCACTTTTTGACTTTCACTTGTATTACAAGCTACAAGCTTTTCATAAACAGGACATTGATCTTTTTTTGCCCGAGCTGAAACGAAGACGCTTCGTGCTCGCTCGGCCTATAAACAGGCACGATTGTTACAGAGCGGTCAAAACCAGTCGAACATACTGGAGGCATTCGGAGCGGCGTCGCTCGGACAGCTGCCGGCCGTGTCGCGCGCCGCCCCCGCCCCCGCGCCGCGCGCCGTGCTGCCCCGGGCGCCCAGGTGGCTGCGGAAACCCGTCGGAGCCAAGTTTGCCGTGAGTACATACAGCCTGCCGTGTCGCCCCCGCCCCCGCCCCCGCCCCCGCGCCGCGCGCCGTGCTGCCCCGGGCGCCCAGGTGGCTGCGGAAACCCGTCGGAGCCAAGTTTGCCGTGAGTACATACAGCCTGCCGTGTCGCCCCCGCCCCCGCCCCCGCCCCCGCGCCGCGCGCCGTGCTGCCCCGGGCGCCCAGGTGGCTGCGGAAACCCGTCGGAGCCAAGTTTGCCGTGAGTACATACAGCCTGCCGTGTCGCCCCCGCCCCCGCCCCCGCCCCCGCGCCGCGCGCCGTGCTGCCCCGGGCGCCCAGGTGGCTGCGGAAACCCGTCGGAGCCAAGTTTGCCGTGAGTACATACAGCCTGCCGTGTCGCCCCCGCCCCCGCCCCCGCCCCCGCGCCGCGCGCCGTGCTGCCCCGGGCGCCCAGGTGGCTGCGGAAACCCGTCGGAGCCAAGTTTGCCGTGAGTACATACAGCCTGCCGTGTCGCCCCCGCCCCCGCCCCCGCCCCCGCGCCGCGCGCCGTGCTGCCCCGGGCGCCCAGGTGGCTGCGGAAACCCGTCGGAGCCAAATTTGCCGTGAGTACATACAGCCTGCCGTGTCGCCCCCGCCCCCGCCCCCGCGCCGCGCGCCGTGCTGCCCCGGGCGCCCAGGTGGCTGCGGAAACCCGTCGGAGCCAAGTTTGCCGTGAGTACATACAGCCTGCCGTGTCGCCCCCGCCCCCGCCCCCGCCCCCGCGCCGCGCGCCGTGCTGCCCCGGGCGCCCAGGTGGCTGCGGAAACCCGTCGGAGCCAAGTTTGCCGTGAGTACATACAGCCTGCCGTGTCGCCCCCGCCCCCGCCCCCGCCCCCGCGCCGCGCGCCGTGCTGCCCCGGGCGCCCAGGTGGCTGCGGAAACCCGTCGGAGCCAAGTTTGCCGTGAGTACATACAGCCTGCCGTGTCGCCCCCGCCCCCGCCCCCGCCCCCGCCCCCGCGCCCCGCGCCGTGCTGCCCCGGGCGCCCAGGTGGCTGCGGAAACCCGTCGGAGCCAAGTTTGCCGTGAGTACATACAGCCTGCCGTGTCGCCCCCGCCCCCGCCCCCGCCCCCGCGCCGCGCGCCGTGCTGCCCCGGGCGCCCAGGTGGCTGCGGAAACCCGTCGGAGCCAAGTTTGCCGTGAGTACATACAGCCTGCCGTGTCGCCCCCGCCCCCGCCCCCGCCCCCGCGCCGCGCGCCGTGCTGCCCCGGGCGCCCAGGTGGCTGCGGAAACCCGTCGGAGCCAAGTTTGCCGTGAGTACATACAGCCTGCCGTGTCGCCCCCGCCCCCGCCCCCGCCCCCGCGCCCCGCGCCGTGCTGCCCCGGGCGCCCAGGTGGCTGCGGAAACCCGTCGGAGCCAAGTTTGCCGTGAGTACATACAGCCTGCCGTGTCGCCCCCGCCCCCGCCCCCGCCCCCGCGCCGCGCGCCGTGCTGCCCCGGGCGCCCAGGTGGCTGCGGAAACCCGTCGGAGCCAAGTTTGCCGTGAGTACATACAGCCTGCCGTGTCGCCCCCGCCCCCGCCCCCGCCCCCGCGCCGCGCGCCGTGCTGCCCCGGGCGCCCAGGTGGCTGCGGAAACCCGTCGGAGCCAAGTTTGCCGTGAGTACATACAGCCTGCCGTGTCGCCCCCGCCCCCGCCCCCGCCCCCGCGCCGCGCGCCGTGCTGCCCCGGGCGCCCAGGTGGCTGCGGAAACCCGTCGGAGCCAAGTTTGCCGTGAGTACATACAGCCTGCCGTGTCGCCCCCGCCCCCGCCCCCGCCCCCGCGCCGCGCGCCGTGCTGCCCCGGGCGCCCAGGTGGCTGCGGAAACCCGTCGGAGCCAAGTTTGCCGTGAGTACATACAGCCTGCCGTGTCGCCCCCGCCCCCGCCCCCGCCCCCGCGCCCCGCGCCGTGCTGCCCCGGGCGCCCAGGTGGCTGCGGAAACCCGTCGGAGCCAAGTTTGCCGTGAATACATACAGCCTGCCGTGTCGCCCCCGCCCCCGCCCCCGCCCCCGCGCCCCGCGCCGTGCTGCCCCGGGCGCCCAGGTGGCTGCGGAAACCCGTCGGAGCCAAGTTTGCCGTGAGTATATACAGCCTGCCGTGTCGCCCCCGCCCCCGCCCCCGCCCCCGCCCCCGCGCCCCGCGCCGTGCTGCCCCGGGCGCCCAGGTGGCTGCGGAAACCCGTCGGAGCCAAGTTTGCCGTGAGTACATACAGCCTGCCGTGTCGCCCCCGCCCCCGCCCCCGCCCCCGCGCCCCGCGCCGTGCTGCCCCGGGCGCCCAGGTGGCTGCGGAAACCCGTCGGAGCCAAGTTTGCCGTGAGTACATACAGCCTGCCGTGTCGCCCCCGCCCCCGCCCCCGCCCCCGCGCCGCGCGCCGTGCTGCCCCGGGCGCCCAGGTGGCTGCGGAAACCCGTCGGAGCCAAGTTTGCCGTGAGTACATACAGCCTGCCGTGTCGCCCCCGCCCCCGCCCCCGCCCCCGCGCCCCGCGCCGTGCTGCCCCGGGCGCCCAGGTGGCTGCGGAAACCCGTCGGAGCCAAGTTTGCCGTGAGTACATACAGCCTGCCGTGTCGCCCCCGCCCCCGCCCCCGCCCCCGTTCCCCGCGCCGTGCTGCCCCGTGTATTTTATTCATTGGTTTCGGCTTGCCACGAAAACTGGGGCCCGTTTCTCAAAAGCTTATAACTTGTAATACAAGCGGATGTCACTTTTTGACAGCTTTTGTTAGAAAGGGACTTCCACTTGTATTACAAGTTACAAGCTTTTGAGAAACGGGCCCCTGTGCCCTGTTTATCAAAAGCTTGTAGCTTGTAAAACAAGCGGAGCTCACTTTTTGACAGCTTTTGTTAGACAGGGACTTCCACTTGTATTACAAGCTACAAGCTTTTGATAAACAGGGCACTGGTGTCGTGTAAACAGACTGAGAACGTGTTACGGACGCTGTAACTATTTTCGCCATAAATGGAGCTGGCGAAACTCTGCGCCCTGCGACTGTAGTGAAGAGGTTCAAACCGTTCATAACCGGGCATATTATACGGCGCTGCCCTCTGCACTCTTTTCCAGGCCCCCCGGAAGATCTGTTTAAATTAACACCTGACGCAATCTCGTGGCTCGGGACTCTGAATGTGAATTTGTAATTATTTTATTTAGCTACATAATGTTTGAAAATGTTTATGTAAATACGATACGGTATACGATTAAATAATTTGGTTTTAATCAAACACCTGCCATTCAAACTAGAAATTGCGTATAAACCATTCCATTAGGACGCGAATTATGACCTCGATGGATGCTACACTTATATTAAATGTTTTTCTGCAAATTGATTGCCTTGAAACATTAATCAGCGAGAGAGTAGTGAGAAAATAGGTTAGCGAATAACTTAATTAGTCTTACGTAAATGGAAGTCATAAGCAGAGCCCGGAACCGTCGCCGCAATCTTTTTAGAGTTAGAAACATTTTTTATCGATATCGATAGTTGGGTAATGGGAGAAAAAAATGGTCCACCAATTAAATAATATATTTAATAAGTAAATTTACGCAAGGGTTTTGTAAAATTATATAGAAATAGATGCAATTTCTTCTTCGAAATCTACGTCAGCAGTACATACAGCAGCACATGACATTATGTTTGGTTTGTGACAGTGTTAGGAGTAGATAATCATTATCATCAATTTCTCAAACTTCTCTGGGAGTAAACAGTGTCGTTTATCAGTTAAAAGCCATTTATGTATACTATTAAATTATGTATACTAATTTTATCTGTTTGTTTATAATTTTATACAAACGTAACAATTTTTTTTTGAAATATTTTGTTTTTAATTGATTGACCGTTGACCGTCTTTTTTCTTCTATTAAGTAACTTACTTACTAAATACTACTACTACGTATACTATAACTTACTTCATATAAGAAAAAAGACGGACACAACTATCGATATCGATAAAAAAATGTTTCTAACTGTAGCAAGATTGCGACAGTCTTTTGTTTTGCCGCGAAAATTCCGGGCTCAGGGGCCCGTTTATCAAAATCTTGTAGCTTGTAATACAAGTGGAAGCCCCTTTTTGACAGCTTTTGTTAGAAAGGGACCTTCCACTTGTATTACAAGCTACAAGCTTTTGATAAACGGGCCCCTGGTCATAAAATCTTAACATTTTGACGTATCGGCTGATGAGTGATGACAGACCCAGAAGTTAGTTGAAACATAAATTAAAAAATATAAATCTCCTTAACCTTACTTAATAAATAAGTTTTCTTTCAGTTCGGCGGCAAACTGGTGACGTTTGAGAAGTGTCCTCAAGAAAATCCACAGAAAATTGTACATATTAGTCAGGTAATTGTTGTTAAACAATAATATTAATAAAATCAGTTACATGTACGTCTAAGGTGCCTTGTTTAAAACCGTAAACCAAAAGGAATATATAATCCCACCAAAAACATTTTCACGTAAACTGTTGCCAAGACGAAAACATAAGGCTCGCACTGTCAAAAAGTTATCAGATCTCTTGTAGAGCCAAGTCACTTTTTCTTGAGTCTATCTCAGTGTATAAGTACTATAATGCCCACTTGCACCCTTGCACCATTCATTGCAGTTAAACCTGGAATTACCATAGTTACTAGTACAATTTCACACTGGGTTAACGGTTTAACCGCTTAACCCCGGGTTAGTGGGATGGATGGGATTTGTATTCATATTAATTTTTACCGGGTAATAATTCAGGTGGTGAGCGAACCAGAAATAATCGAGATGGCGGCGGAGCTGGACGGAGTTCTCAGCTCTACTCTCAGCAACGAGCCGGGCGCCATCGAAGCGTTAGCACAGTGAGTGTAATACCTAGTAATAAACTAGATATGGGCCGAATATTCGGTAATTATTCGGTATTCGGCAAGTTCTCCGATACTGTTAGAAGTATTAGAACAAATTAAATTATTTTCAGAAAATACTTTAATTTGTTTTTATTTTAAGTAGAAACACTACTATATAAATTATAAACTGGCACCTGCCGCGATAGCAGAGGACGCTGGTTCGATTCCAGCCTGGGGCACTGGAGGCCTTGATCACTTTTTCTTAGTATAGGCACCCAGGTTCTTGTGTGATTTATTGACGGTTACCTATTGTGTTGCAGAAAGTTTTTTGACATATTTTAATGTTATTTGGCAGAAATGTCGTTTAGCAAAATTACCTTTCGCATACTGCTTTTTGCATAATATTGCATTCCAGAATTTCTTTTTGCATAATATTATTTGGCAGAAAACCCTAACCTAACCCACTTAGAAAATTCTGGCATATTAATATTATGCGAAATGACTATTATGGCAAGTATATATTTATGCGAAAGTATATTGAAGTGTATTTCTGACAAATAATATTCTGTATTCGTGGAAAGAATGAGTGAAAGAAGGCTAACAAAGAGAGTGTATAAGGGAGAGGTAGAAACGGGAGTTGGAAGGTGCAGACCTCGGCGGACTTTCTCTGATCAGATCGGGGAAATCCTGAAGAAAGGCCAGGTCAAGAGCACCCTAAACCGGCGAGCGTGTATGAGGAATGTTATGAAAGTGAAGGAAGCGAAAGAGGTATGTCAGGATCGTAGCAAGTGGAAATCCGTGGTCTCTGCCTACCCCTCCGGGAAATAGGCGTGATTATATGTATGTATGTAATATTCTGTCAGATGAGGGGAACCCGTGGTCGACTAATCGTACTTTGGTTTGCAGATACTGTCGGCAAAAAGGCGACGCTGCGAGCGAGCAAAATGATCGCTACACGTGGTTCTTCCTCCGAGCGAGTTTCTTACCTAATTTTAGGAGCGAAGTGCTAAATCTGCTGGGTAAGTCCGCCGTTTTCAATATCTTTCTAAGGCCCAAGGTCCTACAGTACCTCTTCAGTTCGATGAAATTTAAACCCTATTCAATTGGAACAAAGTCGCTTTTTTTGCTTTGTTTCGTCCAATTTTCCAACAATGCAAACGACTCTTCCTACATTATAGGTTCAAATTTCATTGGCAAATTTTGGATATTTCATTTGTAAGGCTGGGCCTTAGGAGGATAAGATAATTTTACATTTATTTTATTGATTCGCGTTATATTGAATCTTTTCAGCAAGTAAAGTTAGCATCGAAAGTAGGGGATATGCTCTAATGGCTTTGCAAATAGATTTTTTTTGTACTACGTCGGTGGCAAACAAGCATACGGCCTGCCTGATGTAAGCAGTCTCCGTAGCCTATGTACGCCTGCAACTCCAGAGGAGTTACATGCGCGTTGCCGACCCTAACACTCCTCTCCCTCGAGCTCTGGCAACCTTACTCAACGGCAGGAACACAACACTATTAGTAGGGTCTAGTGTTATTTGGCTGCGGTTTTCTGTAAGGTGGAGGTACTTCCCCAGTTGGGCTCTGCTCTAGATCTGTAATGACATCCGCTGTCCTGTGCCCTGACATGCAAAGCGAGATGTCATTCACAGTGCCCATACCTCTCTTATGGACGTAGTTTAAGGACATATCCGGGTCATAAAAGAGATATGTCTCTATTGCAAGCAAGGCCTCCGCTGCAACTATTTAATTAGTGTTAGATTAGGTAATTATTAGTTTAGTTTAGTTTAGAATAGTAAAATTTAATATAGATTAGAATGTATAAATAAGATTAATAATAATTATTATCTTAATGTAATGGGTTGATACCTAAATAAATAACATTTTTATTTATTTTATTTATTTATATGTAGAACAGTTATAGTGTAGCAGATACTTTAGAAGGCGTTTTATTTGCTATGAATGAAGCATGTCTGCTGACTGACTGACTGACAAAATGGTGTAGTTTAGATAAATATTCTCATATTTAAATTCAAGCTAAATAAAAACATATTTTTATTTTTAATTCAGGACATTAGTAGTGTGACTACTTAAACACAAATCAAAATATTTAATAAAATAATTTGATTTGTTCCCAATGTTGTGTATAGATGGCAGTACCAGTCTCTCTCGCTATAACATAATTCCGTAAGGAATTCATATAGGAGGTGCAAGCGCGCACTGCTTGCCCTTAGAGCTGGTCAAAGACGCCTAGTCTTACTAAGATGGCATATAGTCGAGAAATTGAGACGGGTATCCTGCCTTCACCACTGGAGGGCTTCGTCACTTTTTCTTTAATATATGACATCTATTTCAGTTTATAATTTTAATTCAGGATTCAAGCAGGACGAAATCCCGTCGAAGTTCAAGAGTGGAATCGCCGACCAGACAGACCACGCTGGGCTAAGCCGGGTAAGTTATATAAGACCAGAGAACTCAGAGAAGTGTATTACAAAGATTTTTAGCATCCATACAACACTGAAAAAAAAATGCTAGAAAATTTGACATTCTTGATGCTATTTCTTGTGTTTGTAATTTATCCCCTGCTAACTGCCTAAAGCTAATGCTATACAGTCTGAAAAAAATTATGGGCCCTGGAGGGAAAGTACCTTAAAACCTTAAGTTAGCTCATTTTACTTAAAGGAAACATTCTTTAATTTTAAAAGGAACAAAACTGCATTCAAAGATTCTTTTTAATTCGTTCGTCTCGCCCGGGAATCGAACTGAAAAAAAAAACAAAAAAATTAACACCATCTATTTTATTCTACTAGATTTCTCCAAGAAACATTAGGTTTTACACTCGTCTGTCGTACAAAATATTCATAAAATCGAATATTTACTATTCAAGAATATTTTTAGCCAAAAATATAAATAAATAAAGATTGAATGAATGCAGTTTTGTTTCTTTTTAAAAATAAAAGAATGTTTCCTTAAAATTAATTACATTAACTTAAGGTTTAGGCACTTTCCCTCCAGGGCCCATTAGTTTTTTCCACCCTGTATACTCTTTCTGTAACTCTAATCTCACCCTTACACTCGTCATATAAAATTTACTATAACTTCTGTATACAGCCTACCCTTGGGCTCATAATTAATAACAGCTGTATTTCTTTACACTCTATTTAATACAAATTTACTTATATAACTCTATTTGGGCACCCTAATAGAAAGTCTTGAAATGTTATATTTTGTTATGCGTTACGTTCATTTGTAATGTAAAAGCTATAAAAGTATGAAATGTTGCTATAAAAATATAAATTAAGGGTTCCTAATAGAGTTGTGTATTCTAACAAAAAATAAACATTCAAAACAGTATCTGGAAAAATCTGATGGAGGATGACATTTATTTTCTGCATAAAATCAACATCGAGTAATTCCGAAAATCACCTATAATTGCATATTGCATCACATTTAAGTTGTCCCATTTTCGGAATACTCGTCAATCCGAAGCATCTATTCGGAATCACCCGAATAGGCTGTTATATACTCTATTTCAAACGCCTTAAAGTACAAAATCAATGAAAAATACAACCGTCAGATTTCTCCATGCCATAACGCCGTAACTCTTCCCCACTGCCACTGTAAATTATACCCTGCACCAGTGTACATAAGGTTTGTTTCAACACGCGCCCAGGGCGAGTCCACGGAGACCGACGCGGAACTCTCCACTGACACCAGCACTGATCTTTCGGTGAGTTCGGGTTCTATGTAACATAGCTCAACGATTGTGGACTTTAAAGTTATATGCATATGGTTCAAAATTAAATTTCAATAGTGCGACAGGTTATGAATACTTGCTGTGGGATGGAAAATTTACTATCATGAAATACATTTTTCTCAACAATGGACGGCAAAGTCGACGTTGCCGGTTAAAAAGTAGGTCGCGAAGTGCGTAGTTTATGGTCAGTAAAAAAATTTAAAAAGTTAAAAACATTGCAGTCTCGATTTTGGGACTGCAATGTTGCATACAAATTCCATTATTTGTCGAGTTCCAAACTTTTTAAAAGTTGAAGTGGCCATATCAAATGAAAGCATAGGTTCATTAAACAGCCAAACAGATGATCAGTACTTATTATTATAATGTTGGTACCGCGACTATTTAGGTGTCTCAAATAGGTTGGTGAATTTTCAGCAGAAAAATACACTTCCATTTTTAATTAAAAAAATAAAACGGCGGCAAAGCAAATCTTTTTACTTTTTTCTGTGAAAATATATACACAAGAACGTTGCTTCTGTAAAATATTTCTATTACATTTGCATTTATTGCGCCATTTTTGAGAAAAGCACTATATATGACTCGGCTGGAAGGCTACTTGCTGGCTTCGGATTCAATTAAACGGACTCCCAAGGTCGTCCGTTTAAAACGAATCCTCAGCCAGCAAGTAGCTACTTCCGAGCCTCGACAATAATGTACTATTCTAATGCGAGTGTTCGGGTTGCGGGTTGGCGGTGATGTTAAAACGTCCGGACTAGTCCGGAGAGTAGTAAAGTCGTCATCAATAGAACTTGCAAAAAATGTAAACAAATATGACAGATTTTGTTAGTGTTTGACATATAACCACAGAATAACTAATAGTACTACCGTACAGAAAATTCACTCCTTCACAAAAGTCAGAATTTAGAAAAAAATTTTTAGGATTTTTGTTCCTTCTGAGGGCGAAATGTTTATCCATTATTGTCAGTAACAGAACACTTTATAGTGTTTTTATTACGCAATAAAGACGTAAAATGTTATATTTTGTTATGCGTTAAGCTTATTAATAAATTAAATTTAATTGAGCTATGTTATACATTGGATGTCATCTAAATTCTTAACTTTCTAATCAGTGCTTACTGACTCTAACGACATCTTTACAAACTTTCCTTAATACAGTAAATAACGCATGCACATTGATATTATAGTACATTACGATACAAGTGCGAAAAATAGGAAATTCGCATCGAGTGGCGATAAATTAAAACACGACCGAAAGAAGTGTTTTAAATCGACACGTGTTGCGAATTAACTATTCGCACATGTATCGTACAACGTTTTACAGTACATATGGCCCTTTAAATGTTTGACATAGTGACGTAATGCGCTAGGTAAAGTAGGTAATTATCGCATTAGTGCGGTAAAGTAGCACCGATATGTACTGTAATAGTACATTATGATACAAGTGTGCTAAGTTGGTCATTACACACGAGGCAATATTGTGCGCGCGAGCTGTAAGCGAGCGCGCAATAAGAAAGCCGATGTGTGTAATGACCAATGCACACGCGTTTCATACGACGTTTTTCAACACACTTGCGAGAAAAAAAAGATACTCATATTAATCAAATTTTAATAGTTAAAACAGTTAGTATTGTGTGTTTCATCTGTCATACTCGTACTGCCGGCCGGCCCTCGCTCGCCCCGGCCGCGGGCGGCGCGGCGCGCAGGCGGTCGGGCGCGCCGGTGCCCGCCAGTCCGACCAATTAAAGAAGGCTCCCTTTCCATGCATATTATTAGCAATCAGTTAGCTTCTTAACTCAGTCGGATAATATAATGAAAAAGCACGAGTGGAATAATACACTGAAAGAGCACGCGTGTTTAATATCTAGGATTATGAGCCAAAAATCGGAAGAATAAAAACGTCGTTTTGAGCAAGTGTGTTGAAAATACTTTTACAGTAAAACTATGTACGTTACATGTGCAAATAGGTAATTCGCAACTTGTGTCGATTTAAAACACTCCCTACGGTCGTGTTTTGTATTTATCGCCACTCGTTACGAATTTCCTATTTTTCGCACTTGTATCGTAATGTACTATTAACATAGTTTTTAAAGTAATCATAAATGTATATAATTGAGTGTGTATTCGTTGCAGGATGCACACACACTGATCGAAAGGAAACTGGCAAATTTGGATCTGGAGCCCCAAGCGCAAAATGTCGTCATTCCCAACGGAGAAGGTACTTAATTTCAATTTTTAGGGTTCCGTACCCATAGGGTAAAAACGGGACCCTATGACTAAGACTCCTTTGTCCGTCTGTCTTTCACCAGGCTGTAACCGTGATAACTAGACAGTTGTTTCTGTTGCAGCTATAACAACAAATACTAAAAAGTACGGAACCCTCGTTGGGCGAGTCCGACTCGCACTTGTCCGGTTTTTTTATATTTGTGAATCCAAATACATTATGTAATACAGTTGTGTAATATAGATCCTGTCGGAACACTCCTAATACCTTATACTATTGATTTGCTATTATACCTTATACTATCCTATATGTGGTATTTTCTATAAAAAGGGACCTTATTGTCGATGGCGCTTACGCCATTATAAACGATGCTCCGATGATACAAATACAATGCCGCGCGACGCTGTGCGGCGTAAGCGTTATCGGCAATAAGGTCCCTTTTCATAGAAAATGCCCCATATTACCTTATCCTAATACCTTTAAATACTATTGATTAAAATTTCATAGCCAATTTTCTTGTATTGAGGGCTGCTGTAGCAATGGCACAGAATAAGTAATAGTATTTACAGTACATATGGTGCTACTTTCTCGCACTAGTGCGTAAAGAGCACTTTTTGTGCATATGTCGAAAGTTTAAAGGGCCATATGTATAGGTACTGTAAACCGTTGTACGATACACGTGCGAATAGGTAATTCGCAGCTCATGTCGATTTAAAACACTCCCTGCGGTCGTGTTTTAATTTATCGCCACTCGTTTCGAATTTCCTCTTTTCTGCACTTGTATCGTAAATAACTATTTCATACAGAACGGCCACGCCCCGACTCGAGTGACCTCGCCCCGCGACACCAGATTGACGGCCGTTTGCCGGCCGCTCAATACTTTTTTTAATCAACTTACTCACACAATGACGCATGACGCGTGTACAGACGTGCCGTTCACACATAGAAACGCAAGTGATTTTTGATGTATAGCGTGTCCGCCCTGTGATGGGACTCGAACCCAGGACCATCGACTTGTATTTGTAGATAGGGTCACTGCCACTGCCCACCTCTAGCCTATCCGGCCATGGCAGTATCCCTCTTTAATTTCTAAGTCTTAACTTAACATTAAAAGATTTAATAATAATTTGCACATTAAAAATTAAAAGATTCGACAAGCTTGATCTGCCGCGCGCTGGTGTGCGGGAACCTGGAGGAGGCCGTGGAGCTGTGTCTGGACGCCAAGAGGGTGGCTGACGCCCTCATCATCGCCTCTCTGGGTAACTTATTTTTTAATTTATGTCCCATCTCTGGTCTGATATTTTTTTGCAGTTCTTTCAATTTGCTACGAGCATAGCCTGTTTTTAGGGTTCCGTACCCAAAAGGTAAAATCGGGACCCTATTACTAAGACTCCGCTGTCCGTCTGTCTATCTGTCACCAGGCTGTATCTCATGAACCGTGATAGCTAGACAGTTGAACTTTTCACAGATGGTGTATTTCTGTTGCCGCTATAACAACAAATACTAAAAACAGAATAATATAAATATTTAAATGGGGCTCCCATACAACAAACGTGACGCTGTTTTGTTTTGTAATGGTACGGAACCCTTCGTGCGCGAGTCCGACTCGCACTTGGCCGGTTTTTGTTTCCGTAGACTAAAATGACAACCACAAATGTCAAACGTAGTAATAATGTGACCAGCATAAAACAAACAGTGCTGATCTTTGATTTCGGTTTGTGAATAACCGATAAATATTAAATTCAAAATAAACAATAAATAAAATCTACTCACTACTAATCTACTCAAACATTTAAAAAATGATATTGACGTATCGCCGACTTGACGCAACGCCATTTTGGTATTTTTGGTTTACGTATTCGACATTCGTTACTTGTATAGGGGTCCAGGCAGGAGGAGTGAGGCAAACAGCGGTCAGTCTTATAATGAATGTTTATTATAATAAATTGTCGCCTTATATAGTATTTCCATACTTTATTAAAATCAGAAAGGTAGGTATCCTAGAACTGTAGAATTTAATCTACCCTCTTACGTAAATCGCGCATCTAACGATAGCGATGGCATGTCTTCTATCCCGCTCTCGATCGCCGGATACATGAAGTGGGTAGTGGAAAATACAGCAATTCAGGATTACCCTTCCGCGGAGCATCTCACTATGTTGCTGTTGAGAGTAGCACGCCCTGTCTTCTATCTTGCTCCAACCGTTGAATAAATACAAGCGCGCCGCCTGCGCGCGCCTCAGTTGCGCCCGGCCGTCGATGCGAACGCATGTCCCATACTTGTATAGTGATCGGATGTATTCAGTGCATTTTCTCTCGTCTTCATCAACAAATATAAGTACCCCCAATAGTTAATTTTCGGTTAGTACCGGTTGTAGCACATCACTATTTATAAGACGTAAAAAACTAGCAACACATGAAATGTCATTTTAGTTTACGGAATAAAAAAACAGACTAGGTGTAATAAAACTATGAAAACGGATTATATCGCGTATATTGAATTTATAATACATCCCGACGTTTCGAACTCTTTACAGCGTTCGTGGTCAACGGGTGATTCAATATACGCGATATAATCCGTTTTCATAGTTTTATTTCATGAGTAACTATCGCGGTAACCGAAGACAAGACTAGGTGTACTTTAACAATTTAATTTCTCCACAGGCAGCCAGGAGCTTCTCTACAAAGTCCAGAAATACCACCTAGCGCATTCCGGACGAGACCCGGTGGCCCTAGTGGCCAGTAGTTTGTTAAACGGCCGCTGGGAGGCGCTAGTGTCTTCCTCGAGCCCGTCTTCGTGGAGAGATGTACTGGCGGCATGTGTCACACACACTGAGGGCGCCGAGCTACAGCATTACTGCGGTAAGGATTTTAAAGACTCAGTTTTATTGGTTGATGTCAAAGATAGATAGATATAACTCCGTAATAGATAGATACAGTCTAAGGAAAAAACGTGCCTCGAAAATCACGAAAATTTGATTCTCGATCAGATGGCGCCACTACCTTTGGCCTACTCTCGTATAGAGGGCGTTGACGGTTTCGTTTGTTATTTAACAATTTTAACGCATATCAGTGAAAGAACATGGGTCATAATCATAAAAATAATGAATGCAAATAAAAAAAAACATTTATCCATATTTTAATACATTTTATCGTATTTTTATAAATCTTCATTTTTAGTTTTAAAGTGTGTCGATAGATGGCAGTGAATTTACTGTGGTTACAAAATTTGCTATGACAGTACCGCTCTATCCTATTATATCCTCTTTGGTTGATATACAGCGTGCGGTGACTCCCCCCGCAGGCGAGGCGGTAAAACGACTAGTGAATCTAATAAATGAGGGTTTTATAGAATATATCTACCGATGAAAACTATTAAATTGGAAACAGTTCCCCGAATGCGGAGCCCTATGGCATGGGTTATGGAAATCTCCCGCACCCCGCATGCGGGTGCTGTCGACCAATGAAAACAGTTCCCGAATGCGGGGCGGTTCCTGTGGCATGCGTTATGGAAATCGCCCGGACCCAGAAGTCCAGCATCACTTTAATAAGAGCAACCACCGTATAACTTCATGCTCTATTAGCGCACTATTAATATAGACGAAATAGTTAGAAATTATGATTGTTAAATTGTCGCACTGTACAGATGCCAATTATAAAAAAAAGGTACTGAACTACTATTGGTAGGACCGTGAGCCTTAGTTATTGTTTTTTTTTATTCTTGTAGAAATGCTCGGCAATCGTCTCTCAAAAGAAACCGACCCAGCCCTCGCAGAGGCAGCGACAGTGTGCTATCTAGTGGGCGCGGCGGCCGACGCCCTGTTGTCTCGCTGGGCGGCGAGGCGGAAGGACGGGGGAGCGCACGCCTTGGCAAAACTCACCGAGCTGGCGCTGCTGATGAGGAGAGCTGCCGCCGCTAGAGGGAGAGACACACAGGTGAGATAGAGACAGTAATAGCCGCCCAAAAGAAACCGACCCAGCCCTCGCAGAGGCAGCAACAGTGTGCTATCTAGTGGGCGCGTCGGCCGACGCTTTGTTATGATGCAGATGGGACGAGCTGCGGCCGCTAGAGGGAGAGACACACAGGTGAGATAGAGACAGGAATACTGGGAGCTAGTGCCGATACGTTATTGGGCGGCGAAACGGAAGGACGGGGGAGCGCACGCCTTGGCAGAACTCACCGAGCTGGCGTTGTTAATAAAGGAGAGCTGCGGCCGCTAGAGGGAGAGACGCACAGGTGAGATAGAGACAGGAATAGTGGGAGCTAGTGCCGATACGTTATTATCCCATTGGGTCGCGAAAATGAAGGACGGGGGAGCCATTAGAGGGAGAGACACACGGGTAAGGAAAAACCGGCCAAGTGCGAGTCGGACTCGCGCACGAAGGGTTCCGCACCATAACGCAAAAAATGGCAAAAAAATTACGTTTGTTGTGACAATAAACAATATTTATTTTATTCTGTATTTTTTTAGTAAGTAAGTAAATATTTTTTATTGCATCAAAATTATACATTTTACATACATGTAAAACTACAAAGAAATATTTAAAGAAAAAATAGAACCAGGTAACAACAGGCGGTCTTATCGCTAAAAAGCGATCTCTTCCAGACAACCTTTGGGTAGCAGGAAATGTAGAACTCATACAAAAGTCAACAGGTAGTGCAAAGAGCTAAATGTATATATTTAGTATTTGTTGTTTAACCGCCAACAGAAATACATCATATTTTGTGAAAATTTCAACTGTCTAGCTATCATGGTTCATGAGAGTCTGGTGACAGACGGACAGACAGACAGCGGAGTCTTAGTAATAGGGTCTCGTTTTTACCCTTTCGGTACGGAACCCTAAAAACATGAAATAACATTGTTACGCTTTAGTTTTTTTTGGAATGACCCTTTTAGTGTATATAAGCAAAGATAGATATAACTCCGTAATAGATGGATACAGTCTAAGGAAAAAACGTGCCTCGAAAATCACGAAAATTTGATTCTCGATCAGAGGGCGCCACTAGTTTTGGCCTACACTCGTATAGAGGGCGTTGACGGTTTCGTTTGTTATTTATAATTTTAACGCATATCAGTGAAAGAACATGGGTCAAAATCATAAAAATAATTAATGCAAATAAAAAAAATCATTTATCCATATTTAAATACATTTTATCGTATTTTTATAAGTATTTATTTTTAGTTTTAAAGTGTGTCGACAGATGGTAGTGAATTTACTGGGGTTACAAAATTTATTATGACAGTACCGCTCTAGTATAAGTTACTCTATGATATAAGTGTAAGTGTAAGCTGATAAAACGCATACTCCCTTTAGTTTTTTGTGAAATGACCTATTTAGTGAATAAAAGTGTATTGATAAAACCGCTTTTTTCCAGAATGGCGGCAAACTGGAAGCAGTCCTCACAGAATACGCGGGGCGCCTGGCGGCGCAGGGCTGCCTCCGCAGCGCCCTCAACAGTCTGCAGGGCGCGCCGCCCACCGAGCTGCACGCACGCCTCAACACGGCCCTGGGACTCAACCCTAGACGGCAAAGCCAAGTAACTTTTTTTTTTTTTTTTTTTTTTTTTTTTTTTTTTTTTTTTTTCAATTTATTTAGGTAAACAAACAGCCACTACAAGTAATACATATTATACTAATTACTACAATGTCTACAATATGTGTGGCCCACACCGCTTACCACTAACTAACATGAATAATGTTCATTCAGAGTCAAACTAATCACCGTCAAGTCTTAAGGACTACCGGTGTCGACAACAACATAATAACTTGTTTATATGTGACCTTTTCAACCACACACACACACACACACACATTTAATGTAGATAAAATTGTATTAGTTTAAGTTTTCTTTCTGCTTCTGTTAAACTAAATACTAAATAATTGTAGCTACGGAGAAGCGGGGCTTCCTGATACAGGTATAATATACTAAATAGGAAGTCCCAACCTACTACCTTGTAATGTAACATTTTATTAATGTTTTTTTTTTTTACTAGCCCATTATGGTGTCCCACTGCTGGGCAAAGGCCTCTCCCCTTGTCTTCCACGACTCCCGATATAATGCCTCCTCCGGCCAGTTGTTGAGAAAGGTGTCTAGGTCGTCCCGCCATCTCCGTCTGGGCCTGCCGGGTCCGCGCCCCTCTTCTGGCATCCATTTGGTGGCTATGCTAGCCCATCTGTCTGGATGCATGCGGCAGACGTGACCGGCCCAGTCCCATTTGAGCCTAGCAGTCTTAAAATATTTTCATTTTTCATTTTCATTTTCATTTTTCAACCAAAAGGTACCACATTGTCGGTTGTCGATAACGTTGATTACTAATTGAAACTATATGGAAATAGCGCTTTACTGACAAGCGACAATAAGTACCCTTTTGGTTGAAAATGGCACATATCAGCGAAGATAGATATAACTCCGTAATAGATGGATACGGTCTATGGAAAAAACTTGTCACGAAAATCAAGAAAATTTGATTCTCAAACATATGGCGCCCCTACCTTTGGCCTACTCTCGGATAGATGGCGTTGACGGTTTCGTTTTTATTTTTTAACAATTTTACGCGTAGAGAAAGAACATGAGTCAAAATCATATAAAAATAATTAATGCGAATAGAATAAAAACATTTATCCATATATAAATACATTTTATGATATTTTTATATATCTTCATTTTTAGTTTTAATCGTGTGTCGATAGATGGCAGTGAATTTACTGTGGCTACAAAATTTACTATGAGAGTACCGCTCTATCCTGTTATATCCTCTTTGATATCAGTCATATTTGTGATCACAACCAACTGATCCACCCACCACTACTGTTTAGAGTGTTTAGCCACCTGTTTTTTTCGACAGGAAAGCTTCATATTTGTCATTTGAGAAATTTCCAACCGGAAATTTAAAATTTAAAAATTTAAATTTCATTAAGACTTCATTAGACTCATACGTTAATAAACATCAAACATCAAACATTTATTCAGCAAATAGGCCACAGGGGCATTTCTACATGTCAATTTTACAAACAATAAAATTAACCCAAAATTACAAAAAAAAAACAATTACATAAATATACCTAATGTCAAATTACACAAAAAAAAGCTAATAAAAAATATACAAACAACAAAAGTACTAACATTGTTTAGAGATGTAAAAGTCTCTAGGTGTCAGAGATAAAATGTATATAATAATAAAAAAGATCATCAAATTATCCAGAGATGTAAAGGGTCTCCAAGACTTGAATTGCTATATAATTAATAAAAAGACAAGATATTAAATCAGACAAACAGACAAGAACCGAATGAAGTGCCTCACGTTAATGCCACTCAAAAGTAAAGTTACATAGGTAAAATGTAGCCCGTGTAAACTTAAACAGACCGAGAAACTAGTAGCTTTGTGAGCTGTAGACCTCGCGATAAGCTTAATAACTGTAAAATAAAAAATAAAAAACTGTAATAGATGTCATATATTAAAGAAAAAGTGACGAAGCCCTCCAGTGGTGAAGGCCGGATTCGAACCGGCGTCTTTAGCTATCGCGGCTAACGCCATGAACCTCTAGGCCACCTCGCCACGGCGGTACCGTCACAATTTCTCCACTATATGCCATCTTAGTAAGACTAGGCGTCTTTGACCAGCTCTAAAGCGAGGTTTAGACTAGCAAGCACTTGCATGCAATTTACTTTACATTTCCGACTAGTGAGGTAAACTGCATTCAAAATGTTTATCAGATACCGCAATGTAATGAAAATTGCATGCAAGTTCTTGCTAGTCTAAACCTCGTATAAGGGCAAGCAGTGCGCGCTTGCACCTCCTAAACGAATTCCGCACGGATTTACCTGGTGCGACGCGTCCGCGCCAGCTCAAACAGCGTCCTAGAAATGATTGCGGACAAGTTTTGTCCGTATATCGCATTTTACTGCGGACTTCATACGCCCGGCGGCACTGTGGTAAACACATTGAGAAATAGATGAAGGGTGTCAATGTGTTTACCACAGTTACCTATCTTAATGTAATTTATGTAATATGTTATCGTGTTAATGTTTGTGTTTTGTTTAATGTTTGTATTATGTACTTATGAGCCACAGATACTCTAAATAAATTAATTTTAATTTAATTTTACGTTATAGCGAGAGAGACTCGTGCTGCCATCTATGATTTGTTCCCAAACTTGTTCATATTAAAAATACTTACTTCGTTGTAACTGGCTATGTTTTGTTGCAGCAGCAACAGCAAGGTATGCCGCAGTTCGCGCGCTGCCGCAGTACGAGCGGTCACGCCAAGCGCGGACATTTGGTGGCACACAACGATGTTTCAAATACCTACAGCGCAGGTTAGTTCTCGATAGTATTTTGAGATAGATAATCTGTGTACCTTTAAGATGGTTGTGATAACTTTACCGTTTAGCGGTTGACCATTCAACGGCAGGTGTGATTTAAGTTATTTTAATTATTTATATAATATAATAGGTTAACCTTTATTGCACAATACAAGAAAGTACAAATGTCGGACTTACTGCCATAAGGCATTCTCTACCAGTCAACCATTGGCGCGATCTTGTATATACGGTAGCTATAAAATAAGTGCATTCCCGTTGCCAGGGAGGTTTTGGGATTATACTGAGCAGTTTTTACTATGGGACCAACCCCGAAATCGCGAAAAAACATTTGGCTGGTCCATTTTCTATGGGAGGGAAAAAAAAATTCGCGATTCCGCGGTGGGTCCCATAGTAAAAGTTACTCAGTATAATCCCAAAACCTCCCTGGCAATGGGAATGCACTTATTTTTTAGCCACCCTGTATATGTATTTTAGTCTTATTTGGACTATTTTGTCTCCAACAGTGGCGCCATCATACGAGCCCAACCCTTGGGCACAACAACAACAAGCCGCTCCCTCCCTCCCCGCGCAGCCCTTCTCGCCCGCCGCGCCCGCGCCGCCCCAACCCCCCCGCCCGGGCAGCGTGGGGCCGCAGTCTGGTAAATGTTCCGCGCTACACTACAACACATACACAACAACAACAAGCCGCTCCCTCCCTCCCCGCGCAGCCCTTCTCGCCCGCCGCGCCCGCGCCGCCCCAACCCCCCCGCCCGGGCAGCGTGGGGCCGCAGTCTGGTAAATGTTCCGCGCTACACTACAACACATACACAACAACAACAAGCCGCTCCCTCCCTCCCCGCGCAGCCCTTCTCGCCCGCCGCGCCCGCGCCGCCCCAACCCCCCCGCCCGGGCAGCGTGGGGCCGCAGTCTGGTAAATGTTCCGCGCTACACTACAACACATACACAACAACAACAAGCCGCTCCCTCCCTCCCCGCGCAGCCCTTCTCGCCCGCCGCGCCCGCGCCGCCCCAACCCCCCCGCCCGGGCAGCGTGGGGCCGCAGTCTGGTAAATGTTCCGCGCTACACTACAACACATACACAACAACAACAAGCCGCTCCCTCCCTCCCCGCGCAGCCCTTCTCGCCCGCCGCGCCCGCGCCGCCCCAACCCCCCCGCCCGGGCAGCGTGGGGCCGCAGTCTGGTAAATGTTCCGCGCTACACTACAACACATACACAACAACAACAAGCCGCTCCCTCCCTCCCCGCGCAGCCCTTCTCGCCCGCCGCGCCCGCGCCGCCCCAACCCCCCCGCCCGGGCAGCGTGGGGCCGCAGTCTGGTAAATGTTCCGCGCTACACTACAACACATACACAACAACAACAAGCCGCTCCCTCCCTCCCCGCGCAGCCCTTCTCGCCCGCCGCGCCCGCTAAATCGCTGCCGAGTTAACTTGGTCTGACTCTTATTAATCTTGTATTATTAATAACTTACAAACTTATTATACTTTTTTCCAGGTGGCATAACCTCCAAATCCAAATACAAAGTGGACCCGTCCGTACAATCCGCCCCCCTCTACAACCAATACAGCTTCAATAACCCCCAACCCCCCACTTATGGGTTTAACAGTCCCCTTCCCGACCAATACAGTGGGGCGACAGTCCCTAGCAGTGGGAGCTACACGTACAACCAGCCGCTAAACCCGAGCCAGCTGAACCCGACCAACCCGACTGTAAATCCATTGAACCCGATGAACCCGAGTGTAAATCCGATGAACCCGAGCGTAAATCCATTAAACCCGATGAACCCGAGTGTAAATCCACTTAACCCAATGAACCCGAGTGTAAACCCGATGAACCCGGCGCCAGTAGCGAGTCAAGTGAACGGCAACTACCATCAGGAGCGGCGGCAGGAGGCGCCGCCTGGCTGGAACGACCCGCCACCGGTTACTGCCAAACCTAAGGTAGGTTTTGTAATTATATTTAAAAAAAATGTAAAGAAATGACTGCGATAAATTGACTATCATCAAGTTACTGACATATCATATATTTACGTGTTATTTTTACTTTATTTATCAAAATTTGAGGATCATCATCTTCCTTGCGTTATCCCAGCTTTTTGCAGTTCATGAGAGCCTGGTGTCCGCTTAGCAACTAGTCCCAAGAATTGGCTTAAGCACTAGTTTTTACGAATGCCGACTGCCATTTGACATCTGACCTTCCAACCCAGAGGGTAAACTAGACCTTATTGAGATTAGTCCGGTTTCCTCACGATGTTTTCGTTCACCGAAAACCGACTGGTTAATATCAAATGATATTTCGTAATCCGTTCTAATAATTAAAAAAGAAATATTTTGCTTGTACTACAAGTCAAGTTATACATTATTTCGGCAAACAGGGCCTGGGTTTAGAATATAAAATTGATTAGAGTGTAGTTTGTCAGGTTTAGTACTGAAAATGAATGTGTTTAGTACGGTTACCACCCCGAATCCGGCGAGATGTCGGCGCTCCACGCGGGCACGAGGCGGTGGGGACGCATTATAGAGCATCGCCGCGCCGGCGAGGTAGCCTTTGAGACGAGTTTTGTGTGTCTGTTAGTGTGACCCTTTTTGATAACAATTTTTACTAGAGATGCCCCGAATTGTGGTTTTGTACGAATACAAAATATTCGGCCCCTCTCGGCCGAAACGCCGAATATTCGGTATGACGTGCGATCGTTTTGAAACACAATTATTATCAAAACTGTTCGCCAATAAACCACGTTTGCCAAGATATTTTTTTTTGTTGAACGGAATTAATGAATGTACCGAGTTAGAGTCGATCAAATCAGTCCCATGATAAAAATAAAATATTAAAAGGTTCTTCGTACTCGTATTTAACAACTTTCCAAGAATACATTTTTTTAAATAATAAATATACCTAGTTTTTGGTTAATTTTAATGTCCATTTTTTTTTAGATAGAATTCGGGCGAATACTGAATATTCGGCAAAGTGACCAAATGGGCCGTATACCGAATAGTTTCCGAAAATTCGTGGCATCTCTAATTTTTACCAGAAAAAACCGACTTCACAAAATATTTCACTTTGTAAATCGGCCCAGCCGTCAACCTCCGAGAAATTGAGAAAAACCACTTTACGTTTAACCCGTGAAAAGTAGATTGAGATTAATCATCGATAATAAATTAGAACCATAACTCAAATCAAACCCCGAATATTTGGAATTATAGAGTTTGGAATGTAATAAAATTAAAAACATGACGAATCAGCCCAAACCCGTAACATAGCATTAACGTTTTATCATTCGTCCCCTTCATAATTTCATGTTTTTTGTCTCGTTATTAAAATTTTATGACCGAGATACTTTTATTTTTAACCGAACAATTTTTGCTTTTGGCCCTTTTGGAAGTGTTTCGTTTCGACTAATCAAAATTGTAAATAGAGTTTTTGTTGTGTTCTATTTTTCGCAAATTGTAACCTTTATAGGTAATACTTTACTTAGACTTACATAAACCAAAGATAGATATAACTCCGTAATAGATGGATACAGTCTAAGGAAAAAACGTGCCTCGAAAATCAAGAAAATTTGATTCTCGTTCAGAGGGCGCTACTAGTTTTGGCCTACAGTCGTATAGATGGCGTTGACGGTTTCGTTTGTTATTTAACAATTTTAACGCATATCAGTGAAAGAACATGGGTCAAAATCATAAAAATAATTAATGCAAATAAAAAAAATCATTTATCTATATTTAAATACATTCTATCGTATTTTTATAAATCTTCATTTTTAGTTTTAAAGTGTGTCGACAGATGGCAGTGAATTTACTGGGGTTACAAAATTTACTATGACAGTACCGCTCTAGTATAAGTTACTCTATGCATAAACTATACAAAGAGGCTTCGGGCAAAGCATATTTATGAAATGTTGGCGATGGAACATGGAACATTGTAACATTTCAAATAACAACCGTTGAACTAGCACCATTCTTAGTGCCCGTAAGGCCCGTCATACACGGCACGGCACGTAACTATACAAATATTGATAAACGGCAAATCTTACTTAATCGCGTACAAACTTACGTTTATTTATGGCCTGACGTTTCGAACGTGACGTTACGTTCGTGGTCACAGGCAGACTGGCAAGGAATTGTATTAACATTTTCTTGCTGCGCGGATTCGAAACGTCAAGCCATAAATAAACGTAAGTTTGTACGCGATTAAGTCCCGTGGTTTTAAAATTATGAGTGAAAATCGTGTTAGTTTAAATCGACAAATCTCACTAAAATGTGACCGACAAAATCTAAAATTAGTCAAGAGACTGAGACAGATTACATAATAAATAAAAAATGTTAACACTGTAATCCTTACCGAGACTAATCTACTTTTAGCCAAAACAAGAAGTCCAACAACAGGCACCCATCACCCACCCCTTATATGGAGTCGAACCCACGCACGTGCCTCTAAACCCTGCCCAGCAATATCCTGGGCAACAACAGTACCCTGGACAACAGTATCCTGGACAACAACAGTATCCTGGCCAACAACAGTACCCTGGACAACAACAGTACCCAGGGCAGTACGACCAGTATCAGCAGCAACAGTACCCGCCTGTACAGCAGTATCCTCAGGTAACAAACTTAACCACCTATTCTCCAAAATCTTCCAACTATCCTATCCACCAAAACTAACTCGAATGTCTCCGTTCAGGTGTGAATGGTGTGATAATTATTTACATAAAATAGTCACATAAATGGGAGAAAAAATCTAAAGTAATCTAAACAAAACCAAAAAGGACATCGGTATTCATACTTAACCTTTAAACCATTTGACATTCCTTTCTATTAATTCGATTTAGAACCGTAATTCTTATTAGTTGTAGCAGGGGTGCGAAACTCCTAGCTTCGGGTAAACTCGGCTCCGTTGGGCTCAGCATTGCTCCGAGCAATTGTTATTGCCGTCCTTTGCGTGCACGACCACAGATAATAGAAATACAAATAGAAATACTTTATTTGGTGTAACATATAAAATATAAAACTTAACCTATTACATCTTATTCTAATATATTCTAACACCAAAATGGATGCCACTCAGCATATGCCGATGACTAAGATATTTAGCCATGGCGCTGGTTTTCAGGGCAATAATAATGACCTGAATTTTGACAACCCTAAATAGCCGAAAGGGATAGTGCCATATATTAGAAAGGGACATCATGATTCGACCCTGAACCGCTGTCAAACTTCGGTTTTCTAAGAAGTTTCCTTTCTGTACGGTAGTACTTTTATTTATTCTGTGGTTGTAGTAAAGATACGTTTTTGTTGCAAGTATGTTACCGCTATGGACTTAAGGCGTAATTACGTATTGATCTATATTATTATTAGGTAATAAATTTGCCAATAAAACTGTCATTTAATTATCTGGGATATAAACCACCGCTTAGACATGCTACCGTTTCAAAATACACCCTAACCATTACAAAATATGGTCTACTTTCAGTCGGCGTCACCTTTACCGGCCGTGGAAGCAAAACCCGCGCAGAAGTCTGAACTACCAGAGGAACATAAAGTCATGCAGAGTGTCTTTGACGCTATTAGGGCTGAATGCTCTAATAGAGCTGCTAACCCGGTAAGTGGACCTTAATGTGTAGTAAATATGGTCTAGATTCCAGTGAAAGCTACTCCAAGAACATAGTCATAGCTGTTCTGTAAATTGAATACCTTTTGATCAATGATTTGTTTGTAATGGTTCATTAACCTACACCTATGGGGAATTCGTTGCACACAAGGTCAGTGCCTAGCATTGTAGTCAAGAAAAAAAAAACCTCTATAATTATAATAAATTTAATATAATTTTTGTGACATGTGAATTGACTTTTGTTTTCTTTTTTTGTTTTTTGATATTTATTTCTAATTTCGACCATGATTTACTTTATTTAATTTTTTGTTTTTGTTACACCTAAATATTTATTGTTTAGATATTAATTTTAAGTTTTATCTCGATTTATATTTTAACTGTATTGTAATTATAAGTATTTGACATGTAAATTGGTTTTATGAATAAAATGATTATGATTATGATTATGATTAAAGAAAAAATGTAAGATCAAGGAAGACCGCCATATCCTCTCATCTGTGGCTTGTAAAAGATGTGCTATTTAAATAGTGACCTTGAAGTTCAAATTTTGAATTTAAAATTGCCGCAAAAACTGATGCCCGATTCGGGTCTAACATAGATGAAAGGATATAACATTTTTGGTTGCGAAGATCGCCATAGGGCAAGAGCGTATGTGTATATTGTGTATACGTACTACGCTCAGAGACAGTCTGAAAGGAATAGATTCACTCTTGGGGCCCGTTTATCAAAAGCTTGTAGGTTGTAATACAAGTGGAAGTCCCTTTTTGACAGCTTTTGTTAGAAAGGGACTTCCACTGGGTCCCCTGCTCTACCGACCTTCTGTAAGCGGAGTATAACGCACGACTCGCACGAGTGAAGCGACTGAATAGCTTGTAGACACTTGGACAGTCTTACCCGATAAACGGTCTTCTCGACATTTACCTTATTTGTTTTTGGAAAGTAACTTATATAGACTTAATTATGGATTTAAATAACTGTTTTATTATTTGTTTCGTTTAGCAAATGAAGAGGAAACTAGAAGATGTCCAACGGAGGCTGGAAACTCTGTACGACCTGTTGCGAGAATACCGGGTGAGTGACGAACGCATTTATGGGCAAATCAACTTTTTGACCGACAGTTTAGAGTGTCTCTTGCGTTACTCAAAATGTCTCTGTAATTACCAAGAAATCAAACTTCAGAAAATATGTATATTAATACATAGTTTCTGTTTATTCGGTTTAACAGTTGGGGCCTTGAAATTTAGATGGGAATTTACAACGAAGTTTAAAAGTTGTCAACAGATTTGTGTTAGTCAAAAAATTCATTCACTCTTATAGACCTAAGGAGAACGGCCCCTCTCCATAGGTCTGCCACCTTGTAATACAGGCAAATAACAAAACTTCTGACAATCAAACAATAAAAAATCTTCTTCATCTGACGAGAAAGTAAGATCGTCGATACATCCGCCAAAGACATCTGACGCAAATGACGCCATGATTTTAGTTTTATGGTTTCATGATTAGAGTTAATAATACGATTACGCTTACGCGACGCTTGGTGCCCAGAACTACGCGTCTCGTACTCGTAACGTTTTTACGATACGCTTACGTTTACGCTCCGTGTGCTGGGGGCCTTATTCCTGGAATTTTCACATTTTCTACAATCGGTAACTACTTGCTTTTATTAATATTCTGTTATCTTGTGTAGCTGTCGGAGACAGCATTAAGCTCGCTCCACACGTGCGTGCAGTACGTGCAGTCGTCGGACTACGAGAACGCGTTGCACTTGACGACCACACTCGCGACCGGCGCCGACTTCGCCGCCGCGGCGTCGTTCTTGCCCGGGCTTAAAACGCTATTCCAACTCGCGGGACAACTGCAAGTTTACGTGCGGTGAGCGCCATGAACGCCTATGTGCGTTTGTAGTCACTGCCAAGAACGCACATGTGCGTTCGCTTGTTACACTGCAGTGAATGTGTCAATCTAACGCGATTCTATCCATATTTAAGTATGATAAAATTTATAAATTATTTCCAATATAATTAACTTTTGAACGCTACAGATCAATAGTTGTCAAACCTAAAATACAAACTTTTAAGTCTCCGGCAAGCTCGGCCGAATTTCACCTTCTCATTTTAAAACTACGTGTATTATAATAAAACTTTGCACATACAATGATATGAAGTATATCTAGGTCTGAAATTAGTTTATATAGCTCTAGTTTATAAAACAAACGAAATAGAGCTAAAACAAGTTTTGCATGAAAAACTTAATATCGCTGTATTTTTTTTACTATGGTACCTGAAGCTACATGAACTAATTACAGACATAGATATACCTTATCCTATTGTAAGTACTATCTAGCTAGCAATCTAGTTAGTCTTTTTTTTTTTATTACAAAAAGGCAAGCATTTGACCGCAATCTCACCTGATGGTAAGTGCCGATGCAGTCTAGGATGGATCATGCTTACCTAAAAGATGTCTATTCACTCTCGATTTAAAAAGTTATAGTGGACTGGGAATATATTTGCAGGAAGTGAATTCCACTCCTTAGCCGTTCGCATGATAAAGCTGGATGCATAGCGCTTAGTACGAATCAGTGGCAGAGTAACGACGTAAGGCTAGTCGTTTTATAATGAGAGCGTAACTACGTTTGTATGGAGAACCGACCTTGCCAGGGACTCTTTTAAGTATTGAAATTATGTGTCTACCTAATTCATATATATTTAACGCTATTTCTACTGAGCTCGTTCACTTACCTGTACTAACAATGGCATTCTGTTAAACAAAAGCCATTTTCTTTTGTGCCTGCGCGCGTGGCCAATTGTGTGTGAGCCTCAGGCACAAAGGCCACGCGCTGACACAAAAGAAATAATGGCTTTTGTTTAACAGAATGCCATTGTTAGTACAGGTAAGTGAACGAGCTCAGTAGAGATAGCGTTAACTATACCTATGTACTCATGTTCTGGCGGCTATTATAATACTGTAGCGACTGTGGTGTCCCTACGATTAAGAGGAAAATGGACGACCACTTCTCCACACAAAGGTAGTCCCCATTTTCCTCTGAATATAACACTATGGACATTTGAATGTAACATTATGGACATTTGTGACGTTTTCAACCAAAACATTGTCGCTTGTCGATAAGGTTGATTTCTAATTGAAGCTATGTAGAAAAGACGCCTTACTGACAAGCGACAATAAGTACCCTTTTGGTTGAAAATGGCACATTTAGATGACTTGATGTATAAGTATTAACCGTATTAACCATAGCTTTCATGTAACTTTTTAAAATTTGTCTTTTTCTTTGTGTAATAGAATACTTTCTATCGAATTCAGTCAGGGATAAGGTACCTCGTATGCAGAGATGGGCATTAATCGATTAATCTTTTAGTTAACTAATAAATCGATTAAAAATATCAATCGTCATTTTTTAATCGCGATTAATTTAGTTGCGATTAAATTAGTTGTGAGAATGTTCGACTAACAACTAAATTAGTTTTAGTTTCAATCGACTAAATTTCACGATTAAATCTATATTAAAACTACGTAGTCGCCCGTTTTTGCATTTTTTATCTTGTAATATGTAACTACAAGTACGTATGTATGTAACATACGGAGGTACTCGTATGTTGTAACTATGTTAGTTTGGGTAGAATTTTGCGACTTATTTTGAAGCAGATATCTTCATCCGATTGAGCTAAAATTATGTATACACGTTTAATTTGAAATGCTTGAATGACAATGCAAATAATGCCATAATATTATTATAACGATATATTGGTAATAACGACAAATAGCGAAAAACTGCATTGTTTACAAATCGCAAACAATAAAGTAGGTTGGTGGATTATTAATACTTTGAATTATACGATACTGAGTAAATCTTAGACATAGAAACTATCAATATTTCGCTGTCTCTGACAATAGTAAAACTCTTTTTAGTGTCACGCGGTGACAAAACAATGGGATAATCCTACTTACCTGGAACTGGAAGTTGTTTGTTGCATTTTGGTGCAAGTGCCGACGCATCTTCTAAAAATAACACGTTCTATGAATGACACATCTGCATGTTGTTTATTATCTACGCGGTCTATTTTGTTTTCAACGTGTGGTCATTAAACTTACTTACTTTAGTAGCAAAATAATAGTGAGAACAGATCTCACTCCTTAGAAACGGTCAAAATATCGTAAGTAATACATGACTATTTTATTTTTAAACATCCGTTAAGATGTCCTAATCAGTCTGTCAACATAGCCATACCGAGGTATTCTATACAATTTGCTTCTAACATTAGTCGCGAGAAAATAGTCTAACTAATTAGTCGATTACAAAATTTAGTTGTCCGATATCAATCGGCAACTAATTTAGTTGCAACTAATTTAGTTGCAACTAAATTAGTTGCACTCTATACAACTAAGATTGATCAATCGTCGTTTTCAATCGTCAGTCGCAATTAATTCTTGTAATCTTAATCGTTAGTCGATTACATTTTGCCCATCTCTGCTCGTATGTATCGAAGTTAGTTATTACTCGACTGACAAGCGAATGGTGATGTTTTGTTCATCTACCTCATTGAATTCCAGTCTCCATAGACCCTTAAAATTATCCCTTATAGTAGATCTATACAATACTTGGTTTTATTACTGATTACAGTATAATCTCACTAATCCGGCACTAATGCTGACACAAAGAGAGCCGGATTACTGGAAAATTCGGTTTACTGGAAGTTAGAGCAAATCTGCATATTATTGATGTGTTTTAGTATGTCGTAGAAATACATTTTACTAAAATAATAAATTAAAAAAAAAACTACTCTTATCTGGACTCTTAGCCCATTTATAAAGAGATTGAAGGGCGAAAATAAAAGCGCACATAGTAAATTAGGACATAGAATGATCATTTGTATACCAATTTTATGGCCGTAACACACCATCACACCGCACCAAGGTCATTGTGCGACGCATCCATAAGTAAGAGAGAGAAAGCGATATCTCTTTCTCGCTCTTACGTTGTTACTTACGCTCTGTCGCTGTTACGACCATTAGTGCCGGATTACTGGGTATACCGGACCATCGAAGTGCCAGATTATCGTGATTACACTGTACTATTAACGACCAATAGAAACTTACTAGAATATAATGCGCAGACTTTCCATAAATGTGCTCGTTATTAAACTTATTAATTTCATAATTTATACATTACCTATAAATAAAACTATGAAAACGGATTATATCGCGTATATTTAATTTATAATAAATCCCATTCCCAATTTATAGTTTTATTTCATGATTAACTATCGCGGTAACCGAAGACAATATTAATTTATACATTGTTTTATGTTAGATTGTTTGGAACTTTAAAACACATTTAAATTAAAAATTGTGTTATTGTTAATTTTTTTATATTATCCGATAAGATCTATCAAGTCGATGATGTAAGTTATTATTTTGTGCCTTATTTTAATTATGCTATAAAAAATGTACTTCTACTAACAGTGCCACTTAACAATTTGTGACGTTTTCAACCAAAAGGTACTACATTGTCGCTTGTCGATAAGGTTGATTTCAAATTAATGCTATATGGAAATAGCGCCTTATTGACAACCGACAATAAGTACCCTTTTGGTTGAGAATGACACACTTCGTAAGTGACAATAAAAACTCACTAATTACTACCAGAAGTTCTGAGCCATATTGAAAATCGATGGAAAATCAAAACGCAAAATTGTTTAGAAACTGAGGCCAAATGCCTGACACATATACACTCAACACAAGAGCAATTAATTCAGCTCATTGTAGTTAGAAATTATATATATGGTGACCGATTTTCGATGCTCTTTCGTGTAAAAAAAAACGCATGCATGCGTTTAATTTTCGATATCGCTATTGGTAAAAACGTTATTTGATCTATCATTACTAATATTAGATAAAAAATTGTGCATTTAAATGATTTAGTAAGGCGTTTGTTAATCATAAAATTTACTATTTGTTCCTTAATTAATATTTATTTTATTAAATTCTAACAATTATATCGTACCCCACTCCTAAAGGGTAGTACATATTTATTACCCAAAGACACTAATAAAATGAATGCGAGTGTACTTTCGTACTGAAGTATGACGACTATATTGTTTAAATTAATGTATTATTGTATAATATAATAATGTATTATAGATTTATAATAACAATGAAATATATTTTTAGAAATTATTGTGTATTTCATTCTTACCTTTTATCAATTTCAAATCTCAGTAAATTAATCTCAATCTTCACTGAGAAGACGATACAAACGTCTGAACATGACTTTAGAGACGTGTACAGTTATTTATGAGCACCTTGGTCGCTCCGATATATACCCAAGTAACAAAATTTGGTACTATAGAAGTCCTGAGAACGTTTTGGAGCGTGCTAATTAGTGTTCATGATTAGCACTATAATGGTGTTGGAAACGTTTACAAAACCCCAAATAGGCCCTAGTTTTATCACTGATTTATTCTATAAACATTACCATAGAGTAACTTATACTAGAGCGGTACTGTCATAGTAAATTTTGTAACCCCAGTAAATTCACTGCCATCTGTCAACACACTTTAAAACTAAACATTAAGATTTATAAAAATACGATAAAATGTATTTAAATATAGATAAATGATTTTTTTTATATGCATTAATTATTTTTATGATTTTGATCCTTTCACTGATATGCGTCAAAATTTTTAAATAACAAACGAAACAGTCAACGCCATCTATACGACAGTGGGCCAAAACTAGTGGCGCCCTCTGAACGAGAATCAAATTTTCTTGATTTTCGAGGCACGTTTTTTCCTTAGACTGTAAACATCTATTACGGAGTTATATCTATCTTTGACATTACGTAAAGGCTCTCACGGTGATAAATCAGTTCTATTGTTTCATGTTTTATTACTAAAATAGTGCTGTCTTCAACGTTTATGTCGCAATTTGCAATTATAAAAGTAACCAAAACATGTTAACAGGCCTTAATAGGAGCATTCCACGAAATTGTCTACCGTTGTCCCGTACGTGTACGACAACGAATTTTCTCAGGATTTGCAGGTATACGAGTTTCCTTTTCTCATTTCTGTGACAAATGGTCAAAAATATGCACAGAATAATAATCATTTGTTATAAACGCCGAAAAAAAGTCGCAACACAGGAAATAAAATGCGTTTTTCATTTCTCATGCTCTGAAAGAGGGTCATTGTTGTTCTAAAAGGTGTGCAGAAAATGATACGTGTCTGCACTAGAGCATTTTACTTTCGAAATACGATTTTTTTATTTTTTTAAGATAAGTAATTAAAATTTGAGTTTAAATGGATTTGTTATATAATTTCTATTCTGATATTTGACTCTCCATTCCATAAATAACGACACATTTGCCTGAATTGTTAATTGAAAGTACCCTCAAGAAATACTATAAAAATGTATATACACTTGGTCATGGTTAAAAATATGCATTTTACTTTCCTCGTATTCGAAATGAAAAGTAGAGTGTTTAACTCGGGTGAAAGGCACTCATTTCAGCCTCGGACTATTGGCGCTCTCACTGCGTTCGAGCGCCAAAATACCTCGACAGAAATTAGTGCCTTTCATCCCTTGGTTAACAATCTACTATTTCGGGACAGTCCGTGGAATGCTCCAATATTGATTGCGCGTGCTATATATAAAAACCTATTACTCATTCTCATCATGACCTCGGCAATGAAGATAAATTGTATAGCAACAGTCTTTGTATACTGCCGCTTGTAACTATAGTTACGAGTTAAAATAGACCATAACATCCTTATAACTTTACGATCAATGTCGGTTGATAATATCTATCGTATTACATTTGGAATATTGTACCTATACATATGTATTTATGACTAGCTTGAATAATAAAATTGTTTGCGCTTAAATCTAACAATGCGCTCTGAAGCAGGGACCGGACAACCCTTTCCGCGATAAAACCCTTTCAATGGGCGACACTTAAACACGGTTAACACATTGAAAGACTTTCCCTTTTGAACTGCAAGCCCATTCATACCCTTACCTTTGACTAACCCTTACCGAAAAGCTAACCAAAAATAAGGCTAGCTCTTAATAAGGGTTACCCTTATCTTTAAGCGCTTTTTATAAAGGTTTCCCTTTGCGTGAAAGAGACAGGATTAGTATATATCTACGGTAGTGTATGAAAAGGAAAGAAAATACGTGCCTAGTTAAAGAACGCCGCCGTCGCCGCCGACGATCGCTCGGATTCGAAGTAATGTGTGCTTTATGAACAAGGTAGACGACTTAAATTAGCACGCTTATATGCTAAAAGGGAAGCCCTTTATAAGGCTAACCCTTATAAGCAATATGCAAGGTGTTAGTGAGCGGATGATAAGGGTTTTGTAAGGGTATTTGGGCTACCGATTACTCAAATGTGGTAGCTTTATATAAGGGTTTTTAAAAGCAAAACAAAGGGTTTTGTCTGGCAAAGGGTATGATGAGTTAAGCCTTATGCAATACCCTTATAAAACCCCGATAAGGGATAGCGGGCCGGTCCCTGTTCTGAAGCCTATTTGAAGTATTTGAACGTAGTAACTAAGAACTTCTCTAGTAAATGGCTCTCGTCTTAAGCGCGCTCCAGACTAGAGTCGATTTCGCTGATTAGTGAGCTAGACTCCACACTCGCGTTCGCGGCTTTGCTCCTTTGCGTCTGGACGGGCCTGGGGCGAGTTTTGCGAATGTGTATGTTAGTTTGATGAATAAAATAAACACAAAAAAATTATGCAGCTTTATTTAACTTTACACAAAGATAAAATTACTGATTATAATATATACACACATAACATGTAGAGTCAAAGAATTTCCTGCTCATTTTGTACATATTATTAAATTGTAAAACGGGACTGACGCGTATTTAAGTTAAGATTTACCTCCGACGTTTCGAGGACGGCGTTGTCCCCGTGGTCTTGGAGAAGACTGGCTAAAGTTGACATCAACATCTAGCCGCGCGAGTTTTTCGAACTACCCGCACTTGTTCGGAGCTATCTTCACGCATGTAGGAATAAGATTGACCCCGTTGACCACGAACGCTGTAAAGAGTTCGAAACGTCGGGATGTATTATAAATTCAATATACGCGATATAATCCGTTTTCATAGTTTTATTACCCGCACTTGGTCTTGTTTATCAGCTTGAACTTTGCGCACTAGGGATGTTACTCTGTCGACACACAACACTAACGATATTCGATTTATCGACTGTCGACATTCGTTTCCGCTTACATTTACTAATGACTTAAGTCCCGTTTTACAATTTAATAATGTGTAGAAATCGTGAAAGTTTAAATCAGCATTTGGTACATTTCTCACAGTCACAATGGTATGAGGTGATGGAGGAGATGAAAGTGGGAGGACCCGCGTGAAATCGCCTTTTCATACAAACGTAGTTCTTATTTTCCTCCCTGGATATTAACATTATTGAAAACATTTTGACACAATTTGTTGTATATCGACCACAGCTAAGCCCCTACGTTTCTTCTTTTCGAATTTTCAATTATTATAAACGTTATTCCACCTGTCAAATATGTATTTTGTCTCACATTTTGCTTAATGAGAGAAAGAGAGTAAATCACTATTGGACATATATAGATATTGGACAGATGGAATCTGTTTATCGCTCCTAATTTTTCCTATAATCAAAAAATCCAAAAAAGTCAAACGTAGGGGCATAGCTATGGTTAATATACATCAAATTATGTAAAAATATTTTCCATAATGTCAATATCCAAAGAGGAAAATGGGGACTACGTTTGTATGGAGAAGCGGCCGTCCTGTTAACTCTTAGGGCCAGTTGCACCAACCACGATTAACAGACCGATTAACGTCAAGCAGCAGAGAACTATGAAACTTTCCATACAATAAAATTTAGCGAACGGTAAAACGGTGACAGACGGTTTAGTGCAACCGACCCTTAATATTCGGTCTCGGGCGCGGCGTCAGCGTAGACCTTGACCTTGGGGAGGGAATAGACGGTCTGCACGAGTTTTTTGAAGGCGGGGTAGCGCTTGTCAAGGTCGGGGGCCTGCAGCATCACCTTAAGGTATTCGTAGATGCCCGCAAAAACGAAGTCGCCCCAGGTCAGCTGTAATATAATACATAATACAACATTAACACTAGACATATTACTTCGTAAAGACGGGCATCGGCACTACCAATGATAGATATAACCAGGCATCGTAAACTGCGAGCGAAATCCATTGAAACGACGTACTTTGACTTGACAACAACCCTAGTACTTCAATGGATTTCGCTCGCAGTTTACGTTGCCTGGATATAACTCCGTAATAGATGGAATATGGATACAGTCTAAGGAAAAAACGTGCCTCGAAAATCAAGAAAATTTGATTCCTCGATCAGATGGCGCCACTACCTTTGCCTTTGGCCTACTCTCGGATAGGTGGCGTTGACGGTGTCGTTTGTTATTTAACAATTTTAACGCATTTCAGTGAAAGAACATGGGTCAAAATCATATAAAAATAATTAATGCAAATAAAAAAATCATTTATCCATATATAAATACATTTTATCGTATTTTTATACATCTTCATTTTTAGTTTTAATCGTGTGTCGGTAGATGGCAGTGAATTTACTGTGGTTACAAAATTTACTATGACAGTACCGCTCTAGTTCTCTTCTCTTCTCATGTTTCGGAGAGCCTAGGTCTCCATTTTCAAGCACTAACAGTACCTGAGTGAGTAGCGGTCACGACGGATGGGCGTCACGTACTGCGGCGGGTATAACGGGTTGGATATGTCTCACGATAGTTTAAATTCGGTCCATACTAAATTGTTGCATAAATTTATCAGAAACCTAAACTATTAACTGCACGACATTGTGAATAATAATGTAAACAAACCTTGCCCAGCGCGAGGTGTCCGTTGTTCTCCTTCAGGATCTGGTCGAGCTTGGAGACGTCCTCAGTTGTCCTTCGTCAACAACAGGCCTGACTCCTTCACAGGAACAACAATTAACTGACCTTGCCCAGCGCGAGGTGTCCGTTGTTCTCCTTGAGGATCAGATCGAGCTTGGAGACGTCCTCAGTTGTCCTTCATCAACAACAGGCCTGACTCCTGTGAGAACAACAATTAACTGACCTTGCCCAGCGCGAGGTGTCCGTTGTTCTTCTTCAGGATCATATCGAGCTTGGAGACGTCTTCAGTTGTCCTTCATCAACAACAGGTCTGTGAGAACAACAATAACAGACCTTGCCCAGCGCGAGGTGTCCGTTGTTCTCCTTTAGGATCATATCGAGCTTGGAGACGTCTTCAGTTGTCCTTCATCAACAACAGGTCTGTGAGAACAACAATAACTGACCTTGCCCAGCGCGAGGTGTCCGTTGTTCTCCTTCAGGATCATATCGAGCTTGGAGACGTCTTCAGTTGTCCTTCATCAACAACAGGTCTGTGAGAACAACAATAACAGACCTTGCCCAGCGCGAGGTGTCCGTTGTTCTCCTTCAGGATCTGGTCGAGCTTGGAGATGTCCTCAGTTGTCCTTCATCAACAACAGGCCTGACTCCTGTGAGAACAACAATTAACTGACCTCTCCCAGCGCGAGGTGTCCGTTGTTCTCCTTCAGGATCATATCGAGCTTGGAGACGTCTTCAGTTGTCCTTCATCAACAACAGGTCTGTGAGAACAACAATAACAGACCTTGCCCAGCGCGAGGTGTCCGTTGTTATCCTTGAGGATCAGGTCGAGCTTGGAGATGTCCTCAGTTGTCCTTCATCAACAACAGGCCTGACTCCTGTGTGAACAACAATTTACTGACCTTGCCTAGCGCGAGGTGTCCCTTGTTCTCCTTGAGGATCTGGTCGAGCTTGGCCAGCATGCCAGGGTACACGTTCTTGGAGTAGTCCTCGTGCTTTTTGGCCTTCAGGGCCGCGTCGGGCTCGTATTCAACTTGTGCTGATTCTGTTGGAAAAATATTAATTGACCTTCCTGTAAGGCAGGCCATGTACGACGTATGCACCCACAGAGGTGGGCTAAACTAGCCACGGAGTAAACGCCGGCATGATCGGCCTAAGAGGAGATGGCGGGACGACCAGCGCATTTCTCAGCAACTGGACGGATACTACAGTTAATCGGGAAGATTGGTAGTCTAGGGGGGGAGGCCTTTGCCCAGCAGTGCGATACTTTATAGGCTCGTTAAAAAACCTTCCTGTGAATATTTGCTCCACTATGTCGCTGTGGTTTTCGCAATGTGTAACTAGAAGACACAGTAGTCACAGATGTAACCAGGCGTGTAACCAAGTGGGCAGGGTATAATCATAATCATTTATTTGCACATAAAAAGGGTTTTACATAGATATTATAAAAGTTACATGGTCTTTGTTTTTAGCTGTTTGTGTTGTGTGTTTTGTTTTTAGCATGTGGCCCGAAAAGACTGCTCATGGTGCAAAATGGCTGGTAGAGTTAAAAGACCTTGGGCAGTCGCGCCTAGCAGTGAAGCCAAAAATGCGTTGGTATGATGATATCAAAAGAACAGCTCGAAATGGGCACATAGTGCGCAAAGCAGACCAGAATGGCAAGAATTGAAGGAGGCCTACATGTCTAAGATTAAAAAGGGCTAAGAAGAAGAACTAGAAGACATCTATACATTCGTAAACTTACTAGTTCTGATTTCGTTGATGAATTCAACGTTCTGATCAATAAGGAAGTCCTCCTCGATGTTGGATCCTGCCAGGCCGTGCTTGCGGCCGAGGTAACGGGAGATGGGTATGCTCTGCGCGTACTGCTTGCCCTCAACCACCATCACTGGCATCTGGCCGAATGGGGTTTCTGAAACAATCATACATTATTAACCCCTTATTATTCATTAAATATGTACCTGATGTGATGGTTAAATCCTGGACCAGTAGCGCTCGAGCGCGCGAGCTACGCAGTACTCTTGAGGAGAGTTTCAATGTGATTGAAAATAATTAATTATAATTGATAATTCAATGAATATATATATACCTATATTAGGTAATCCGTATTTTTTGACATTTAGATTTTTATTCTAGAAAGTTTCTAGACTAGTATATTTTTATACAATTTTGGTGTTTGACGATCCTTTTGTGAAATTCTTATTATTAAGTTTGACATATCTATAATAATTCAATGATTTTAAGAATAATTTAGATTAAGGTAATATTGGTAAAACTTGACAATTTAAAAGTGCTTGTTGCTAGGCCTATTTGAATAAAGAATATTTTGACTTTGACTTTGTACTAGTAATTTCAGCAAATTGTTTTAAATGAGAGCGTATTAACTTCGATTGTCTGGTGGCAGCTAGGTTCGTGTGACTTCTCAGAAACACGTACACGGAGAGCTAGCTACGGAATTAGGTTTGCAATTTATAGAGCAATGAAATCCCTCTAGTTATTAGTGTGTCATACTATCATTGTGTGATATAACATCTAATTATGCTAATTAGCTGTTAATTCGAATATAACATTGCCAGGCGTTTTAATTGGGGGAAAAGTAGTGCCAGTGACCACTGTCACACCCACCGCTGAACAGCTGCCAGGCGCCCGGATTAATTGATAGTATAACACACTAACTAGAGGGATTTCGTTGCTCTATAAATTGCAAACCTATTTCCGTAGCTAGCTCTTAGACCAACGGCTTTGTGATAAAATTACCGTTTTGGCCATGAAATTGCAAAAAATCAAGCCACTAAAATTTCCTGTTTTTCTTGCAGATATTGGTTACACACGATGACACGATGTTCCAAAGTTGTCATAATCATAAACAATGACTAGCACATTATTTTGTTATAGCATCCGTGATTTGTGATTTCACAATTCATGCATGCAACGTGATATCAAATATTATCACTATTTATCATGATTGTAAATATCGTAGGTCAGCAGGTTGGCAGTCAGCGGCAAAGGCACCCTGCATACAAATTTCTGTAAATTTGTATGGACGTGGGGCACCTTTTCTCTGCAGCTACCTAGACGAGATAATAAAGATAGGGGGGCGTGACGTGGTTTTCATATGGCCACTTTAGAGTAGGTGGGTGAATCGATTATTGTTGTTATTTTCTCTACATTTCTTCTTACCTCTTTTTGGAGTGACGGATGACAATATTAGTACAACAAATAACAAATAAATGCATTCCGTAAAATGGGGTGAGTAGGTTTCGCGGGGAGAGTTGGGTTACGAATGGGGAGAGAAGGGATGAAAGGGGGGTGAGATGAGATTTTAAGGCTACTGCTACAAAATTAATGTATTCCAATTTAAAATGGAGCTATAAGTACCTAGTACCCAGGTAGCAAAATGACGTCAGCGACGTCATAATTACGGCATTATTACGTCATAATGACGTCGCTGACGTCATAATGACGTATAAATGCTACTGGGGTAATACTCATAATAATAAAAAATCGATCCAACAATCTTCCAAAATCACCTTTGTATGAAATCCCATCTCACCCCAATTACGAGGGACTACGGGGTGAGCTGGGATTTCCTGTTTATGGTCAAAGTTATGAAATGGAACTACCCAAAATAAAATAAAAACTAAAATACAAACGTCCAACACTTATTTTATACACCATTCAGTTTGCATATGTAAAAATAAAATGTTATCGAGGTTTGAATGTCAGTTTTGTCCCTACTCACCCCATTTTACGGTTATTAAAAATTGGCTTCATACGGCTTCCACTATCATTTATCATTTATTTTCAGGCATGGCCCATAGAAGTGTTAGTAACAAAAAACTTAAATACTAATGTTAAACAGTACAATTAATTAAAACCTACCATGCAAATCAATATACTTAGAGCTAGGACTAGGACCTAGGACTATTAGCCTGCTTAGGAACTTACTAGGCTTGAAGTTGGGCCAGTCTTCAAGCGTGACCCTGTTGTCCTTCCAGTCCTCGCCGCCGTACGCGAGCAGCATGCGGATTGACTCGCCCAGGGCCTTGAAGTCGCCGAAGTAGTAAAACTCGATTTGAGGCATTTTGGCTCTGGAAGAGGTTACGATCAATTCAGTGAAATAATTATCAGTGTTTATATTGATACCTATCAGAGCAAGTGAAAGGTTCCAAAATTGAACCACGTAGTGGGTCTGATCGTTGAGAGGGATTTCCGAATTTCGGAATCTTGATCGTTGCGAGCTTTTCAGAGTGCTGAGGGTGTAAGGGGGGTTGAAGGTACCTTTTATCAGATTTTTTCTCATATCTCGAATAGCATTATAAACGTGTCACTTTCAGCCCGCTTCGTAAACAGACTCAATTTCAAAGCATGAGAAAAAAAAAATTACTTATTACTTCGGACAAGTTTCTACACAAAATTTTCTACGAATTAGGGTCATATTTATTTTTACTCTACGATCAATACTTTACGAGCTACAGGGTGTTTAAGTTTACAAAGAGAAGAAAATGACGTTTTTTCGTAGTTGTACATCATAACTCATCAAAAATATACCATAAATTCGACCACTTTGCCCGCTTGGCTACCTACTTCTACTTCGCGTGCAAATCGCGATTAAATCAAAATATCTACATTTTAATAACAAAACTTCCGTGAGACACAGACATATTAAATATATAAATAACGGGTCACTCACGTGTTTTAAGTCGAAAACGCTCAACATGTTTCACTCCGTACCGAGGAGCGTCATCAGGAGCTTGCGTCGACGGTGACGGACCGGCGCAGACTGCGGGCCACAGCCCTCCGCGCAACATGTCGAGCGTTTTCGACTTAAAACACGTGAGTGACCCGTTATTAATATATTTAATATATCTACATTACACAACTACCTACAACAATACATATAATTTTCTGTTATAAAGGCATGCCCAATCAATACCTAGTTACTAACGTGGATCCGCGTTCCGGCATTTGTTTCCACCTACTTGCTTATAACAACTTATAATATGGGACGGCAACACAAAGAAGTAGGTAAGTCACTTTTTCAGCCTTAGAGCCACTTTCAATTTATATTAATTTATAAACGTGTCACTTTCAGCCCGCTTCATAGTAAACAGACTCAATTTCAAAGCATGAGAAATGACAAAAAAATATTTATATCAAGATTTACTTACAAATGAGAGGACCGGCCGGCACAAGAAAAACGAACGACTGACGCCCAAGGCCGACCAATTCGGTTTATATTAGCGAGTGATATGAATGATATATGATCACAGTTAATCACTAATAAGACAATACGAAAGAATAAGAAGAATAAGAATATGGAAGAGATCTCTATTAGAGATAAGTTTGCCTTAGTAGATATACTTACAATTTTTACTCTGTTATGTCTATTTTGTGTAAACTTGTTTATTTTATACCAGCAATTCTTGTATATATATATATATATATATATATATTTCGGGGATCTCGAAAACGGCCCTAACGATTTCGATGAAATTTGCTATATGGGGGTTTTCGGGGACGAAAAATCGATGTAATGTTTTCCGAGCAAAGCTCGGTCTCCCAGATATTGCGCAATAAAGTGACATACATACATACAATACAGTATATACCTACTGTGGGTACCTATTTTTATTTAAGTACGTCCTCTGTCGCGAACGGCCCATGTGTAAACACATTACTTTTGCTACTCGTCGACTGTAATGGTTGAATTAAATTTAAGATTTCGTATACCAAAATGTAATTGGGTATACTTTTCATGTATGGGCATCCCAACTCAACTATAATAATCATTTCGAAACGGTTAGTCAACTATGAAATTGACCAGTCACAGCTCGCAGCTGTCAAGAGGCGAAAACATTTATTTCTAAGGGATTAATTTATACTATAAAAGCAATACAATAATTTTTACTCTTTGACGGTTAGCGAACAAAAATGCACGTGCTATGCTAATTGTCCATTATAAGATGAGCTGCTTCCAGTACCGGCAGCGTTGCGAACGGGGGTCTTATTGCACCGGATGTGGCGCTAACCCTGATACTGCAATCGCCAGGCGGGAAGAGAATAGTGATGGGGCAAGCGATAAGTACCATACCTATCGACAATAATGAGATCGATATCATAGAAGCGCTGGTAGCCTAGCGGTAAGAGCGTGCGACTTTCAATCCAGAGGTCGCAGGTTCAAACCTCGGCTATACCAATGAGTTTTTCGTAACTTATGTACGAAATATCATTAAATGATATACATCAAATTTTGATATTTACCAGTCGCTTTCGGTGAAGGAAAACATCGTCAGGAAACCGGACTAATCCCAACAAGGCCTAGTTTCCTCTCTGGGTTGGAAGGTCAGATGACAGTCGCTTTCGAAAAACTAGGGCCTACGCCAATTCTCGGGATTAGTTGCCAAGCGGACCCCAGGCTCCCATGAGCCATGGCAAAATGTCGGGACAACGCAAGGAAGATGATGAAAACGAAAAGGGCCGTGAATCGACCCTTGAGGCACACCAGCTGGAACTGGGTGAACTGAAGTGGAGATCTCGTTTCTCCTATTGAACAGCAAACCATCTCTCTCTCAAATAAGACTGTATAATTTTAACCAAGTGTAACGGTATTCCAAATGCGCGAGTCCGACTCGCACTTGGCCGGTTTTTGATATTTTTATACATTTTCAATTTTAATCCTGTGTCGATAGATTGCAGTAAATTTACTGTGGCTACAAAATTTACTATGACAATAACTCTCTAATCTCTATACACTATTCTCCATGGGCACCTACTTCTAAATAAAACAAAGAAGTAAAAATAATCAGCTTTATTTCACTTAAAAATAACATTACTGCTCAGACTACACACATAACATGTACTCAAAATATAATACATACTACATATAACGTAACAAAGTGCTTTTCAAATGCAAGACTAATACTAGAAGGTTGAACCACAAATTCTGAAAACGGTGTTCGAATTTATTTAAACACAAACTTGTTAAAGCATTCCATTCGCTTCTTTCTCCTCTTGATAAAAATAGGAGGGTACTATATCTTTTATCTTTATCATAATACTAAGAGCGCCGTTATGTACTAGATGGTCTCATTTTTTTAAGCCTGCACTATTGCTTTCAGGTAACGTGATAAAAAAATATAAAAATATCTGGTCGCCGTTATGTATTACGTACTGGTGGCTCGATCGCTTTAAAGTTCGGTCTTGGACGCGGCGTCAGTGTAAGCCTTGACCTTGGGGAGGGAACAGACGGTCTGAACGAGTTTCTTGAAGGCGGGGAAGCGCTCGTCAAGGTCGGGGGCCTGCAGCATCACCTTAAGGTATTCGTACATGCCCGCAAACACGAAGTCGCCCCAGGTCAGCTGTAATATAATACATAATACAACATTAACAAAAACCGAAATAGCTATTCGCAGGTGAGTTGATTCGGTTAGGAGATCGAACCATACTGTTATACCTTAGGGATGGCCAGGGGGCGCCACAAGCCCTCAGAAAATTGTCATATACTTGGAAATTTCTACCCATGCCACCGTGACCGGATAGCCGAGCGGTCTAGGTATCTGTCGCGTAAACAGATAACTTGAGAGGAAGCTGGTTTGATTCCAGCACTGGAGGCCTTGGTCACTTTTTCCTTCGTATATGTCATTTTTTTTGTTTATAGTTTAAATAGTGTAGTGACACACTCTTGTCCTTCATCAACAGCAGGCTTGCGAGAACACCTAACAACAATAAACTGATCTTGCCCAGCGCGAGGTGTACGTTGTTCTCCTTGGGGGTCTGGTCCAGCAAGCCAGGGTACACTTCGAGACGTCCTATCTTGGCCTTTATCAATTACAACTGCCAAAAATACCTGACAACAATAAACTGACCTTGCCCAGCGCAAGGTGTTCGTTGTTCTCGTTGAGGATCTGGTCGAGCTTGGCCAGCATGCCAGGGTACACTATCTTGGAGAAGTCATCTCTTGTCCTTCATCAACAACAGGCCTGCGAGAACACCTAACAACAACAACTGACCTTGCCCAGCGCAAGGTGTCCGTTGTTCTCCTTGAGGATCTGATCGAGCTTGGCCAGCATGCCAGGGTACACGTTCTTGGAGAAGTCTTCTCTTGTCCTTCATCAACAACAGGCCTGCAAGAACACCTAACAACAATAACTGACCTTGCCCAGCGCGATGTGTCCGTTGTTCTCCTTGAGGATCTGGTCGAGCTTGGCCAGCATGCCAGGGTACACATTCTTGGAGAAGTCCTCTCTTGTCCTTCATCAACAACAGGCCTGCGAGAACACCTAACAACAACAACTGACCTTGCCCATGTTATCCTTGAGGATCTGATCGAGCTTGGCCAGCATGCCAGGGTACACGTTCTTGGAGAAGTCCTCTCTTGTCCTTCATCAACAACAGGCCTGCGAGAACACCTAACAACAACAACTGACCTTGCCCAGCGCGATGTGTCCGTTGTTCTCCTTGAGGATCTGGTCGAGCTTGGCCAGCATGCCAGGGTACACGTTCTTGGAGAAGTCCTCTCTTGTCCTTCATCAACAACAGGCCTGCGAGAACACCTAACAACAACAACTGACCTTGCCCAGCGCGATGTGTCCGTTGTTCTCCTTGAGGATCTGGTCGAGCTTGGCCAGCATGCCAGGGTACACGTTCTTGGAGAAGTCCTCGTGCTTCTTGGCTTTCAGGGCCGCGTCGGGTTCGTATTGAACTTGTGCGGACTCTGTTGGAAAAATATTAATTATTAATCTTCCTGTGAAAATTTGCTCTACTGGTAAACTACTGGTACTGGTAATCTTTTGTGTCTTTTTGTGTAAATTGTAACCTATCCACAAATAATCCAAAATAGGTACTAATCATATGGCGGTATAATATATCTATTACAATTTTCAGAAGAATGAGCAATCGGCATAGATCAATGAAACTATTCATTTCTTTCTCAAATGAGCATATTTTCAGTCATAGCTTCACTGACTTCGCCCGATAGACAATAATAGGTAATGTTATGTTTTCGCCATAGACATCTAAAGATACTTGTCAATTGAAGGGTACACGGAAAGAACATGTCTAGTCACTTTTTTCGGAAAATGAGATTTTCATTAAAGTAGAGCTCTTAATGAACTATTAGTTGTATCCTTTGCTGCCACTGTATAATATATGTAACACAACTTTTTTTTAGTTAAAAAAGACCTGGTCACGGAATTACCATACATTTTGATATGGTTCCAAATTTTAAAACCGCGATTACTCAGAATGTTACTAAAGTGACTAGACATGTTCTTTCCGTGTACCCTTCAATTAGTACCGGGACCGATGGTCGCTGAGGTATTCGTAATGTGTAACTAGAAGACACCTGTGTAAACTTACTCGCTCTGATGTCGTTGAGGAACTCTACGTTCTGGTCGATCAGTAAGTCCTCCTCGATGTTGGATCCTGCCAGGCCGTGCTTGCGGCCGAGGTACCGGGAGATGGGTATGCTCTGCGCGTACTGCTTGCCCTCAACCACCATCACTGGCATCTGGCCGAATGGGGTTTCTGAAACAATCATACATTGTTAACCCTTATCCATACTAATATTATAAATGCGAAAGTCTGTCTGTCTGTCTGTTCCCTCTTCACGCTTAAACCGCCGGATCGATTTAGATGAAATTTGGCATAGAGATAGGTTGAGTCCCTGAGAAGGACATAGGATAGTTTTTATCCCGAAAATCATTTCTTAAGAAAGTAAAAAGCGGGGCGGGAATTGAGATAATTAATGAAGTGCCTGCTAATTCGTGTGCATAATATGCTCAAATTGAATGATTGCTCTGAGAATTTTTCCAGGCGCTAAATTTACTTTAACTGCTGTTACTGAGTCCACGCAGACGAAGTCGCTGGCAAAAGCTAGTTATTAAATAAACATGTACCTGATGGTTCCCGCGTGTCTTTCAAGTCCTTTAATGAAACAAAACTGGCAGTTATGTAAACATCAAGAAAACTAAAACAGTTCTGATTTGCCACGAAAAAAAATATATAGGTGCGCACGCGCACGACACAATGTACAATCGCCTGCGATCGCGGTGTTCGGGCGATACTAGTTTAAAGCCTTGCAGGTAGGCAGTAGGCACCTGCCAAGGCAAATTTTTAGGGTTCCGTAGCCAAATGGCAAAAAACGGAACCCTTATGGATTCGTCATGTCTGTCTGTCCGTCCGTATGTCACAGCCACTTACTATAAGAACTATACTGTTGAAACTTGGTAAGTAGATATGATTAATAGAAAAAAAAAAAATTTTTTGGGGGTTCCCCATACTTAGAACTCAATTTTTTTTTATCAAACCCGTGCGATCTATGGATAGGTCTTCGAAAATTATATTGAGGTTTCTAATATAATCTTTTTCTAAACTGAATAGCTTGCGCGAGAGACACTTCCAAAGTGGTGAAATGTGCCCCCCCCCCCCTGTAACTTCTCAAATAAGAGAATGATAAAACTAAAAAAAATATATGATGTACATTACCATGCAAACTTCTATTTGAACGAGTTTCTCTTTGATTCTCTTCTATTTGATTGGTTTGAACGAGATCTAGTAAGTAGTTTTTTTAATACGTCATAAATCATAAACCGCAATTTACCTTTCATTCAATCAACTCTATTAAAAAAAAACATTTAATTTCATAAACATATTTAAGTGGGGCTCCCATACAACAAACGTGATTTTATGCCGTTTTTGTGTAATGGTACGGAACCCTTAGTGCGCGAGTCCGACTCGCATGCATTTGGCCGTTTTTCTTAAATGGAACACCGCGAGCGCAGGCGATTGCATCTTGTTATAATCATATCAGTGGTTCGAGGTACATACTCAAACAATGACAAGCACATTATTTGCAATAACCACCGTGATTTGTGATTTCACAATTCATGCAACGTGATGATATTGTTATCAGTTTAATCACTATTGTTACCTACCTACTGAAATGGTACGTTACAATTATCACATTTTATTTACATTAAATCATTTTACGGTTTAGACTCGCTTGTTTTAGTCACTCGCGCGACATGTTTCGGAGAGCCTAGGTCTCCTTTCTCAAGCACTAATAGTGCGAGCAGCGTTCGCGACGACCGTGTATTGCGACTATTGCGTACTGCCGCTGCCGCGCGCAGCGTCGCTCGCTATTGGTGCTTGAGAAAGGAGGCCTAGGCTCTCCGAAACATGTCGCGCGAGTGACTAAAACAAGTGTCTAAACCGTAAAATGATTTAATGTTAGTATGTCTCACAACAGTTTAATTTTGACATTTTATTTAGTATAAAATGTTAGTAGAATAAGTAGGTATTACCTATAGACGTACTGCTCTATATTTGTGTAACGTTTCTTCGCTGGTGATTAGGGTTTCGTACCCAAAGGGTAAAAACGGGACCCTATTACTAAGACTCCGCTGTCCGTCTGTCCGTCCGTCTGTCTGTCTGTCACCAGGCTGTATCTCATGAACCGTGATAGCTAGACAGTTGAAATTTTCACAGACGATGTATTTCTGTTGCCGCAATAACAGCAAATACTAAAAAGTACGGAACCCTCGGTGCACGAGTCCGACTCGCACTTGGCCGGTTTTTTAATAATTAATTATGTAAGATATAGAAATGAATGAAATGCAATTTTTATTTTATTAAGAAATGAAACTGTAAATTATGTTTGTTTATTAAGGAATAAAGAGGCTATATCATTATTATATTATATTACCTAAACACGAGATTATCTCCTTATTGGGGGGGGTGTGACGTGGTTTTTGTCTGGATACTAAACTTTAGAAACATCTAAGAACAACACTCTTCCTTCACCGACCGTTTTCACATATACGCTATACTTAGTTTAGCTGCTGTTACTAAGTCCACGCAGACGAAGTCGAGGGCAAAAGCTAGTGTGTATGTATTAGGCTAGATAACCCAGGTCCGATCCCTGCGGAAGGGTTTCCATAAGGCTGGCTGCGATCCCCCTTTGGATGGCTATGCCGATCCGTTGGGCGAGGAACGAGCCAGCCCTACGGTCCCCGGTGACCTCGATAATTTTTTTGGAGATCTGCCGAATTAATTTTTGAGCGCTTGGGCACCACACGGTCCCAGAATTTCGACAGCAAATGCCGCAAATATATGCCGGTATTATGGTGTAGACTTCGCTGCTGTTGATTTGTATTATGTTTAGGTATGTGTAGTAAGTAAGAAGTCCCAAAACTCCGCTGGCTTCTAGTTGAAAATCACTGTGAAACATCTTTATTCTTTACCAACCGTCTGAAATAAGTGGCAGACTATAATTAGCGGAAAACCTTGCATCTCTGACAAATGACAATGCCAGCGCTCGGCTGTCGCACCTATCATTCATTCAAATCAAATAAGCCCTCTATTATCGACTTATCGTGCATAACAACCGCACGATAAATAAAATATTGTACAGAACTACATAATATGTTGTGCATAACTGTTTTCCATCGTATTTTTATCGGAAAAGTTCGTATTTTGTCATTCTACTTCAATCAATGTCAGGACTTTTTGTACTGACACTGACTGAAATAGTTCGTAAGCTTCCTTGAAAATATGATGGAAAATAATTATGCGCTACATTTGAAATAGTAGATTGTGTTACAAGGGAGCAAAATGACATATTTACGGCGAGGGCGTACATTGAATCCTAAACGAAGCGAAGGATTCTATAATAGAATCCCGAGAGCAACGAGGGATTCTAAAGTAGAATCCTGAGCGTAGTGAGGGATTCAAGTGTGTTACGCCCAATTTGGAAATAATTTTGCTACCATGTGACACATACTGCTTTTCACATCACCTATGAGGTAATTATGATGTTACAAATATTATTTAAGCTAAAAAAATAATGTGCAAAAAAATGTAAAAATAGTGTCCTAGAACAGAAAAGTGTTACTTTGATCCCTCCTAGCAGGGAAGAAAAGTGCCACTTTGATCCCTCCTAGCAGGGAACAAAAACCCGTTTTTCGAATTGGTGATGTGAAAAGAGTTTTGTATCGCATATTGCCCGTCGTCTATTTTGTTATACTACTTGTATAAGTTGAGTTTCGATTACAGTAAGCCTTTATTATATTTATAAATGACGATTCATGATAGTCGAAGGAAACCGTTAATGATACCAAAGTCATTTATTTAATTGATAAAGTTCCATGAATAGAACTTCTGTCTCACGGACAATGGTTAACGAATACCGCGTTCCTGCATGAGTCATGGGTGTTTTCTGTGTATTTAAATATTTATAAATATTTAAGTATATATTACATTGTTATTTCAAGTACCCACAACACAAGCCTTATTTAGTTTACTGTGGGACTTAGTCAATTTGTGTGATAATGTCCTATTATGTCCCCCGGTGTCCCCCCCCCCATGCCCCGCCCCTGGATCCGCCGAGGCATACTAGAAGAGAGAGGCCTGATGCTCAGCAGTGAGCTGATATATGATGAGCAGGCATCGTAAACTGCGAGCGAAATCCATTGAAGTACTAGGGTTGTAACTGGTTGTCATACGTCATTTCAATGGATTTCGCTCGCAGTTTACGATGCCTGATGATGAATTAGTAACTTACTAGGGCCAGTCTTCAGGTGTCCCCTGTTGCCATTCCAGTCCTCGCCGTCGTAATGGTAAGCAGAACGATCTGAGGCATCCAGGCTTATATAGCGTGAGCGTGGCGTTGCGGCGGTATTGGCTTTTTGCACCGTATGCGGTGCGCGGTGCGTAGGTATCAATCAGAGGACGCACGGAGAGTTATTTAGTCCTGATTAGGGTAGTAACTTACTAGGCTTGAAGTTGGGCCAGTCTTCAGGAGTGACCCTGTTGTCTTTCCAGTCCTCGCCGCCGTAGGCCAGAAGCATGCGGATTGACTCGCCCAGGGCCTTGACGGGGAAGTAGTAGAATTCGATCTGAGGCATTTTGGATCTGAAAGAGAAAATTATGACCAGAGTGGAACAACCTGACAGAAGAAGAAAATTAATATAAATAAATTAGAGGTAGTACATGTTTTACAAACAAAACTTCTACTCCCTCTATTTTCTTTGTACTTATTACAATTTTTGGCAACAAAACTACTACCAGACATACATGCCAATGGGGTTGGCAACTGTCAAAGGTTTGCAGAGATGGCGCCATCATAACTTGCCCCTTTTTCTATGAGATTTGGCTTAAAGGGCTAGCATTCCATTAAAAAAACAAAAAATTGACGCAATTCTAGGGATTGACAGGGCAAGCTATGCTGGTGCCATCTGCTAAATATTTCGACCGGCCAACCCCATTAAGCAGAGATGTGACTTTTTTCAAATACTTTTATTTAAAATGCAAATATGGGAGCGTTCAAATATTACGTAACGCAATCCCCCTCCCCGTGTAACGCGCCGTAACGTTTTCGTGTTATTGAAACTACGGTGCCTAGTACTCCGGGAAATTGGCGTGATTATGTATAACTATGTTTGTATTTCATTTAATTCAGAACAAATTAAATTAAGTACTTTCTTATGAAAAAACATTGAATTATATTGCTTTTACCAATGAACGTTCTGATTCTGATCAAAAACAGCCCTCCTACAAGCTGTTATAGACGATAACTCGATAACGCTTATCAGAATTTTACAAAAGAGGAGTGAGGATTACAGTTGTGCTGTTCTCGAGAACGTTCTCGCACGAGACAAAACGGATAACCACAAATATAATGAGGATGCAATGCAACTAGGTAAACGCTAATAGTTAGTAAGAAGTTATATTATTATCGTTAAATCGTTAATATTTGGTTAAAATTAAATACTTAAGCCCAAAGCTATATAAGCCTACAAGTTTAAATAAGTACTTTACCAGCTGCCAGAGTTTAGCGGTATGCCTATAAAAATCTTCGATGCAATTTGCACACGTCAAGGACTCACCACAACAACGCTTCTAAAACGGTACAAAACTACTAATCTAGCAAGAAAATTACTTCTAAAACCACAGTAAATGCCATAAAACGTATCAACACTAAATCTTTGCACAGAATATTTAACAAAAATATGTATTCGAGTAAAAATACTTGTAGGTATTTGTGCAAAATACTTGTATCAAGAATAACTTACGGAGTTAGGTTAGAGAACCAGCCGGCGCGAGAAACACGGACGACTGCCGCCCAAGGCCGACCGCATGGGTTTATATTAGTGAGTGATAAACAGATCACCGTTTATCACTAGATAGATGAAAATTATTTTCATTGTCTTTTTTTGTCCCCAAAAAATGTGACGGAGTGGAGCTTTTTGTATGAGATGAAATTTATTTTTTAATTTTTCTCATTTAAAATATAATCTACAGCTAGAAAGACTTGCGATAGCACTCGACTTTTTTTATTTTTTTATTTGATAAAAGACGGAAATACAAACGTGACAGAGTAGTCATAAACAAGACAAGGGTAGTATACTATGTAGGTATATCTAAGAAATGCCTAGTATATAATGATGCTGAATTTGCTGACTCACGCTCAAAGCTTATCACGTGATCACTTATTAGAAACGGGATTATTATTATTAGACTAAATTAGATCCGCGTATTTTTTATGTTATAGGACATCGCCTGATGGTAAGCTATTACCGACGCCCATGGACACCCGCAACAGCAACACCAAAGGGGTTATAAGGGCCTTTAAGATGGGAGTATGTACGCTCTTTTCTTTACAGCGTTCTGTCAAGCCCTCTATTTGCAGGAACAGCGTAGTGTAATATAAATTTAAAAAATCCGACATGTACTGGAATTCCGATATTGTACCCCTTCAATTCCGGTATTGAAACATGTAAAAATCTGTCTGATATTTCGGTATTAAGGATTCCAGGAATTACCTACGGCATATAAAACTCGACCCCTGGGAACCGTTTTTCTTACCCTGCGTACTAACTACGTAAGCGAACAACTCGTGAACGCGAAGCGAAGCTGGCCCACGGCGTTCGCGTTCGCAACGAGATCGCCCACGTAGGACACTTCTATAGGTATCAAAGGATTGATTCAACCCGCGCCGCATGGCCGCGTTTCGTGTTCACGTGTCGTTCGCCTACGTAGTACGCAGGGTAAGAAAAAACAGGGAAACGGTTCCTGAACAGAATTCCCAAAATCCTAAATATCAGACAGACTTTTACATGTTTCAATACCGGAATTGAAGGGGTATACAATATCGGAATTCCAGTACATGTCGGATTTTTTAAATTTACTTTTATATATTTTATAAAAACATGAAATAATTACGATGAAAACGGCGAGTTGCGAGTATGACGCACGGGGAACTGAACTACGACTATATTCCATATTAAAAGAATAGAATAGAATAAAATTTATTCAGGAAGCTCAAACAACAACAATTTAACAAAAAAATGTCACAATAACGGTTTAAAACGTCACTGAAAAGGTTTCCAGTTTCCACTCAGCTTGAAAACTAGAGCTGGACGGAAACTAGCGCAATGACCCTACCATACCTACAAAAAGATGCGGTGCGGAATGCAATAAGCCATGCTGGGCTTAGCTATTATGAGAGCTAAGAATGGGCTTAGTAAAGTGATTATGAGAGCTAGCGCCTACGAATAAGAAACCTTCGCGACGGTAGTGGCAACTTCGCAAGTCGCTAGTTTTTTGATGCGGGATCTAGTGGCGGGTAATCTATGGTTTGGGCTGGGCAAGTGGGCACAGTCACACACTATCTAATTGTCTATATTTATGCCTATTGGTATGCCGGCTTAGTAGATATGCTACGCGTATTGTATACCGGTTGGTTCTAAACATACATACATACATACAGTATTTATTTACCTATTTTATCTGTATTGCACAAAAGAAAAACTTATCGTACAAAAGGACTTAATGCCAAAAAGCATTCTCTACCAGTCAACCTAAAGTCAAACAAAAGTACCTAGTAAAGAAATTACTATTAGATAGTTTACAAAGGTTGAAACTAAAGTTTTGAACATTAACCTAACACAGTTTTAAGAAATTTCGAGCCATGCCAGCGAACGAACCAACCGGTGTTAAAGTCAAATCTACTCCATCATTATTTAACAGCCGCATTAAATATCTTTACACTTACTTTTAATCCAGAATTTACGGAGCAGAAGTAAAAACTGTAAAAAGCAATAATTCCACAGATGAAAGATGACAGAATAACCACAATTGCCACCAAAGAGCATATAATCACTTGATTGCCACAATAACCGGCTTTGCTTATTTGGTCAGAGCCATAGACAGAGTAACTTTTTTATATACTGAACCAGATCTGTCATATTAAAGCAGACGTCCGTAACAGACGGGCGTACCGGACCGCGACTTTGGTCCGGTCAAGTCAGCTTATTTCTTTCTCGGTCCTACTTATAACTGCGCCTGACCCCCCTGACCAAAGAATATAATACTCACCCCTGACCCTACACGAGCGCTTTTTTTTTTTTTTTTTTTTATTATTAATGGCATCGCGCTCCTGGCGCATTCAGCCAAACGAGTAAAACGGGGAAACGGAATTAAAGGATTACATTATAACGGATGAGACGGAATTTTGGATGGATCAGGGAAAGGTAAAGTATAAATTAAAGTTTTATATTATGACGTGATAGGAATGAATATAATACTTTAAATATATCTGGAGAGGAATCATTAATATGCAGGAGTGATGTAATGGATGTGGGAAACTGAACTTTTAGATCTGACAGCTGTCTTAATAATAAAGAACAATCATTTAGGCTACATGCAAAAAATATATGGTTAAGATCAGCGGGATCAGCTCCACAAATACATGCGGAGCTGGCCACACGATTTTGCAGTTTCAGGTGTTGTGGAGTACATACGTGACCCAACCTCATTCGGATTAACATACTGGTAGCCGGTTTTGACAAAGAGATTTTAGCAAACCATGGTTTGATAGGAATTGATGATTGAATGCTCCGATAGTGTAACGCAGAAGCAGTACCTGTACCAGATGTCCACTGTTTCGTCCACTCCTTTCGTAGGAATAATTTGGGTAGAGCTAATAGGTCTTCAGCAACATTTTTAAATGGAAACATGTCTCCACAGATAATGGCATCTCGAGCTAATTCATCAACTCTTTCATTGCCTTTAATCCCTCTATGACCAGGAATCCAAGCAATGGAGACGGAATACCCTTTAAGATGACATTTTAACAATAGGCTACGAATTTGATATATAATTGGGTTGTTGGATTTAGATTTAAAAGGAATTTTAGATATTGCTTGAAGAGAACTTAAAGAATCCGAAAATATAATTGTTTTTTTAAGATGCATAATGATGATAAACTCTAATGCTTTCAGGATTCCAAAGCACTCACCACTGTACACAGAGGATTCGGGAGGCAACTTTATCTTTTGGTAAATATTGGATTGAATATGAAGTACTCCAATACCAACACAACCACTGACGGACATCTTAGAAGCATCGGTATACATATGGTTAGCATCCTGACAATCAGTGCCAATAAAACCCAGAAATTGTTGGTTTTGTTCTATATCATTCTTTGAAATACCTATATTCAGGAGAACTGGAGGAACTAGTGTAAGAGACTCATATTCATGCTGAAAAATGGGAAGTGTAGAAGAGCTAACAGTGGGAGCTGAAATAGATTTAAATTTTTGAAAACTTTTGATTAAACAAGGAGGACTCTTGTGTGTCCAATAGTTGGAAGTAGTTATTTGAAGAAGGAGGTTAGACAAGATTCTCCAGAGTTGATGATTAGAGAATTGGGAGCAACGGAAAAGAAATCTATCACAAAGATATTGGCGTCGTAAATGTAACGGAGGCTCTGCATACTCAACTTGCATAGCATTGATAGGACTAGAATTCATGGCACCACAAATGATTCTAAGGGCTTTAGACTGAATACGATCTAGTTTTTGGAAGCCAGCGACATACCCTGGCTCTAGCAAAAATGTCCCATAATCTAAAATACTTCTTATTAAAGCATTGTACATTAGTTTCATGCAAAAGGGATGTGAACCCCACCAAACACCAGAAACACACCTAAGAATATTAATATTTTTTTCACATTTAGAAACTATGTACTCACAATGTGGGAGACCTGTTAATTTACTGTCTAAAATGACACCAAGGAATTTAGTTTTAACTTTTACTGAAATGGAGTAGTTATCAAATTGCACTTTGATTGGAGGAGGAAACAGTTTTCTAGTAAATAAAACCACAACACTTTTAGGAACAGAAAGTTCTAAACCATTAGAATCTAACCATGACTTCAGGAAACCTAAGGAACTAGTGACTGATCTACTGGCCTGTTCAGGAGAAAGATTTGATGAATAAAGTAATAAATCATCAGCATACTGTAAGACACTAACTGTACCATTTAGCGATGCCTCTAAATCAGATGTATAGATATTGTATAACAATGGACTTAATACAGATCCTTGTGGTAATCCTCTCCACACTAAACGAGAAATTTTATTGTTGTCATCGATAAGAAGACTAATGGACCGTTCAGATAAAAGGTTTATTACAAAGTTACTCAACATTTCTGGAATGCCTAACTTGAGAAGCTTATCTTGTAACACTGAAACCAAAACATTATCATAAGCAGCACTTATATCAAGAAAAGCAGCTACTATTGACTCATTTTTAGAAAATGCCAATCGTATGTCTGCAATTAATATTGACAAACTATCATAGGTAGATCTACCTTTTCGGAACCCAAACTGACTATGAGATAGTAATTGATTTTTTTCAACAAAAAATTCTAACCTGTTTTTAATTAAGTGTTCGGCTACTTTTGCAAATACTGAGGAGAGGGCAATAGGGCGATAGGAAGAAACATCTGATGCTGGTTTATTGGGTTTTAAAATAGGAATAACTACTTGGGATCTCCATGAATCTGGTACTATACCGGACTGAATAACCAAATTTACTATGCTTAAATAATAAGAAACTATGCCATCGCTGGCATTTACTAAAAATGAGTAAGGCACTCCATCTTCACCAGGAGCACTATCTTTTAAATTGCTTAATACACCCTTTAATTCTTCCATTTTAAAAGGGCCATTAAAGGTGGAATCTAAGCAAGGATCATATAAAAAGGTTGCAGGTTGGAACACATACTCTTCAGGAACAGATGAAGGAGCTAGTCTGTCTATAAATTGTTGTGCAAGATTAGGGGGCAATGTGCGGCTTGAGGGTTCGTTGAATGCATGTCTGAACCTTTTGATGTTGTTCCATACTATGGAAGGTTTTACATTAGGATTGAGAGACGCACAAAATCGTCTCCAACCTTCATATTTCTTCCTACGCAACAATTTCTTAGTATCACGCGCAACCTGCATGTACGATTCAAAGTTTTCAGTTGTCATAGAATGACGGTAAAGTCTTTCAGCCTCTTTTCGTTTTTTAATGGCTTGGGAACAATCCTGATCCCACCAAGGAGGAGATGGAATTTTATTAATAACACTATTTTTTACAGGAAAAACATCATCAGCTGTTTCTGTGATCACCCGGGCCAAAGCAACCGAGCAGCCAACTACGTCAGTATCATCTAAACTTGGCAAAAACAACAATTTCTTCTCTACACAGCTTTTGAAATTTTTCCAGTCAGCATTACATAAATTGTACTTAAGCCTAGGGCTAGGTTTCGAAGGTGGTCGTTTTGTTGAAGGAAATGAGACTATAATTGGAAAATGATCACTACCAAATGTAGAATCTAGAGTTTGCCAGATGAAAGAGGAAGCCAGTTCAGCGGAGCAAATGGATAGATCAACAGCACTGGGAGATTCTGTAGGCGCTGTACGGCGAGTCGGAGAGCCAGTATTTAGGACACATAGATTGTAATCATCTAGAATTTTTAAAACACGATGTCCATTATAGTTGGATGCTAAACTGCCCCAAAACTGATGGTGTGAATTGAAATCTCCTAGAATCAACAAGGGCCTAGGTAAAGAAGTGATGATTTGTTCTAATTCGTTAAAAATAGAAGATGATTGATGAGGAATATATACAGAGAGAATGCAGATGTTATTTACAATGGCAGCAACAATTGAAAAATCATCACTATGAGATGGGAGATGAAGAGATGAGAATGATTCAGAATTCCTGATGAGTAAAGCTACTCCACCCCACCCATCAGGACGGTCCTCTCTGAGGCATGAATAGCCAGTAGCTCTTAGAAGAGCTCCAGGCTTGAGCCATGTCTCAGACAGGGCAAAAACACATGGATTAAATTTATTTAATAAATGAATGAAATCATGTTTTTTATTGATTATGCTTCTGCAATTCCATTGGATTATATTGTCCATTATTTTTAATTGCAAATGTAAGAGAGTCAATCATAGGGGCAACGTGGGACGGTAAAGTAAGGTTTGGTGTGGACAAAAGAGTTCTTAGGGCCTCGATAGACTCGGCGATTACTAGTCGATCTTCCTTTTCTGTTTCCTGGCGTAAAGCACAACCGTTTGGAGAAGAAGGGATAGAGTATTCATTTATAATGGCCCGATGTGCAGCCACATCATAGCCATGGGTAGTCTTTTTAACAGTAGGACGAGGTTTCAAAAAAACAGTTTTTCTGCTGCCATGGCTAAGAGGGCGCACATTCGAACTAGTACCTGGAACTGAACTTTGCACACTGATACGAGGTAAATCTGATTGAGTATGTGGTTGTGACACTTGAGACTTAACCATGTCTGCAAACGATTTTGATATGGCTGGGTGCAGTTTAACGGCTTCTCCATAAGAGATGCAGTTATTTGCCATACTAACTTTGATTTCTTTTTGCCTTACATGTTCTGGGCATGACCTGTTTGTGGCGAAGTGAAAGCCATTGCATAAACAGCAAATGGCATCCTCCTCCTCCACTACACAGGTATTTCCAGGATGCATTTCCCCGCACTTAAAACATTTGGGCTTCGAACGACAGTTATTTTTAGTATGTCCAAATTTACAGCATAAAAAACATTGAATGGTCGGAAAAATGTACAATTCGACGGCAAGAGAGTTGTAGCATGAAAAGACTCGTTTGGGTAATACTTGACCGTCAAATGTCAAAACGACTGTCTCTGAAGGTTGCCAGGTAACAGAACCATTAACCACAACTCTGTGGTTCAAACGTCGTACTTTTAAAACTTTTCCACACCCCATAGGTACGGAAATATTGGAAACAATTTCCTCCTCCGACCACTGTGCAGGAATACCGCGAACCAAGCCCATACGGGTCACGGAAAACGACGGAATGTATGCAGTAAAATTTTCTAAATCAAGACACGTATCAGTAACAAATAAGTTCGCATCGACGTAATTTGAAAACGACATTGCTATACGTGTCCTACCAATGCGCTTAACACTTCCATTAATAATGTTTTTGAAGCCTTTTTTGACTAAAAATTTCCCAAAGGACACCGGGTGCAGAGATGATTTTGCATCAGTTTGTTTAAGTTGAACGTGTACCGTAAAGGGAGCAACATCTAAAGATGAAAATAAATTCCTGCCAACCTTGGTGCTAGTAGTGTCCTTATTTGTATTTACTTTATCCGAAGAGTTTATGGTAGACTGAATGTTAGACTTTGAAGGAGCTTGGGTGTCTTGTATGTTCTCCTGACAATCGCACGAATAATCCCCGCCATCATTTTTCCTTCTTTTTTTATTACATGTTTTGCATCGTTTGTGACTCTGACTCTTATTTCTTTTACGTTCACTCCTGCTACCTACAGAAGTGTCCGTGTCCATGGCCGAATCTATTGTGACATTACTTCCGACCTGGAGGTTTTCACCTCCAGGGTCGGGGGGGTCGTCGTCCCCCATTACATATATACAAGAAAACTTACCAACTACGACGAAATCACACTAATTATATATACAAATACAATAATATATACAAACTATGAGAAAAATTATATACAAATTACTGATTCCCTGATCTACACTATTAAAATTGAAATTAAATTTACAAGAAACCTAAAACTTGACCGCCACGTTTCACGTTTCCCGCGCTTTTTTCACACGAGCGCTTTTTCAACGCTCGTTAAAATAGCGCTTAAATCTGCCCGCACGCTTAATTCGATTTAAAGACCAAGGATTAAAGTAAAAAATCCAACAACGCTTGATAAAAAGCGCTACCGCCATCGTGTGAATAAATACACATGTTTCCATTTGTGTCATTCAAACCCTTTTTTAACACGCGTTGGAAAAGCGCTCGTAAATATTTAAAGATTCTCTTAATTATTTGTCCCTGTAGATACAATAAATATCTTGTATTATTGGTATAAGCATCAAGAAAACAACGTGAGGTGGTCAAACTGCTTGTCGGACGCATACAGGTTGGAGTGCGGGGTGAGACAGGGGGGGCTGTCCTCGCCGTTGCTCTTTAACTTGTATGTAAATGAACTAATCGTTGCGCTTAGCAGGCATCACGTTGGATGTCACATAGATGATGTATGTGTAAATAATTTATCTTACGCAGACGATATGGTTTTGCTGAGTGCATCGGTTTGCGGCCTCAGAACACTGTTGCAGACATGTGAAAAATATGCATCCGAACATGGTCTAATTTATAACACTGCTAAGAGCGAAATCATGGTGTTCAAGGCGGGGCCCAGAGACCCGCAGTACGTTCCCTCTCTTGTTCTGAATGGAGTACCTCTTAGCAGGGTTCAACAGTTCAAGTACCTCGGACATGTATTAACCGAGGACCTAAAAGATAACGCGGATATGGAGCGGGAGCGTAGGTCGTTGGCGGCACGAGCGAACATGATCGCCCACAGATTTGCACGTTGTTCAACTTTAGTAAAAATAACCCTTTTTAAGGCGTACTGTACTTCTTTCTACACTAGCAATCTGTGGGCTCATTTCACTCAAAAGTCGTTTAACTCCCTGCGCGTCCAATATAATAACGCGTTCAGGGTGATGTTGCGGCTGCCGCGCCACTGCAGTGCGTCGAGCATGTTCGCAGAAGCGCGCACCGATTGCTTCTACGCCACTCTGCGTAAGCGGTGCGCGGCGATGCTCAGCAGAGTGCGCGCCAGCCGCAACAGCGTCCTGGCCATGATCGCAGACCGGCTGGATTGCCCGTATATGAGTCACTGTGTAAGTGTTGTACGGGCTCCAGCAAGTAAATGATTGTTTATAATTTAGTGTAATTTTTTAATTTATGTAATTTTAATTTAATTGATAACCTGTTTTAATTTAATTTATAACCTATTTTAATTTAATTGTAATTTTTAATTTGTATTATTGTGGACCATTGTTGTCTGGAATTAAATAAATGATTATGATTAATTGAAAAACGCCTAAGTACTATAGTTTCGTTGTGCAATTTCGATGTTGCTGTGGGGCTACCGCGAAAACCGAAATTCGCAATTTGCGGGGATAGACTAATGTGGCTCTTACAAGTAGGGTAAAAACATGAAAATTTTGTCTTGAAATTCAAATATGTATTAAAATATGTACGATTATTTAATAATTATGTACAACGTTTTACAGTACATATGGCCCAAAGGCCCTTTAAATTTTCGACCTAGTTACGTAATGTGCTTATTATAGCACAGGGTGTCGCAATGGAGCCCCAGATGTACTGTAAAAGTGATTACACATGAGTAACAGGTGTTGAAATGATTACATATTACAATTGACTTTTTTTTTTACTAACATAACTCTGAAAAGAAAATCATTTTTCTGACTTGATAATAAGCTAATGAGATCACTATAATTTACGAAAAAAAATGAATTAACGAGCAATAGACATTAAAACTCTGAATCCAGATGTGTATGCCCACCTTAATAATAAAAAAACAAGATTCGTTTAGAAACAACAAAACGCCTAAGTACTGTCATGCGTTCGTTCTAAAGCAGTCTTCACAGTTGGCACCGCAGTCAACTGCTGCACCAGCAGCTCGATGTGGGCAAACTGGTCGCTAGACAGTTCCAGCGCCTGCCGCACGTGCTCCCACATGCCGGCCAGCAGAAAGTCCGCCCAGGTTAACTGTGGAAAAACGCCTTTATAATCCTCCTTCCATCCTTCTTAAAAGCCAGTCCAGACCGGAGAATTTTTCGTCCAACTTGATTAAACTGTCTAATAAAATCAGTTAATGTGGACGCAAAAATTAAATTGGCTTGCCGATCTCCCGTGATTCGATTGTAAGATTATGACCGATCAAATGGAGATGCGGACGCAAGAATGCCAATTTAGACGCTAGTACGCGTGTATAGGGTAATTTTAAATAAATCCAAAATTGGTGATTCAATTGTGTACGTACGTGTGGATGGCTTTCTAATCCGAATAAGTCAATTTGATTATCCCGTGTGGACGGACCTTAAGCGACAGTACACTAGCTTTACTATAGTTTGTCAAGGGACTGTCTCATTTCAAACATAGACAGAGAGAATCATACTACCTTTGCCTTACACTAGTACTAGCACCCAAAAGAAAAGGATGAGTATAGTTTTCTTTGTTCCTATTTACTGACAAGATTTGCTTGACCAACTATAACTTCATTCCCTTTTGTTAATTAACAAAACTACCTTAAAAGTGCGGTACGGAACCGTGCAAAGAGCATGATCCGATTAGGCCTTATTGTTTTTTTTACTGAGCGCTAGATGGCCTCTGACGACAGCGTCTAGTTTGGCGAGCCACGCTAGCGCCTTTTGTTCGTCAAATAGTCTAGCTCGGGCCACTAGTATAACGAGAGTTTACCTTGCTGAGCGCCAAATGGCCGCGGTTGGTGGCCACGACAGCGTCCAGTTTGGCGAGGCACGCTAGCGCCATCTGTTCGTCGGATGGACTTACTCTGGTTACCAGTATAATAAGAGTTTACCTTGCTGAGCGCCAAATGGCCGCGGTTGGTGGCCACGACAACGTCTAGTTTGGCGAGGCAGGCCAGCGCCATCTGTTCGTCAAATGGACTAGCTCGGGAATCCAACTCTTCTGCGCCTATGGCTTGTATGTCTGAAATAATACAAAACATATGTGTTTTTTTTTATTATTGACTGAACTAATAGCAGATTACTGATTAGTGCATAAATACCATAGAGAAATATAAGTAAGGAAAACGTGCTAACTCCATTACTTACATCAGTTTTCTTACCCAAACGCGAGTTATGTAAATTTGTTTATAAATATAATGTAATACCGTTTTAGTTTCGGCAATAAAGGCTATTATGATTATGATTATATTCAATTTTTTGTTAGTTCAGTTTTTAAGGGTTCGCAAGGTCTCAGAGCTGATAGTTAATTTACAGTAGTTAACAAACTGTCTGACATGATTAAAAGCCCTGGAGTGCCACAATTATGAACATAATTTGAGGCATTGTAACAACTTACTGCTCAATAGGTCGATGAAAACATCAACAATCTTGTCTATCTCTAGGTCTTCAAAGGAGTCTGAGCCCGCGAAGCCATGGCTTCGGCCCAGGCAGCGGATAACCGCCACACTGTAAAGACCACAGCGGGACGGGCTGTCCAATAACACTGCAAAAGAATATATATTATAGGACATTCTGACACAAATTGACTAAGCCCCACAGTAAGCCCAAGAAGGCTTGTGTTGTGGGTACTTAGACAACGATATATATAATATACAAATACTTCAATACATCTTCATAAGGCTTGCAAAAGTTGCAAATATAAAATTAATAAAATAAATAAAATAAAAATAGCCTTTATTTCTGAAGTTTTGTAACAATCTACTTAAAAATAAACCTTATTTTTCTCTATAATTATATATATATTACTATTTTCTAGTTCCCATCGACAACTTCAGCTTGTCCTCCGACATAGGCCTCTTCCAAGTCCTAAATATAAAATTACTATTCAAAAATGATATTCATTTGATCTATCATAAACATCTTAGACAGTGCAATAGCAAACTGACATAATATCCCCTAATGCCAAACAGTAGCATTAGCCTGAAAAGTTAACAAGCAAAAATAAACATAAGGTCAATAGAGATAAGTGTGGCTCGCCTTCACTATGAGACCTGTTTACAACTTGATTAGGTTTATTGCAACTTCATAAATAAAAAAAAAATGTTATTTGATTTCTATTGAGCAGGTCACTCAACCAAAAGTCCTTTTGGAGGTCCAGTAAATAAGCCTTGCAACGTAGTTTGAAAACCGCCAGGGATTTGTTTTTGATTTGCTTGTGTTTAGTCGCAAATGTATCAACTATCACTAACCACTAATCAATGTATAAACAATGTGTAAAATAATGTAGTGGTGTAGGTAATACTGCAGTACTACATTATTATTATAGATCTCTGTACTACACTAAGTGAGAAAATCCCATCCTTTAATTAAAAAAATAGAAAAAAAAAAAAGTGTAAACTGGTCCCAGTATGAAGGCCGGCAAGGGTTTAGATTTCCTACTAAAAATGTTGATGCACCACTGAGTAGTTTTAAAGAAACAGTTTAGTGAGTAAGTTAGTTTGTAACTGAAGCGGCGTTGTCTGTAGAAGGTTTTTACAATAAATGTCTTTTCTTTCCTTTCTTTCTTTCAAATAAATTTAAATAGATATCATTGATTCCGCACCTTCCCTGGTTTCCGAGCCAGCTTCGGTGAGATGTTGCCCCGAGTAAGCCAGCAACATCTGAATACTCTTGTGGAAGCCTTCTGTGGGCAATGAGCTGCAAATATATATTATTTCTTATTTAAGAAAAAATAATATTATGGTAGTTTTTGCTGTATAATATCAGTGTTACATTGGGGATAAAGGGTTAAATTGAATAATATAGGTATGCGAGATAATGCATAATGTTGTGAACTTTAGCTGAACTTAGCTATTTTCGTCCTGAAATAAAAGTTCCAGGGTTTCAAGGACACGCCCGCGCCGACGCAGTAGCGAGAGAGGAGTCCAGCACTTGTTGCATGTTTATCACTTACTTACATTTCTTTGCTTTCCTGTTTATCAGTCTTTTTTGTTTTAAATAATTTTCCTAAACTGCGAAAAGACATGATTAGCTGTAAATATATTTCGATGATTCTGAAATTGCACTCTATCGAATTGACCCTATTTCAATAATTGTTTTCTGTTAAACAATAAAAGTAATATTATGTGATCGCCGGTTTTATATGACGATTTTCTTACGAAAATTATTTCGATTTATTTTTATGTGATGCATCTCTGGGGAACTCATTATCAATAATATCAATGTGTAGGAAATTGCTGACGCACTGCACAATTTACAACTTATTCCGCGTTGTACGAAATTAATTAAATCTATTTGAAAACCATTACAAAAGAAAACAATTTCAAAACATAATTCAATTAACTGAATTAACCGAGAACCGAGTGACATTTCTAAAGGGCCTACCGCGAACCACGTTTGACGTGTTGCCTCTCTGTCGCACTTGTAAATTCGTACTTGAAAGTGTGACAGGGAGGCAACACGTCGTACGTGGTTCGCGGTAGGCCCTCTGGAGTCGAGAACCGGCGACTCCCTCCCTCGTGACAATTGGAAATTCAAATTAAAAACAGGGCTGCTAACATCAAGAACTTTAAGAAGGCAATGTTAACCAATTCTAGCTACTTCTCTAACTAGTCTGTGGTTACAAATCTAATTCTGACATTGACGTTTGTGTTATAGTGGGAAGTTCACAGGAAATTCATGCGAAATTCACAATATTCACATTGTTTATTACCGAAGTTTATTTACTACAACGATTGTAGTTGTACACTTGTTTCGCAAACATGAGTAAAAGAAAACGTCAGAGGTCTTTGCCGCCCACACAAAATGCTTCATCACTTTCATCAGCTTCACTAGATGACGGATCGGACGAAGAGGATCATGTTCATAACATTCAGAACGCCGTTAAGGAGTGCGCTCGATATATCCTTAGTCGGGAAGGAAGCAAGATCCCTATCAAAAAAGCTGATATCGCCAAGCATTTGGCTACGGCTTGCCAGACTCCACCGCAGCATGTCTCTGGAGTCATTAGTGCTGCTGAAAAATTACTTAAAAAGGTGTGTTTTACTGCTGTACAAGTGTACACTTGTATTGCTATTATCAGTCTTTTCGGAAAACGTTTAGTATTTTTTTGAAATATATTCGAAGTGAGTTTGTATGCATCTTTTTTTTTTTTTTACTATGTCGGTGGCAAATAAGCATACGGCCCGCCTGATGGTAAGCGGTCACCGTAGCCTATGGACGCCTGCAACTCCAGAGGTGTTACATGCGCGTTGCCGACCCTAACACCCGGCACCCTCTATGAGCTTCGTATATGATGTAAGATAATGCAAGCACTATGTAGTATGTACTCATTTGATCCATTTCACTTCTTTGAAATCAGCAATCTTGGATTGGATTCTCACTTTATCTCTAAAGCTGCTGGACCAAATTTTATACAGCTATAAGGAGTATTCTACGTCTACCGTTGTCCGGTACGAACGGTGAATTTTCTGAAGATTTACAGGTCTAGGAGTTATTTTTTCTGTGATTAATGTACAAAAATACGGCCAGAAAAATAATCATCAGCTTAAATGCCGGAATTTTTTTTTTTGTTTTTTAATGGGGTTTCGTCACTCAGTGACGATGGAAAAAAGTTCTAATACACAAAATAAAATGCGTTTGTACGGGAGCCCGTGGAATGCTCCAAGTTTAGAATGCTTAAGCTACAAGTTTGCTGTAAATTATTCTTCATTCCAACCAATTTCTTCCAGGTGTATGGTTACAAGTTGGTCTCAATTAAAGGTAAAAGTGGGGTGCTGTACATAGTGGTGTTAGCAGAGGAGTGTGAGTCTCTCCCGTCCAATGTGTCGGAGTCGGAACTCAGGACCATGTTGATGGCTTCGCTCACACACATATTCATGTCTGGGGGCAGTGTCAAGGAAGGTGAGAAGAAGGATTATAAAGAGATTTTTTTAAATTTATTACTATGTAAACAAATGGATTATCTTAACTAACTTAGCGGATTCACTCACGTATCACGTGACGCCCACCTGTCGTGACTGCTACTCACTCAGGCACTGTTAGTGCTTGAGCTCACCTAGGCTCTCTGAAACATGTCGCGCGAGTGACTAAAAATACATGAGTGAAACCGCTAAGTTAGTTAAGTTATTATGTCTCACGATAGTTTAAATTCGAAATAGAATAGAATAGAATATATTATCACTAGATACATATAAAAAGCCATTTATTTCTGGGTAACAGAATACAATATAAAATATTTTTGCTTAATCCAAGATATATAATTAATATTGATAATTTTAAGCCAATAAGTTTGACTGTCCACTTATGTGCACAATGAGCTGGAGGACCAAATCACTTTTACATATTTATTATTAGTGTTATTTTAACTAACATGTAGATTAAGCTAAAAAAACTAACAATATGTGGACCTAATGTCTGTATTAAAAAATTAATTAATTAATTCATTACAAAAATTACACCAGAACCCTCTTAAGAGGTATAGGCCTCTTCTAGCTTGATCTGATTTTTGCAGTCTTGGGCCTCCCAGATCCAGTTGGCCCCCGCTACTTTTACTGTCGTCAGCCCAGCGTGCCAATTGCTATCTTCTTTTCCTTTTTCCATCTGGACCAGGCTGTTGCTTGTACCCTGTAGGCTGTACCCTTTGGGTACGGAACCCTAAAAATAATAAAAGTATTTTTGTTTTTGAAACTAATCTATGTATTTATAAAATTCAGAATACTTGTGACAAGTTTAATTGTTTTACTTGATGTAATGTTTTCTTCTAGATGACCTGTGGAAGTTCCTGAGCGAGGCTGGTCTGCTGGAGGAGAATGACTTTGCTGGCAGGAAGGCTTTTATTGCGACCTTCACTAGGCAACTGTACTTGTCATTCACAAAGGTTCATATTTTATTTTTAACACTTTTTTAGGGTTCCGTACCCACAGGGTAAAAACGGGACCCTATTACTAAGACTCCGCTGTCTGTCTGTCTGTCCGTCTGTCACCAGGCTGTATCTCATGAACCGTGATAGCTAGACAGTTGATATTTTCACAGATGATGTATTTCTGATGCCGCTATAACAACAATTACTAAAAATAGAATAAAATAAATATTATTAGTTGGGTATAATTTTAAATGACACTCCGAGTACGACTAGTTTTTTATTCCTTGACAAGTCAACAGCCAAAAAAGCCCGTGATCCCAAGTGACCGCTGCTTATATAACTTTACATAATGAATGACTGGTTTGAATGAATGATGGAATGATGTCACTTGAAATATTAATCACATTACTAATTATTTAAATTACGAGTTTTATAAATTGAAAATGATAATTAACGTCATCTGAATTATTTAATTCTGACAACACTAACGGCAAGTGACATCATTCGACATAATAACAACAAACTTAATAATATTTTTCTTATAACTAACAATATTTAAACACTTATGCTCTGATACAACAAACGTGATATTTTTGCTATGATTTTTTGGATTATATTGTCTTCGGTTACCGCGATAGTTACTCATGAAATAAAACTATGAAAGGGGAGCCTAAGGATTGTTATTTGGTATTTGGCATATTTTTCAATGTTCGTTCGGCCATTCGACTATTCGGTTCGGTTTGAAGTGCCAAATATTTACCGAATAAACATTTTTTTTTAAGGACGTCCGCTAGGATGCACTTCGCGATCGGTTATGACTGCCACGACAATTTACGAGAAGTCGTGTCTCATATTTTCAATAAATTATAAATATTCAACCGAGCCACTAATTACTAAATCATTCAAATTGGTATCTTATATTTTCAGAAAATAAAATAAGAATGGGGGTCTAAAATATATGAACAATCCTAATATTCCTAATTCACTTAACGGTAACTACTGGATTTTACCAGATTGATCTAAGGGAATTCTTTTTTTTTTAACATGAATGGTTCTCAATAGTAATTTTGTTTTAAATTGAAATGTTTTCAGGTTGGCGATGGCGATTTAGCCTGGAACGTTTTTGAATGGGGCCAGAGAGCTCATCAGGAAGTACCCAAAATGTTCCTGTTACAGAAGATGGCTGAGGTAACATAATGTTATGGATAATACGTTATATTTACTTATCATTCTCAGTGCTCTCGAACCTGAACCACCAATGTGAAAGTGATAAGTAGCCTTACCACAACTGCCTTATTGACGCTAGCGAATATGTCAATGTCAAACAGGTGGTGGCCGATTGCCGAATAGGTATTACTTTTTAGGGTCCCGTACCCAAAGGGTAAAAACGGGACCCTATTACTAAGACTCCACTTGCCGTCCGTATGTCACCAGGCTGTATCTCATGAACCGTGATAGCTAGGCAGTTTAAATCTTCAGAGATGATGTATTTCTATTGCCGCTATAACAACAACGAATTAATAAACTAGTGGATATGAAATGACAGCTTTTTAGTATGAAAACCAGTGTTGCCAAACTCACACATTCATAGTTAAGTACAACACGGCATACATTAATAGCAACTTTCCATTCCAATAGGGTTTTCTTCTTCTTCTTCTTCTTTTAAAATTATGGCTTCAGCCCAGTGGGACTATTTCGCCAGTATCAAGGTATTGAGAGGTTTACAAACGACAAAAATTGTACGGTTGTACAAGACAGTGTACGGTGATTTGTTAGCTCTTGTAAATCGATAGCTAGTCTTTACAAGAAGCACGTGGACTACCGGCCGTTGACTCCAAGATGGTGGTTAAACGCGCTTCAAAATTAATTCTCCATTCACTGCACACTACCACATTAGTTTACTGTATAATAAGCTATCGATATTACACTTTAAACAATATTAATAAGCAAAAAACAAAGTAATTAATCACGATGCTAACTATCAAGATGGCGCTCGAACCGGAAGTCCCAATAGGGTTTTACCGGTTGACATTTTTAGAATGAATATCAACTGTAGGTAACATATAACACGGTCTAAAATAAAACGTCAAAGTTATGAACAGGCATCGTAAACTGCGAGCGAAATCCATTGAAATGACATATGACAACCAGTTACAACCCTAGGTGTGAAACATAATCTGTTCTTTAATTATTTCCAAAGTCCTGGGAGAGAGACAGTGCTGAGTGCGCGGGGTGGGATCATTTAGGGTGGCATGCTTGTAAAATTACCTTGTTTAAATTTAGAATTTAATTTTGATTGTCATTGCTTATCAAGTTATTGACTTTATGCTTGTCCCGTTCTGTCAAGTGAATGTGTTTATTTTTGTTTCAGGCATTCGAGAAAACTCCTGACCATTGGGCCGAGCAGTACAAACAAGCGACTGAAACTAACACTGCGGCCGCGTCATAAAAAATAAGCTTATTGTTATCGTAAATTACTGTTCCAGTCGTTAAATGTTGTCATTATTGTTATTGATCTAATGTACACTTGCATTTGCCGACGGTATGCAAGCGAGACAGCGCTGTATGCATGGCGCTGTCTCGTTCGGACACCGTTGCCGCATCTGTGGGTCTACCACAGTCTGGCAAAAAGAGTAGAAATTAAAAAGTGGCAACACTGTAGTGTCGTCCCGTTTTTCTTAGATTGATTTGAAACGGACGACACTACAGTGTTGCCACTTTTTATTTTCTACTCTTTTTTGCCAGACTGTACGAACCGATCCAATCGCCCGTCCGTCTATTTGCTTCCTATAACGATAACGATATTTCAATGTTCATGGCAAGGCCTCTGATTGCGGCGACAGTGAAGATTGATTTATTGCCCTTGTCTTAGACTTATTGCAAGTCAGGTGATAGATAAATAAGGGTACAGTACAGGCTAAGTGGTGGCCTTTACTGTCTCTTCTTATTAGATTATTAAGCCCCCTAAACACACGTGCGCGAATCGCGCCTTAGCGCCGCGATTCACGCACGAGTGTGAAGGACGCTTTATAGGTTTTAAGTCGTTTTATAGCAAATAAAAGTTTTTCATATGATTCGATTTTCTTGTTTTATTAGTTCTACTTTAGGTACTCTTCCTAAGCGCCCTAACTCCTTTTACATCGCCCTGTCAGAGATGTAGGGTCAGAGAAATAGTGTAGTCTATAACTATTAAGGGGCTACCGGAGGTTTTCATCGATTTTTGACAAGTTTTGAATCGTATCTGCCACTTTTGCACTACATATAGAATTATAAGACAAACGGCTATCGGTTCTTCAATCCTTTATCTCCATATTTGTCTACCAGAAGTACCAGATTTTTAATGAAATTAATACTTATTTATTTATGATTTTTTTAAACATTATCTAAAAAAACACTTTTCGTATCTCGATTGCCGTGAAAAATCTTACATATACGAAATCTACATATTTGGGTTCGTCTTTGATGTCTCTAAAAGGTTTTAATTTTAAACTAAACACAAAAGTTATGGCCAGAAAACCAGTTTTTTGACCTAAAATTGTTCAACTTTGTTGCCAAATATCTCGAAAACAATGAACTTTGAAGTAAATATGGGATACTATATTGCTTAAAGCCGTTGCTATTAAAATGATAAGCTACAAAAAACATTAGAAAACTAAGGGATTCAGATCGAAGGTCATTGTGGGGCATGGGATCCCCTTAAATGGAACATTTTGAACAACCTCTACGCGACAATAATGCCTTGCATCATTTTGGGAAGGAGCTGATACTCTTCAAACTGCTGGGTCGATTTTTATCAAACAGCCAAAAAACGCTGCAAGGAAAGTCTCTTTCAACTTTCAAGTAAAAAAAACCGCATCGAAATCTGTCTATCCGTTTAAGAGACGACGCCGTAGCTATATAACGGTAACACAGTTAAATTCGATCAGATGCTGCTTTAGACTTCGCGCATGATTGTGGAGGGCCCTTAAAGTCGTGTTGCGATTCACGCACATAGTCTGGAGGAGGCTTTACATGCGCTGCGTGCAATCATATCTGCTCACAGAATCAGTAAATAACTGAAATAAAACAGCGAAAATATCCAGCAAATATAGTTGGTCAAGCAAATCTTGTCAGTAAATAGGAAGAAAGAAAACTATACTCATCCTTTTCTTTTGGGTGCTAGTACTAGTGTAAAACAAAGGTAGTATGATCAAAGTATGATTCTCTCTGTCTATGTTTGAAATGAGACAGTCCCTTGACAAACTATAACTATCTTTATATAATAAAATTGTGGACTTTTCATGCATATATTTTATTTAATGCTGCCACAAAAATCTTACAAACTATAAAAGCGAGAAACAGATCTCTTTCTCGCTCTCACTTATGGTCGCGGTGCGGTGCGGTAGTGTGTTACGCTTTAAACTTCGTATTCGTAATAAGGTTCCTCCACACTCATGCGCGAATCACGGCGCCCTATACGTTTGGGAACGTCCTCTTATTTGTTTTCACTCCTTGGCTTAAAGGACTCGCGTCCAGGCCATAATTCTAAAAAAAAAAATGTTCTCACTCCGGCTGTCACTGCAACGCTGTTCGATTCAATTTAGGTTCGCGGGTATAATTAACAGGTAAGCAGAAATATCAATGGAATAATCGTTTCTTTTACTGTAAATACTAACCCTGTTTGAATTCCATAGTATTTTACTCATACGTGTAACATCATTTCGTTAAATTCACTTCCAGCCCGAGCATTGCGTTACAAAACTATGTGGCGAAGTCCCGGTTTTAACGAAGAATTGCTAAGAAGATATGGGTGCCTCGAAGATATATACAATGCTATGCGAAGCAATGACTTAGCCGATGTTGTTTATACAGCCTTAGACGTGATAAAGAAGACGGGCAGCGTGCCACTATTGTTAAATGAAAAGAAATCTGAATCCAAGTCAACAGAGTTACGACAGCTAGGTAATCAGGCTTACAAGAAAAAGAAATACCATGAGGCGCTCGTACTGTATAATAAAGCTCTAAAATATGCTCCAAACAAGTCCAATGCAATGAAATTAGCTTTTAGTAATAGATCTGCTCTTTTTATAACAGTGAAGGCTTATTCTGCGTGTATAGACGATCTTGACACTTGTTTCGAGATGGGCTGTCCCCCGGAGATAAAGACTAAGCTGAACAATAGATATGGGGAAGCTTTAGAAAGCATGGGGACGGATGAGTGGCTGCCGGTGCAAAAATTTGCTAATGGTTATTTCAAAATGTTGTATGAGTCACTTAATCCACAGATATCTAGTGCTACAATGGATGTTGGGGTTATAATGGAAGACAACTGCCCCAAAATAGTTGCCGCTAGAGATGTCAAAGTGGGGACTGTACTGGCAGTTGAACCAGCCTTTGTTATTGATATGAACTCTGACAATTTGAACATAGCTTGTTACAATTGCCAAAAACTTGAATATAACTTGATTCCATGCGAAGGATGCTGCCATGTCATGTTTTGTGACACACTCTGTATGCAAGAATGTATGGACCAGTATCATTCAGTAGAATGTAAGATTATAGACCTTTTTGAGACTACAGGATGTACTGTGGAATGTACAGAGAAAATTAGACTGGCTATAAAAGCTGCAATCAAAATGAAGTTTCATAGCACGTGGAAGAAGTTAATTGATGATTCAAAAGTCTATGGCATGGAGCGATTAAATGATAGTTCTATAAATGAAATTTACGACTACCGGGAGAACATATCACTGCTATGTTTTAAAGAGAACAGGAACTTTATTTATGGAACGATGTATAATGCTAGTTTTATTCTAGCAGCTGTACTATACTACGTGGCTAAGACGAACTTCTTTCCGTATGATTACAAAGAAAGACAGGAAGCTATCAAATGTCTCGGTAGGGTTATGATGTATCTAACATTATTTGGGACTCCTACGATAATACGTGACGCTGCTTCAATCAACAACTCTTCAAAGATTGAGTTTCATGATTGGGAGAACTTTGGGTTGTTCCCGATGGTGGGCAAGCTAAGGAACTCCTGCAGGGCTAACACACTGACAGTTGGGTTGAATGACAAGGTGGCGCTTGTAGCCCTGGAGCCCATTTCTCGAGGAACCGAGATTACCATTACTTACCTGTAAGTGTAATTTTATTTGTACAGCTCTTTACTTTACATTTTTCTAGCTCTTCCTAATATTTCATTCAGGAGTGGGTATCTAAGTGTTTTTTCTTTTCTTTCATATTACCCACACTGTTGAGCGTTTCTTAAAAAAAAGCCACATTAATTTTGTATTTTTTCTTAAATTTAGTATTATTTCTACTTAGAATCACGAGCTCTTTCGATCCTAATGGGATAAAAAAATGTCCCAAGGTTTTTTCCTATTGTGTTACCATTTCCTGGTATACTTCATATGGCAGTAACAAAAAGGAAAGTTTGAAAAATGTATAATAAGGATGAAAAGGGCTCGTGATCCTGACTCGAAATAACACAAAAGTGGCAAATAGGTCACATAAAAAAAAATGGCAAAAAAAGAAACGCTCGTTAGGTTTATAATCTTTCACAGGCTTCTGTTCTGGTTTTGGTCACCTCAAGGTAAAATCTTCAACCTAGTTTCTACATACCTAATTTCATCAAATAAGTGCAGAGACTACACCGTCACCGCATTATTAAGCATTTATTAAGAGGTTTAATACCCCATTTTATACCACAGAAGCCCAGGTACACTCCTAAAGATTATTATTTCTAATTTAACAGGAGTATTGGTCGTAATAAGGTATTTGACTGTATTTCAAATATATTATTTTTATTTTACACCATGCATCAAATAAAGCACCAGAAGATTAATAGAGAAACGTAGACAGCAGTTATTTTTAGACAATTTCTTTTTTAAAACCCGTTTAAAACTATAAAGAGTAGGTGATTTCATTGTGACGTCACATGCTAGTGTTTCATATAAATTCCATAGTAGCAAAATCGTTTTGACAGTTCGAAAAAAGAAACTGATTTGACTAGTAGTCAAATACCCTATTGTGGGCGCAACTGAAAAAAAACGGTCGCGCTTCCATATTAAATGAGTACGTACGTGGACTTCCGGTTCGAACGCCATCTTGATATAGTAGCCTCGTGATTAATTCCTTTGTTTTTTGCTCATTAATATTGTTTAAAGTGTAATATCGATAGCTTTATTATATAATAATGTAATTTGGTAGTGTGCAGTGAATGGAGAATTAATCTCAAAGCGTGTTTAACCACCATTTTGGAGTCAACGGCCGGTAGTCCACGTGTTTCTCGTAAAATCCAGCTATCGGTTTTACGAGACAACTACAACAATCACCGAACAGCGTCGTGCTCTAAGAGCATTTATTTTGTTCCTACCCTTTTACGTGACATTGGCTACGGGCAACATCGCCCTCAAGTCCATCAAGAAAAGAAAAGAGTACGTACGTAGTGGTTTTTATGTGTTCTGGTTCAGTCATGTAGCAGATAAGATATATGTAACTAGAGACTGATGACCCCACAGTCAAACTCTTTATTGAGTTTTGTGGGGCTATGATTGTAGTAAGAATACTGTCAAACATCAAACATTTATTCAGCAAATAGGCCACAGGGGCACTTTTACATGTCAATTTTTACAAACAATAAAATTAACCCAAAATTACAAAAAAAAGAAAAAAAAATCCATACTAATATTATAAATGCGAAAGTCTGTCTGTCTGTGTGTTCCCTCTTCACGCTTATACCGCTGAATCGATTTAGATGAAATTTGGCATAGAGATAGGTTGAGTCCCTGAGAAGGACATAGGATAGTTTTTATCCCGAAAATCATCCCTTAAGAAAGTAAAAAGCGGGGTGGAATTGAGATAATTAATGACGTGCCTGCTAATTTGTGTGCATAATATGCTCAAATTGAATTTGCTATGAGAATTTTTCCAGGCGCTATACTTACTTTAGCTGTTGTTACTAAGTCCACGCAGACTAGTATTAAATAAATAAAATAAAATAAAAAAGTTACTTTCACATTAATAATATGTATAATTTTCTTTTTGCAGAGGTCACTGGCTAGACAAGGGAGCAGACTGCAACTCAGTAAGAAACAGAAACATGTACGTCCTCTACTCCTCCGTATGCAACTGCATCATTTGCTCCGGCGACTGGCAACACCGATGTGACACCCTCACGCTCGCACAGTTAGCCTGCTACAAAAAACTCAAACTCCAAGAGATTAACTTCAATAAGATATCAACACCTTATAAGAATATATGCAAGACTTTGTCTGAGTTACATAATGTGCCGTTTTCTGAAGAGTATACTAAAGTATATAAGTCGTTGCGTGCGTGTATTTTACATTTGCAGCATGTAAACACAGAGAATGTGGTTTTAGAGAAAGCGCGGGCGAAAGACACGTGTGCCCATGTCCTATGATGGCATAAATTATTTGTAGTGCTCCAAGTGTTGATTATTTAACAGTAATTTCATATTAAAAGTTTTTAATTTATTAGTTTTGTTTGGAGATTATAAAACGTAAATCTAGTATAAAGCGCGCTCCAGACTACGCGGCGCGAATCCGCGAACACGAGAACTAGACTCCACACTCGCGTTCGCGGCTTCGCGCACGAGTGTGGAGGGCCCTTTAGACCAAGAAGAGTCTGCAACGATTTTGATAGCACACGCAGTGCAAGTGTTATTTATACGTCATAATTTCATAGAAGTTTGACGTTTAAAATAACTCGCACTGTGTGTGCTATCAAAATCGTTGCAGACTTATCTTGGTCTAACTCTATATGGCTCGTTTTTGTGACTCAAATATGTAAAATGTGGACGTGGAAATAAAGTCCTTTACCCTTTTCCAGGCCGCACTAATCTACAAGGTTTTCCCAAAAAAAATCTAAACATATTCCAATTAATCCTGCTTTGATGATTCGTTTGAAGTCACATTTCCCGAAAATGCAATCTAATGTGAATCTTAAATCGGAATGTTAAAGTTGAAGTTGTATTGACGTATATGTGGTCAATAAATCGAATTTTGCCAGGAAAAGGGTTAAAACTATGATTTGTTTAATTAAGTGGCGCCATAAATGGCAATAATAAAACGACTTTGTACCAAAATCAAGTCTTTATTACTTACTTTTTGCGAAAAACTTCAAAAAATTAAGTGTCATAGGTATGTCCATTCATCAATTGCAGCTGTATTATTATTATTACTGTTGTGGCCTCGTTGTTGCCGCTGTATCTGTCAATTATCTTGATTGATTGTTCTCTTACTTTTCTTGCACCATTTTTATTATATCTCTGGAGCATCTCTGTTTAGCCCCATGGTTGACTGGTATGTCTTTAGGCTTTGAGTCCGCCATTTGTATTTTTTTTTTGTATTTTGTGCAAAAAAGTTTAAATAAATAAAATGAGACGTCCTCCGTCGCATTACTGCCGCGATTTTGATGTTCATTCATTCACTCATCATTCATTCTTTTTAAATTAAATGGATTCAGTCCAGTGGGACTATTTCGCCAGCGTCGAGGTATTAGGAGCTTTAAATACGACTAAAATTGTACCGTCAGACAGTGTACGGTGAATTTATTAGCTCACGTAAAGCAATAGCCTGACTTTCTTTACAAGAAGCACGTGGGCTACCGGCCGTTGACTCCAAAATGGTGGTTAAACGCGTTTCAAGATTAATTCTCCATTCACTGCACACTACCACATTAGTTTACTGTATAATAAGCTATCGATATTACAGGTTAAAACATATTAATGAGCAAAAAACAAAGAAACTAATCACGAGGCGTGAGGCGTGACTATCAAGATGGCGCTCAACCCGGAAGACTCATTTCATCAAGGAAATTAACAGATACAGTGGTGGCCAAGACGCCGCAACAGACATGCAACTGCAGTTGATATCAGAACACCACAAGTCTATTTTTGACAGTCTATAATTTATCTATAATTAACAGTCATATAGTAAAATCTTTGACAACAATAATACCAGCTTTGGGGTCATCCATTAATTACATCACACGTTTAGGGGGGTCAAGCAAATGTGACATGTTGTGACAAGGGGGAGTCACAAACTTTGTGATGTCACTTTAACTTATTTAAATTAAAAACTGTAATAGATTTCATATATTAAAGAAAAAGTGACGAAGCCCTCCAGTGGTAAAGGCCGGATTCGAACCGGCGTCTTTAGCTATCGCGGCTAACGCCATGAACCCCTAGGCCACCCCGCCACGGCGGTGCCCGTCCGAATTTCTCGACTATATGCCATCTTAGTAAGACTAGATGTCTTTGACCAGCTCTAAGGGCAAGCAGTGCGCGCTTGCACCTCCTAAACGAACTCCTTACGGATTTACGTTGTAGCGAGAGAGACTGGTGCTGCCATCTATGAACAAGTTTGAGAACAAATACAATTATTTTTATTAAATATTTTGATTTGTGTTTTTTAAAGTAGTCACTACTATATATAAATTAAAAACTGTAATAGATGTCATATATTAAAGAAAAAGTGACGAAGCCCTCCAGTGGTGAAGGCCGGATTCGAACGTACTTTAAAAAACACTAATCAAAATATTTAATAAAATAATTGTATTTGTTCTCAAACTTGTTATTTAAATTATTTTATTCGCTGTACAGTTAAATAACAAGTTTTTGGAACAATCGTTTTTAATCGTTTAATTTTGTTTCCTAATCTGTTTTGGGTTATAAAATTACTAATATTTCTTTTGTCAAGAATATTTTGATAAAATATTAATAATACTTAATTGGATTTGCTGTTTTCATTGAAAAAGTTTATAATAAAATAAAATGCGTTTATTTTTAGACAACTCATAGGTCCATAGCATTGTTAGTAAGACCTTAACTAAACATTAAAAAGTTTAGGTTTGCCAAGGAGGGGGAATCAAAAAACCTTGAAATTCGTGTGACGTAATTAATGGAACCCTTATCTCTGACAACAATAAAACCCGCTTTTTAGCGACTAATCATAATATTGGTAGTGACAGCAAACTGCGCTAAGCTCAGTTGGGTGCGCAGCTCCCTGAACAATTCATAGTGCTCCTTGGTGTTGGGCAGATCCTCGAACAACGTCAGCGCCTTGCAAGTCTCGCGGAAGAAGGAGGGGTCTCGCTGGGGCATTACGTGGTTCTTTCGCATGTTGTCCCAAGAGGAATACAGCTGAAACAAGTAATTGCCAAAAAAAATTTTTGTGACACTTATTGCTGACTGTACTTCTTCTCGTTTGCATGTCTATCGAGTACTTCTTGAGACCTTTATAATGAGCCTAAACTTGATGTGTTTGTGTTTTTCCATCGAGGAGTTCCTTTGGCTACCTACCGGCTGCATCATCAGAACACCTCCATGTTAGCAATTATTGCATTGTCACCGGAATTACGACAGTACTCGAAATTTCAACTGAATCAGATACCGGGAAGTGGTTCAAATATTAGTTACAAGATTTGAAGCACTATATATGTATACAAAGGTAGGTATATACGCAGTGAAGCTAAATAAGTGTGTAAAAAAAATTTTTTTGGGGACAATCTTACACAGATATGTCCCCAACATATTTCAACACCTTCTGGGGCCCGTTTCTCAAAAGCTTGTAACTTGTAATACAAGCAGTGCCCTGTTTATCAAAAGCTTGTAGCTTGTAATACAAGTGGAAGTCCCTTTTTAACAAAAGCTGTCAAAAAGTGAGTTCCGCTTGTATTACAAGCTACAAACTTTTGATAAACAGGGCACTGCTTGTATTACAAGTTACAAGCTTTTGAGAAACGGGCCCCAGGTGTCAAGAAAGGGGAATAAAAGCAAACCCGTAAAAGATATAGCCATTTGTTTAACCCCTCGTGCTTTGACACCTGAGCAAGCGAAATATTCCAAAATTGAACAACGAGCGTAGGGAGTTCAGTTGTTTGAAAAGTAGAATCTTGAGCGTTGCGTTACGACCAGGATATAGACCGTGATTACCTTTTGTATTATTTATAGCTCATAAATAATACAAAAGGTAATCACGGTCTATATCCCGTTCAATATCATCATCATCATTCAATTTAAGAGCTGTGGGCTCTTGTCGGTGCAGCGTGATGAAGTTGTCTCCACCTTGGTCGATCAATATAAGTCTAGTGAAACCAACCGTGAATCATTCAACTCTAATCGAAAGCTGCTGCATTGCTGTACTATACTGACAATGACACCTGACACTACTGACCTAACCTTCTTTTGTTTGGCGTCTAGGTCTCGTCTCCGGAAGCTGTGTATGTCCCAGCCTTGAGCACACACGCGGCAGCTGTACCTACACGTTCAGGATGATGAGGGGTGTAACATGCGCGTTGCTGTACTGAAACTAACCTTCTTCAGCTTGACGTCTAGCTCTCGTCTCCGGAAGCTGTGTATGTCCCAGCCTTGGGCACACACGCGGCAGCTGCACACGTTCAGGATGATGAGAGGGTAACATGCGCGTTGCTCTACTGAAACTAACCTTCTTCAGTTTGACGTCTAGCTCTCGTCTCCGGAAGCTGTGTATGTCCCAGCCTTGGACACACACGCGGCAGCTGCACACGTTCACAATGTTCTGATATAGCTTCATTCGGCGCTGGTCTTCGTATAGGTTCTCGTACCAGTGGCCGCTGAAACACAACATTTTTTACAAGCTTTTATTTTGGGTCTATTGTTTCCCATAAAGTCATAATGTATTGTTTGTCGACATTTTCGTTAGTCATAATTTGGTTATTATCAGAAACGCGTAACTTTTAAGGATTGCCATAAAACAAACCTAACCTAACCTATGTATAGGGATAACCCGAGGAAAACCCTGAAAAGTTAACGGTTTCAAAATTATGACTAACGATAATATGACAATCATTACGTTATGACTTTCAATAATTATGTCAAACAAGGGGTCCCTTTTATTTTAAATTAATTTTTAACAAGCAGAAACGTCTGCGAATGATGCTATTATGCTTAGAATAAATTTAAAAGTGGAATAATTACTGCCTTGGGTGAGACTTGAACTCACGGCCTCTGGATTGATACTCCAGCGCGTCTGCAAACGTTTGTTTGTTAAAAACCGGCCAAGTGCGAGTCGGACTCGCGCATCGCGGGTTCCGTACTTTTTAGAATTTGTTGTTATAGCGGCAACAGAAATACATAATTTGTGAAAATTTCAACTGTCTAGCTATCACGGTTCATGAGATACAGTCTGGTGACAGACAGACGGACAGCGGAGTCTTAGTAATAGGGTCCCGTTTTTACCCTTTGGGTACGAAACAACCCTAAAAATTAATTTAGAATGGGTAGCACATCGTAACTGGTGAATTTCCAATATGACTTGGAACTCTGGTGGCCATTTAAGAAAGCTCTTAGTAGATGGCGCTAGGGTCCCCTAGACCCATATAGTGGGAAGATTTGCTGACTATGGATGAAGTCTTGGTGGCTCAGTTGGCAGAGCGCTGGAGTATTGAAACGCTTTTTGATTAATTAATTAAAAATATTTAGTATAATTTAGTTTTAGACTTAGGTAGTTTAATTTACTAGCGCACGCAACTCTGTAAACTAAATCTTGCTACTGTTTATTTTACTTTTCTGTCCATAATCTTGTGTAAAAATGGCATCTCACCTCCCTAACAATAAATTGTAACTAAATCTTCTTATCCTTCTGTGCACACATGTTTAGAGTTATAGTCTAGATCTGAACTGTATGCTAATATTGTATTAATTTCTGCAATTGTCTGTAACTTGTTTTGTGAGCCAAATAAATAAAATAAATAAAAGTATCAATCCAGAGGCCGTGAGTTCAAGTCTCACCCAAGGCAGTTACTTTTATTTTACTTGCCCTGTTAGTATGTTAGTGACGGGCAATTCTTGGAAGCTTTTGATCCACTTTCCGATTGAGCTGAAATTTTGCATACATATGTAAGTTGGATGGCAATGCAATATTATGATGACATGGAGCTGATCTGACGATGGAGACAGAAGGACATGGGAACTCTGTGATAAAACAACGCAAACTAATTGTGTTTGGGATTGTTAGAATTGTCTCGATGAGTATTAATTGCCTGTGGAAACTTGGAAAGAAAAGGACAGTTGGCGATAAAAGCTTGTACCAAAAATTTAATTTTTGACAAAAACGTATTACGTAATACATCATTATGAATACCATAGATTCTTTGATTCGACAGCTATAAGGTATGGATGGTGCTATGCGGCTCGTACATGACGCAAGAGCTCTGAGAGCCTACTGCGATCCGCGTTCGACGTGTTGCCTCCCCGTCACACTTACGTACGAATTTACAAGTGTGACAGAAAGACAACACGACGTTTTTTACAAGTGCGACAGAAAGACAACACGACGTGTTGAACACGTCGAATATGGTTCGCGATAGACCCTCTGGTTTTCTGTTGCGAGTTTTACGCCGTATCGCCCGTATCATAGCGCCTTCTACAACAGCTGCACATTCACACTCATGGGCACAATTTTTCTTATACAATCTATTATTGTTAAGAATAAATAAAGAATAAAGGTATATGAGCTCACAACTACATTGCCTAAATGTCACTACATAGGTAGTATAAAACAAGGTCGCTTCCGCTGTCTGTCCGTCCGTCTGTCCCTATGTATGCTTAGATCTTTAAAACCACGCAACGGATTTTGATGTGGTTTTTTTAATAGATAGAGTGATTCAAGAGGAAGGTTTATATGTATAATTTGTAAAGGTTTTGTGTAAATTAGTTAAACTACTCGTGCGAAGCCGGGGCAGGTCGCTAGTAACTTATAAAAGGCAGACTTAATGCTAAAAAGCATTCTCGGATAAATACAAATAGTGCAGAGAAAAACTAAAACTAGTATTAATATAGATCTGAGTTTTTTTTTATAGATTAGTAGTTAAAATGTCTATAATTTTGAGCACATAAAGAGACAAGGATTTAGCACTTTTTATATATGTGACGTTTTCAATCAAAAGGTACCACATTGTCGCTTAACATAAGGGACGAAAATTGCTTGTATCTTTATACGAAAAACCTGTCAAGAGCGTCTTTATGGCAAGCGACAATGTGGTACCTTTTGCTTGAAAACGACACATATGTACTACTTACACATAAGAAACTGTCAGCTCAGACATCTTCTTGATAGGTCTTATAGCTATCAGCGCTAAGCGGTCATCAAGCCCAAGCGCCAGCAGGTTCGCTTCGCAGCAGTGTTTCAGTTTCCCCGCAAATGGGAACCAGCCGTAGTGAGCCGGCATGTCCGTCACAATCTGACCAACAGTCAGTTCCTCTGCAGAAGTGACAACTTCTGTAGCTGGGCAGTTTAACTGCAGAGTGAGGCAGAGCTTTCCAAAGCATTTCTTTGCTTCAAGACCTTCAGATTTTGATTGAGGAAAGAAACCAAGGACTCTTTCCAACCGATGCAACACTGAGGCATAAATGAAGGCACTATTATACAGCGCACCAAAGACAAAACGCCTATCTTCTTTAAAGCACAAGATTGAAGAATAGTTTTGGACATTGTATATTTCGCTCAATGAACTCTCATTTAGTCTGCTGGTCCCAATGTTGTTTGCTTCTTTAACCAGAGTGCTCCAGTCCTTGCAGAGTGACTTTAGTTTCAAGAATGTCTTGATTGCCAAACGGAATTTGTGGCCTGCGTCAACTGCTAGCAGAATATCCATGATCTGACATTCTACATTATGGTACTCATTCAGACAGCGCTCCTTGCATTGCAAGCTGCAGAAGAGTGCAACACAGCAGTTATCACAAGGCATCAAATTGAAAGTCATCTTTTGGCAATAATGGCATGAGACGAGACATTTATCCGGGAGAGAATGAGTTACAAACGCAGTTTCTATAGCTACCACTGTACCAATTTTTAAATCCTTAGTAGCAACTACCTCTTGTTCTCCATCTTCAGAAACTATATCCACGTCGGCAGATAGGCAAGATATATCAGAATGTTTTTTCAGATTAAACTTGAAATACTCTTGAGCCCAATCGCACAGCAATATGTTGTTCTTAAGATTTTCTTTCCACATTGATTCCATACATTGTTCATATCTCTTATTTAGTTTCTTTGCCAGGTCTCCAGTGCACCCAAGTTTGCGACAAGTCTCAATGTCTTTAAGACATGCGGAATATGCATTTAAATGGAAAAGTAGTGCCGACCGATTTCCGTAAGCATGCAGCATTTCTATGGAGCCTTTTGGAGCAAAGAGTAAAGCCTTGTTATACATTTCCAATGCCATCTGGTAGTTTTCCTCCTGGTAATAATCATTCCCACGACTGCGAAATACGCAAGACCTGTCGTTATTTTTTAAATGGGAGTGCAGACGAGGAAATCCCTTAGTAATACTTAGTACTTTATAAGCTTCTAATACTGCTGACCCATCTAAATTGTTCACTGCTTTGTAAATATCTCCCAAAAGACCTTTTCTAAGCAGTATCTCGTTATAAAGCATAGGGTTTCCGAAACTCATATTGGCACTAAAACAACAGGAAAATGACGGTTGTAAACAACAATGAACTAATTATAGCTGAAGTTTGTGTTTTAAAAGTAAATTATGTAAATAAAAAGGTACTTACTGAATCACTGACTTGTTGGGTAGAACATGTGATGGATGTAAACTTGATGTAAAGTTTTTTGTCAAGTTCGTTACTTCAACAGGAAACTGGAACAAATTATTGTTGCCGCTTATTTAATATTTTAGTCAATTTGCAGCGTTATCAAATATTTTTGACACTGCTGATAAACATTAAACTTCCGAAAGGATTTGCTGACAACGCAACGAATTATAAAAACGCGCGAGACGTTGGGGGGACGGGGGACCGATACCGATATTCCGAAATTCAAACAGATCGCAGTTGGATTGGGATGGGGTTCCAATATTATAAACCATAGACTCGTGTGTAATTAAAAATTAGGTTGGTTACCTTGATTTTTATTTTATTTAAAATGATAAATTCATTAATTAGTAATCCTATGTAAATAAGTCAATGAGATTATAAATCCGGTTTTTACTGCTTTTGTGATTGTAAAAGATTCCGTTCCGTAAGTTACGTTCACCGTTCCTTGTTGGTTCCACATGTGTTCACATTCCTCCTAGCTAGCTTTATCTGTACTCTACCTACGTCCCCTACGTCAAATGAAAACGTCAAAGTCAAAACCAGCTGCAAATTGCAAAATCCCTCAGCGCGGCAGCGGAGGCAGTCTGTTGAGTGTCATTTTCAAGTTTTGGTGCAGTGTTTTAAATCAAATTTATTCTAAAAACTTGTAACAAGTGTTGTGATTTAAGTGATAACTGTACACCATGAGCCAAGCCGTAGCCGACCCGCCTAAGGAGCGGTACATTCCCAATGGACTTAAGTTCGCCTTCGGTGGCCTTGCAGGGTACTGTGCATATTATTAGAGACCTAAATTTGTCCTTTATTTCAAAATCAATGTCATTAATTAGTTTCAAAACAAACATGTGTTTTCTTGAATATCTGTTTGTACACTGAATGATTTTTTGTAATTATAATTTTAAAAGGCAAGGTGCTATTTTCGTAACTAATACAAAACCGTACTTGTCTATAAGTTAAACTTTAATTAATTTGTCGGAAGTTTAAAGACCTTGCCTAATAGTACTTTAACTTACTTTTACTTTCACTTTAACCTAAATATGATCTGTACATATTGTTTGTTACTTTATAGTTTATTACATAATCCATGGTATACCCAATGAGTAGTACAGTCGAAGGCAAAAATATCGATCCAGACAAATGGCTCAAAAATATGTGAACACGACTTTATTGTCTAAGGTGTAAGAGCGTACACATATTTTTGCAACTTTTGGAAAGTATACAGCAGGAAAAAGCTGGATGTATATGGCAAAGGACAGGGAAAGGTGGAAAAGAATGGAGGAGGCTTTTACCCTCAGAGGGGCCACATAACAAAGACATAGTTATAGATAAAGTATAAATTGAAAAATACATTGTTAAGTGGAAAATAAAGCTGTAATAATAATATATTTATTACCTTGACTGTACCTAGACTGGCTAGAAATCTCTTCTCTTCTTAGTCGTGCACTTTTGGCAGAGTGGTCGTGGTCATGTCTAGGTTGAGTTTCGCCACCACTTCCATGGTGATGCGACGCGTGTGCGACGCCATGTAGCTCTATGTTTGGAGGTCTGAGAATTCTCGTTTATGCTGCAGTGTGTGACAGACTTCATGAGGTCTGTCCATCCCTTTAAAGAGCGCCCACGAGATCTTTTGCCCTCGACTTTCCCTTGCACCACCCTTTCCATCGAGTTCTCATTGCGGGAGATGTGCCCGAAATATACTAACCTAAAACTAATTTTAAGCTTTTTTTAGTTTGCTGTTTTAATTATATCTTTCCAAAACATATAGGTTTTCAATAAGAATCTTATAAAATAAAATAAAATAAAATAAAAAAATCTTATATTATGGAGTTATTTTATAAGCAAATATAAAAAGGCATAATCAAAAGTGATATATCATTCTAACATATACATAATATTGTTATCAAAGTAGTAAAGATTGGATTATGGATTATACAATTATCACATTAAATGAAAGTATCTTTACATTGTAAAATCAATTCAAATACCTACTTACTCACTTACTCCGTTGGCTCAGCGACCCAAAATGAGACTTGGCCTCCGACGCAAGACAGCGCAACTTTTCTTGATCCTGTGCGACCTCTCGCCTATTGGTGACTCGAAGTTCGCGCAGATCCGCCTCCACCATGTCGACAAATTTAATTTAAAGCAGGGGTCGCAACCTATTAGCAGCCAAGGGCCACATAGCAGTTAACGAAATTGACGCGGGCCGCACTTTGCTAATATTTATGACTTTATCAGGTATTGTCGTTTGTCAAGATTACCTACAAAATAGCTAGGGAGGCTCGCGGGCCGCAAGTGAGAGGTTCGCGGGCCACATGCGTCCTGCGGGCCGCCTGTTGCCGACCCCTGATTTAAAGGAATGCAAAAAAAAGTTTAATTACTAATTTTTGAAATTACTTTAGGGGCTGTAATCCAGTAATTAAACTTTTTTTTGTGTTCCTGTAAACTTGTCAATTTTTGTTGGCAGAGATTTTGATAATTCAGACAGTGCAAGTGCTATTTAAATGTCATAATTTTATAGAAGTTTGACATTTAAAATAACACTTGTGCCTTGTGCTGTCTGGGCTATCAAAATCACTGCTTAACTTAGCACAAAACTTAGCTTGGTCTAACTCTAGTGTCAAAACTTCGAAAATTATTTTGCAAAATGTATTTATTATGAATAACTTTGTTTTAAACAACATTGAGAGTAGAATTTTTTTTTTGAAAGAAGAACGGCCAGTGTAGACATGCCTCGGCAGTGGCGGCGCGCGCGAGTCACGTCTACACTGGCCGTTTTGTGCGCGAGGAAATTGCCTCGCGCGTATTCTCACTGTGTGGACCCGGCTAATTGGGTTTAAGTTCCTTCTTCTGTATACAATTTACCTCTCAAAGAAATTTAAATGCATACTAATGTATATTAATTTGTCTACAGTATGGCTGCCACCTGTGTGGTCCAGCCTTTAGACCTCATCAAAACCCGGATGCAGCTGAGCGGAGGCGGGCGCTCCTCATTCACTGTTGCCGGAGAGATTGTCGCCAGAGAAGGCTTTGTGGCTCTCTATACTGGTCTCTCCGCTGGTCTGTTGCGGCAGGCTACATACACTACTACCAGGCTTGGGGTGTATAATATACTCTTCGACACATATAAAGAGTAAGTTTTATACAAGCTTTTTACAAGACTACAAGAACTGGTCGCAATTATCAATGTGATAGCGCCATTAATGAAAGTGTCTCTCTCTTTTACATGCTGTTTGGCTTCGTATGTGAGAAAAAAAAGTTGAAGTTTTTTTTCTCCGTACGTTATAATTTTAATTATTTTTTTTACCGCTAATATGCATTTTTTTGAAAAATTGCAATGAATAATATTTTTTTTAAATCAAATTTTCTATCGAACGCGATTTTTTTTTATAGCGAAATAAGCAATACCTACTTTTCTTGATTTGGGACCGGTGTACTACGCGTCCACAAAGCCATTATCGGCCACGCCGTAGTGCTACGAGCGTAGCTCAGCAGTAATTAAGCGAAATATTTTTCAGGTACCTAACCGCTTTTATCTAAAAGAATATCTAGAAAATAAAATGTATCAGTTTCATGATATTGATATTGCAGGGAAAGGCCCGTCTATTGTTTTTAAAGTAACGACCTATTTTCTAATTCTAACTAACAGCAATTAATTCATTTTCTATGAAAAGGGACCTTATTGTCGATGGCGTTTACGCCGCACAGCGTCGCGCGGCATTGTATTTATATCGGAGCATCGTTTATAATGGCGTAAGCGCCGTCGACAACAAGGTCTCTTTATAGGAAATACCACATTTATACAAACTATTTATTAATCTGTGATTTATAGCTATTTTACTCATTTAAACAGTAGAAGTATTGACTGAGCAGTTATATTTATTATTTCAATTTTTAATTGACAACAATACGTAATCTTGTACTTGGTGTAATGATTTTTTGTAGCCAAGGCCGTTATCCGGCCGAGTTGATAATGTACAGTCGAAGGCAAAAATATCGATCCCGACAAATGGCAAAAAAATATGTGAACACGACTTTATTGTCTAAGGTGTAAGAGCGTACACATATTTTTGAAACTTTGGGAATGTATATATATTTATGCCCTTGACTTTAGCTACCTACAAATTTCCTACCATACTGCATACAGTGTAAGTACAGTCGCCAATGTCGCCATTACATTATATCGGAGCGGCCAAGGTGGTCAAAAATAGTAAACATGCTCTTCAACCATATTGTTGTAAATATATTTGATCAACAGGCTGTGTAGCAGTGTTGGCCGAATGTTAATTGTAATTAAACAGTAACGGACGGTTACAGTTTACGGTTCAATTTGTACTGGTTAATGGTTAATTGCATTAACGTTTCGGCCAACACTGCAGTGTGTAGTGTATTAGCCATTACGATTATTAACGATAGCGGTTCTATAACTTTTTTTCATAATTAGACGGGGTTTTAACATTCTTGTTTTAGTAATGTATAAATCAGTACACATTGTTAATCTTATACAATAAACTGGTTTTATCCGCTTTAAAATTTACTTCTATCAAATTAAACACTTAAGTCACTATCAATATTTTCGATACTCGCTATCTATTCTATCGATTACGAATAGTATGATGATGTATGATGTTTGTAGATTACAAATAAATATAACGTAACAAATATGTAACATGTAGAGATAGAGATTCACTGGTCTGTGGCTATTAATAAAGCGGGGAGGGAGCGAGAGCGATTTCTAGCTTTTTATTGACGCTCTAAAATCTCTTAATGCTCTAATAGCACAATCGGAATAGGACAAACTGCGAAATCTCTTGGACAGTGATAAAATTTGGTGTATATGTTAATTAAAGGTCCCTTTTTCATGTCCACACCATTTGACATTTGGGGACCTCCAAGGAACCGCAGCCATCTTGGAAAATGTGTGCCTATCTGAAAAAAATCGCATTTTACTCTGAATTTACGTATTCTATGGAAATATGGTGTAAGGCAACATTAAATCTTACTAAATTCTACACAAAAAAGTCCTACATACCTTTGCGGAAAAATTAAATCTTCTTGTAGAAAATACTTGTTGAATCCAGATTTAACGCTTATAGTTTTCCAGGGAACATTCTCTTGATATCTTCGGTCTAAAATGATTTATTATTATTCTCTTGATATGAAGTTTGGATGAATAGGAATTCCACGTTTGTCTATACATTTGTACACGATCCACCCCAATATCGGCAATATCAACATCAAGGCGGATAGACGAAATAATTTCACCATTATTTTGGATGGTGCCACAGAAATAAATATACCATAGAAGACGCAAACGCATCTACTTCGCGTGTCCGAACCCCGACCAAGCGTCGAGGTTAACCGTCGCTCTTTACAGTCCACGCGCGTCAGTTATTGCAGCCGGACGTCCGTGAAAACTTAAAATATGCTTGGTTGCATGATAATTAACTGCAACAGCCCAAAAATTGCGAGCACCCAAAGGCAAGAACATATTTCCTATAACAGATAAGTAATTTTAAAATTATGTTATGCATAAATTTTGTATAAAAAAGGCGGCACGCTTGGTTTCAATACAAATTCACAACGACGGGACTTAAAACTGAGGTAAATTTACAACTTATTTTACGCGTTTAAGTCCCGTCGTTGTGAATAATAATAACCTAAAAGATATCAATGGAATGGAGGGCTAAACCCAAGTAAAATGGGATAAAAAGTCTGGCTTCCTCACGACCTTGATCTCTCGTTCTCTACGTCTATAGGACTCAATTTTAAATCGGCAATAGTTACGATATGACATTTCAACGGTGGCCTCTGCGTTTTCACTTTCCACTATGAATCGCTCCGTTCGAAGCGTGACCTTATACAATTAGATGTGCGTTGATAACAGCTTGTGTCACACACAGCCATGAGATACCATAGTAATGCCTCTGGAAATTAACACGCTAAATACGCAGGGTCAAGCGACCATTGTTATCTTGGTCGCCTTCTAAATATGAGGACACTGTTGTGTTGAATTTCGATCTTCAGCTTTTTATAATAACGCTTATATTTAAGGAAATGAATCATAATCATAAATGTTCTTAAAATTAAGTAAGTACCTAAGTACAGTCACGCTCCGTGATTGTTATGCCATTGCAACGACTTAAATTTAACAAAGTGAGATTTGTCATTACATAACGTCATATTATTATAGAAATTTGACATTGCTACACTTTGCTTAATCCGACTCTATCATAAAAATAGCTCTATAACTGTACTTGTGCCTAGCTAAAGAAAAAACATCAGTTCCTTTCGCTCTACTCTCGTTATTCCTTGTGTAGGTACATAATTTTCCATTTGTACATTTCTCTTTGTTTGTGCAATAAAATTTAAATAAATAATATTGTCTTCGGTTACCGCGATAGTTACTCATGAAATAAAACTATGAAAACGGATTATATCGCGTATATTGAATTTATAACACATCCCGACGTTTCGAACCCTTTACAGCGTTCGTGCATGGTCAACGGGTGACTGAGGAAAAATTACAAAGTGCAAAAATACCCACATACTAAAATAATGAACAATCATAGACTATAAACTTTAAGGCTGGTTGTACATGCAAAATCGGTAAATCGGTTAAATAAATAAATAAATAAATAAAATAATTTAAAGATAGGTATATCGGAATGGCAAAGGTGCTACAAAACATCTGGACGTGGACTTTAACGTTCTGATAATAGTCTGTTCAGATATTTGTGAGCACTGACCGTTGCCTATCTGATAGACTGTAAATATTTATATTGTTAATATGTTTATTTTTAACTTTTCTTGAATAATAGAAGTTTCCAAGTTCAAGAAATATAGATAATGAAATCTTAAATGAGACAAAATATAGCAAGTTACATTCACTTTGTAAATGATAAACGTCACAGCATCTATTTCTATAATCTCTATAAATATAGTAAATCAGTGCCGCCGCGTTGGTCTGATAGAGAATAACCATTCCAACCAACCTTCCGTCCGTTCTATCTATTCTCAGAATCTACTGAGCTATCCCAATCTTGGGGTTCATCCATTAACTACGTCACACGAATTTTGAGGTTTTTTGACCCCTTCTTGTCACATTTGGCAAACCTCTCTCCCTTGGTGTGACGTCACATTTTTTCAATCAAATCGGCAAATCGAATTAAGAATTATTAATATTTAATCTAAATATTTTTGACAAAAGAAGTATTAGTAATTTTATAACCCAAAACTGATTAGGAAAGGAAATTAAACGATTAATAAAAACGATTATCGTTCCAAAAATTGTTATTTAACTGTACAGCGAATAAAATAATTTAAATAAGTTAGTGACGTCACAAAGTTTGTGACTCCCCCCTTCCCCTTGTCACATGTCACATTTTCTTGAGCCGCTCCCCCCCTAAACGTGTGATGTAACCCCTTGTTGACGTACAATAATGGCATTGGTCTACGAGGCCGTTTACGAAAGCACTTATCATTGTATTTTTTATCATAAGTAGGTACATATATGTTTTTAAATAGGGTTTGCTAAACTTTTTTGTATATCTGCGGGCCTATGGGAGAAAAACAATCCTCTCCTCTCCCTTTAAAAGTGTGTGGTAGGTAGTAAAAATATCATAGAACTTATAAGAGTTAGGTACTATAGCAGCAACATTTTTAACAGACTAAACCCTACACCTTACCTACACTACACTACACCCTAGAACCTAACACCGTGCACGGTGCTGTTTAAGAGGAATTTCCTCCCGCGGACACTGGCTGTGGAATGAGCTCCCACCCGAGGTTTTCTCAAAGGGACTACGTAATTACGTATGGAGGGTATGGGGTTCTTCAAAAAAGGAGTGGACACGTCGCCAAATAAATCAAATCAAAATGTTAGTTTTAAAGGGTCGGCAACGCTTTAGGTATGTTGGCCCCTGCAGGTGCCCATACGCTACGGTGACCGCTTTCCATCAGGCGGCCGAATGCTTGTTTGCCACCGACGTGATATTCCGACTCGGCGACTGTAAAGGATGATGTAACTTTGCAGTGAAACAAGACCGCAATAATGGTTTCTAGTTTATACACATAGTCCGTAAGTATCGGGTCATTTTGCGCGAGTTGATGTCTGATACGTAAGTGATAATATTATGGAATCAAATGAAAACAAGATGAAAAGTATAGTCAGTTGGAGTAATAAAAATCAAAATATTTTTATTCGGTAGCTTAAAAAAACACAAATTACAATATCTGCGCTGGTGCCTCTTTTTAAGTGAGAAAACACTTGTGCTAAGAGAGCACCGCTCTTCCACGCGGTTAGTTAACAGTTATCTTAGGAGTATATAAAGTATATTTAACTACATTTTTTTTTCAACATTAACAAAACAACTAAACATGATTTCAATGTAATTATACTACTATAGGGTAATATAGAAAAGATGTGTGTGTGTGTGTGTGTGTGTGTGTGCGTGCGTGCGTGCGTGCGTGCGTGCGTGCGTGCGTGCGTGCGTGCGTGCGTGTGTGTGTGTGTTTGCAGAGTAAATAGAGGTCGTTAGTAGGGAATCTGAATGGCTTTTGGTGCATGACTTTTAGCAAGAAACTTAGTCTTTGTGGCACCACCCCATACAGAGATACAATATGTGATGACGGATTGAGCCAGTGATACGTAAACTTGATTTAGCACAGTACATTAATAGGCTTCTTAAATCCCACTACGGAAATACGTTCACTCTCCGTGATTTTTTAGCCATTAAGGCGGTTCCCTGAGCCAGAAGGCGAAAAATCTCCTTATATGATCATGTTTTTCTAAGAGGCGTTGATATTCGTAGACGTGGAAAAAATATATGTAGATCTTGACTATATTCTCTTTAACAACATAGCTTCCGATACACGAATTATGACGTCCTACCTAAATTAGTTGTTCAATACTTAGGTATACTATGGCTACGTCAAAGTCACCCAAAGGGCAATGGAGAGGGCTCTGCGTGATCGCATCAGAAATAAGGCCATCCGCAGCAGAACCAAAGTAACCGATGTAGCCCTCCGAATCGCTAAACTTAAGTGGCAGTGGGCGGGGCACATTGCACGTAGAACCGATGGCCGTTGGGGCGGAAAGGTTCTCGAGTGGCTACCACGTACCGGAAGGCGCAGCGTGGGTAGGCCCCCCACAAGGTGAACTGATGACCTGGTAAAGGTCGCGGGAGTCCGCTGGATGCGGGTGGCGCAAGACCGGTCATTGTGGCACTCTTTGAGGGAGGCCTATGTCCAGCAGTGAACGTCCTCTGGCTGATATGATGATGACGATGACTATGGCTACGGAATGTTCCAATTTAGCTAGAATCTTTAATGGCTTAACAATCACAGAGCGTGTCTGTAGGTCATACGAATACAAAACCGAAACTAGAATAGGTACGGTCGAACATTTTAATTTGTGACCCATTTCGTACCTCAGTGACAATCAATATGAAAGTCGCTAGAGACCTCATATATATATCATAGGTCCGAAATTAAAATCCTTGAATGTACCATTATAAGTACCTAAGTACTCCTCTGTTACCCGGAGCAAAGACCTATAGTTATTTGTTATACAAGGGTGCAAAGTTGTATTTTACCCGCGAGTGTGGAATTAAAGCATGAGCAAGCGAAAGGATTCTATAGTTGAACCACGAGCGAAGCGAGTGGTTTTAAAATAGAATCCTGAGCGTAGCGAGTGTTTCAACACACGAGAAGTAAAATACATTTGCACCCGTGTGTAACACAAAACTTTTCCCCTCACTAGCGAGGAAAGTGCAACATCCACAGGCGTTAGATCATCTTCATCACTGGAATCACTAATTTTTTTACGATATTATAACAGAAAACATTAGAAATTCGATTTTTACGTGAGTCGGTGAGAAGAACAGTAAAAATTTTGTTGACAATGTTGACATTTCTGTTCTGACGTTCAGAAATGTCAACGATGCGTTTTGAAATTGCATCGACTCAACTTGTGCGTTCAGAATTATATTTAATATCATTACAAAAAATCTAACGTTTCCTATGGAATTTTAAGGTTTATGACTTAAAATTATTAAATAAAGCTAAATTTGGTATTTTTTATTAGATTCTCAAACCATTTATTTAATGATAATTAATATCGAACGAACCATTATCATGAGCGTTTTACGTTTTGTTATCTGTCAAGCTACTTAAACACGCTCCATCCAAGGTCAAATTACTTTCCCCACTAGTGGATAAAATGCGTTTTTCCCCGCTTGTTTTAAAGGATAAAAGACGGCTTTCCGAGCTAGTGAGGGGAAAAGTATATAACTCCCTATACGATGAATAAAGTCTAAGGAAAAAACGTGCCTCGGAAAAAAAAATCGGTTTTTGCATAGATGGCGCTACCACCGTTAGCCTATTCTGGGCTAGATGGCGTTGACGGTTTCGCTTATTATTTAACAATTTTAACACATATCAGTAAAAGAACATGGGTCAAAATAATATAAAAATAATAAATACAAATTAAAAAATAATTCATCCATATATATTGTATATACATTTTTTGATATTTATATACATTTTCATTTTTAGTTATAATCGTGTGTCGATAGACAGATGGCAGTAAATTTACTGTGACTACAAGATTGTCATTATCCTATATTCTCTTTGCCCGGAGGGTATCTGGATGAGATAGTTTTTATCTATTGGACCGCTAGTTAGGGTTCCGTACCCAAAGGGTAAAAACGGGACCCTATTACTAAGACTCCGCTGTCCGTCTGTCTGTCCGTCTGTCACCAGGCTGTATCTCGTGATCTGTGATAGCTAGACAGCTGAAATTGTCACAGATGATGTATTTCGGTTGCCGCTATAACAACAAATACTAAAAACAGAATAAAATAGCGATCCCATACAACAAACGTGATTTTTGACCGAAGTTAAGCAACGTCGGGCGGGGTCAGTACTTGGATGGGTGACCGTTTTTATAGTTAATCGTACGGAACCCTTCGTGTGTGAGTCCGACTCGCACTTGGCCGGTTTTTATTTATACTTAAGATTATTTTAGTGTGAGGTGTACAACAGTATTGTAGTTGTAAAATATTATCATTGTTACAATAAGACGGTCTGCTCGTTAACGTTTCGACCCGCGACCTCACGCGATAACAGTATTGTGTATTACACAAAATAACACTTTTTCGAGCGTACTGTACTTCGCTGTACGCCTGCAGCCTGTGGACGAGGTACACGCAGCGTTCTATGAATGCCATGCGTGTACACTGTACAGTACAACGACGCGTTCAGGGTACTGTTGCGGCTGCCGCGATGCTGCAGCGCGTCGGGCATGTTCGCCGACGCGCATGTGGATGGTTTCCACGCGACGCTGCGCAAGCGCTGCGCCGCGAAGCTCCGAAGGGTGCGCGACAGCCGCCACAGTCTCCTGGCCGTCGTGGCAGGGAGATGGGACAGTGCACTTATTAGGCACTGGACCTCCCAACATCTTAGTTTAGGTACTAACATAGTAATTTAAGTATAATTGTAACTAACAAAATATGGATTGTATTATCGTCCGAATTAAATGTTTTTTTATTTTTATTTATTTATTTTATTACAATAAGATATAACATATCTTATTAAGCGTTGGTGGCCTAGCGGTAAGAGCGTGCGACTTGCAATCCGCAGGTCGCAGGTTCGAACCCTGGCTCGTACCAATGAGTTTTTCGGAACTTATGTACGAAATATCATTTGATATTTACCAGTCGCTTTTCGGTGAAGGAAAACATCGTGAGGAAACCGGACTAATCCCAACAAGTCCTAGTTTCCCCTCTGGGTTGGAAGGTCAGATGGCAGTCGCTTTCGTAAAAACTAGTGCCTACGCCAATTCTTGGGATTAGTTGCCAAGCGGACCCCAGGCTCCCATGAGCAATGGCAAAATGCCGGGACAACGCGAGGAAGATGAGATGATGATAACTTATATTATCTTGCCGTAAAATACTATAGATATACTTTTTATAAACTTGAAACTCTCAGTTTCTGTTGAGTAAATATCACGACTCACTCACTACCGTCTTCTGACCGAATACTGAATGTATGGATGGTATAGAAAGGATCGCAATCTCTTATGGCAGAATTGTTGCAAAAGTGACCACTTTCAGCTTTAAATAATAGTTCCTAATCTCTCCGGTGGCGCTAGTTAGGCTCTGGGACATGAGTATAACATGAACCATATAAGGCAACAAATAACCCGACCAAATTACGTAGGTTGGTTTTGGTAGTATTTCGGTGTATGGTGGCGCCGCCTAATTACTGTTTTTTGATGGACACTTTTCATACATAGAGATTTGGCTCCTTTATATAGTCTCCATGACTGAATGGGTGAGCATAGAGTGCTCACTCCATAGATCAGTTTTCTTGCTCCGAGCAATTACTAGGGTTGGCACATCTTGACGTCCCTTTGCGTGCACGACCACAGATAAGATAATGACTTAAATTTTGACAACCATAAATAGCCGAAAGGGATAGTGCCATATATTAGAAAGGGACAGCATGATTCGTCCCTGAATCGCTGTCAAACATCGGTTTTGTAGGAAGTTTCCTTTCTGTACGGTAGCACTATTATTTATTCTGTGTTAAAACGCTTATTATTTTCGTAGTCGACATCTAGCGTCTAGTAGCGGATTTATCAGTACCGCTACTTGACACTAGATGTCATGTGTCGCGTCTGACGAAAAGTGTAATACTCAACAATTTACAACTAATATGTATTACAAGCAGAAGGAGTTGAAAAGGAGAGTTCCGGTTATAATATTAGCTGAAAATTGGGAGCATTAGACTTATCGTTCGTCGCGACATCTATTGTCAAGTAGCAGTACTGATAATTCCGCTACTTGACTCTAGATGTCGACTGCGAAAATAATGAGCGTTTTGGTAAGAAAACTGATGTATGGAGTGAGCATATTAAACATATTATCAGGAGCAGGAGGAGGAGTGAAACATGTCGAGCGTTTTCGATTTAAAATACGTGAGTGACCCGTTATTAATATGTCTGTGTCTCACGGAAGTTTTGTTATGGAGTGAGCACTCTATGCTTACTTATTTCTCTATGCACGAGATGAACTACCCGTTTTTTCGATATTTCAAATTTTGTCTATAAAAGATCATAAAGAAGGAATGAACGAAAAACGGCCGAGCACGAGTTAGCTCAAAAAGGTTCTATGTTCGAAATTTATTTTGTCCTCGTTTCAGACGAAATGCCGGCGCCGCCCCTGGCTTCGGCACTAAGACCCTCCTGGGTGTCGCTGCGGGCTCCATAGGCGCCTTCGTGGGCACCCCGGCTGAGGTGGCTCTTATCCGCATGACGGCCGATGGCCGCCTGCCCGCTGACCAGCGAAGGAATTACAAGAATGTGGCTGACGCCCTCATCAGGTATGAATGTCAACATATGTTAACACCGATAAAACTAAGATATTAGGCTCACAAACCCCTTTGCACTCCCGTCTTCCTGGATAATAAGTATCCTATGTTTTCAAGGCTATAAACTATATCTGTGCCTTTCATCTAAAAACTAGGCATCCAAAACTACTCATGTCCGCGCGCCTATGAGGGCTATCGTTTTTTTACTCACCAGTTGGCGCCTCTGTTGATGGTGGTCCAAAAGACTAAAGAACAGCTGTCAGTCATTGAAGTGACAAGTGACATTTGACATTTCGAACTATGGAAAAGACTACCATCTACACTAGCGCCCCTAGCGGCGAATTCATACGCGTTAGCCCTCATTCCGTGCATTCGGAGGTCGAGGAAGTGGCGGGGTGTGCGCCGCGCCCGTACGCTACTCTGTCATGACGCCCAAAATTCCTAACATTCCTCAGCCGTGCACGGAATTCGCGCGCGGACAGTAGTGAAAATTATAATGATTTCCGAGTTTTCTCGACAGGTTTTTGCTACTTTTAATATTTCTTGTAATATGACTATGTTCTATTGCACTTGTTTACAGGATAGTACGCGAAGAAGGAGTCTTAAAGTTATGGCGCGGCGCCACGCCCACCGTCGGGCGAGCCATGGTCGTCAACGCAGCTCAGCTCAGCACATACTCACAGGTCAGTCTATATACCATCATCAACCTTATTGGGAAGACATAAGGTTCAACAATGGTCACTCGGCGCCACATGGTCGTCAACGCAGCTCAGCATATTCTTCTTTCTAATCTATTCTTTGCATCAGTTTCTTGTTATTGTTTTAGGCGGATAAAAATGGATCGCTTTATGCCCTTGTTGTACAGTTGCCATCAGATATATAGGAGCGGCCGAGGTGGTCAAAAATATCTGAACACGCACTCTACGCCTTGACAATAAAGGCGTGTTCAGATATTTGTGAGCGCCTTGACCGCTCCGATATATCTGATGGCGACTGTACAATCTACTATTGTGTTGCAGGCGCGCGAGATGTTCATAGGCTACGTACCTGATGGTATTACACTGCACTTCTGCGCGTCCATGGTGTCCGGGCTGGTCACAACCATCGCCTCGATGCCGGTCGACATCATCAAAACTAGGTAAGTTATTTTAGTAATCTCACAATACTCAGCGATTTGTAGTTAGTTGTTAAGCGGGTAAAGTGTTCAGATAGGACTGAACATACCTATATTGTTAAGTGAATATGATAGTGTGATGCATCAAGGCGGTTTGTTTACAGGGGATCTACCGGGAAACGCGAATCAGAAATTTCGCTATCTGCCTCTTTATCGCTCGAATATGCAAGAGTGAGAGATGTTAGATGACGAAATTTCGATTTACTTTGTTTCGCGATAGACCCTCAGATTGTGGTAGGGGCGCCCCCAACGCATAGTTTCGCGTAATATTCCCTATTTGTGCTATTTTCAACCAAACGGGTACTTATTGTCGCTTGTCAGTAAGGCGCTATTTCCATATAGCTTCAATTAGAAATCAACCTTATCGACAACCGACAATTGGTTGAAAACGTCACATTTAAGAGGCCAGTGTCGATTTTGGAGCAAAAATGTAAAATTGATAGATTTAGTCGTTGAATTTATACACGTTTTGTTACGTAATATCTAAATAACAAGTATTGGTTTCTATTAGCACGTCTTCTCATCTTGCCTTTTAATAATGAGGTCGCGAGCGTGCGTCACCGCAGGTTAGGTTAGGCAGTTTTTAAAAATTCATCAAAAAATTATGGTGGTAAATTATACAAATTGATGTATAAGAATAGTTTCAGCAAATGTTGTAGATTGTTTAAGTATCAAAAGGGTATACAAAGAGATAGCGGCGCGCCTTATAGACGCCACAAGGGACCAGAAGGCTGGCCAGTATTTTGCTCAACGCTAGCATTGCCATTCAACGTGGCAATGCAGCCAGCCTTCTGGCCACACTGCCCATCGGCAGTGACTTGGAGGACGTGTTTTATTTATAGGGACTTTATTTTAAGTTTATTTATACCTAGTTTGTATTATTATTTTTAAGCCTATTTGTATTTGTATATCTTTATTTATATTACTTGTATACATGTTTAGTTGTAGTATCAAAATTACGTTGAAATTAAGTCGATTTTCAGAGAAATTGTCACTTGTTTTGAAGTAATTTCTGGAGAAAATTGATTTCGTCTCTTTCATTTACACTACTTCAAAGTCATAATAATAAAAATGTAGTCTGTAAAAGGTGGAGTGGAGGAGTGGAGGATATACAAAATTACCATGTTTAGCCGTCCAAACTTTACGAAGTTTACAAATAAGAGCGACAAAATCAGTGTTTTACGCGCGTTTGCCTAAACGTCCGTCAGAAAAAAAATCATTACTAATTTAGTGTCTGTTTTCAAAAAAATTATCTGATAAAAGGTAAGATAAGAAGACGTGCTAATAGAAACCAGTACTTGTTATTTCAATTAGGTAACAAAAGGTGTACAATTTCACCGACTAAATCTATCAATTTTATATTTTTGCGACTAAAATCGATACCGGCCTCTTAATAATCGGATAATAATCGGATTTAAATTTTTTTAAATGAGATAGGTAACCTGTAATGTTTCATTATAGAATATAATAGAATAGAATAGAATACTTTATTCGTAAACACACACAGACAATAGACATACATTAAAAGAACATGAAAATAAAGTGTCACGAAATGGCCCCATCTCAGCATGCTGCTGGCGACTTCCAGCGCTGATCTTCCGATGAGACCATCAGGTGAGAATCACGGAAGGTAACAGACAAAAAGAAAGCAACATAAAAGAAAGAGACATACAATATGGCGAAAAATAAAATTACACATCGTTTACACAAACTAATACAAAAAGAGATAAAATATGACGACATAAGAACATAACTTAAGCAAAAACCTTTTGTGAGGCAATGGATGACCGTCCGTCCTCAGTTAGTTATTAATATTTCTTTGTATATTGTTTTATTTTGTGTATATACCTCGTTTCTTGGAATTTGTGTAAAATAAAAAAAATGTCATACCTAGTCCCAGATTGTATTCTGTACCTTGTTTGTATGTATTACTTTCTGTCCTAAATTTCGCAGTGCATTAGTACCTACTGTAATGCTGTGTAATTTTTTTTTAATAAATAAATAAATAATTACAAAACATTAAGTAGACTTACACGGATCAACCGACCGAACATGTGCCGGTCCGGTCGGACCATATCGTGGCGCGACATTAAGCGTGCATAACTAGCGCCAGTGGTGGCTACATGACATAAAATTCAATGACAATGACAGAATTGACAAACAAGCATAAAGATAGAAGTGAAGTGAGTGAATCTATTATAATTCCAGGATCCAAAACGCGGCCAAGGGCCAAAGCCAGCTGTCCGTGGTGTCCGCCCTGCTCAAGCGCGAGGGCGTGCTGTCCTTGTGGAAGGGCTTCCTGCCGTACTACGCGCGCCTCGGCCCGCACACCGTGCTCACCTTCATCTTCCTAGAGCAGATGAACGCCGCTTACTTCAACTACATGTAGGGACTATTCTATTTTAAGCGTACACTCAAAGAATTGTGCCATTTTCAACCAAAAGGGTACTTTTTGTCGGTTGTCAATAAGACGCTATTTCCATATAGCTTCAATTAGAAATCAACCTTATCGACAAGCGACAATGTGGTACCTCTTGGTTGAAAACGTCACAGATATAACTCCGTAATAGATGGATACAGTCTAAGGAAATAACGTGCGTCGAAAATTAAGAAAATTTGATTATCGATCAGGCGCCACTATAGTCTGGAAAAAAGTTTAAAGTGGCAACACTGTAGTGTCGTCCCTTTCAAATCTATCTTAGAAAAATGGGACGACACTACAGCCAGCCAACTTTTTTGCCAGATTGTACCTTTGGCCTACTTTCGAATAGATGTCGTTGACGGTTTAGTTTGTTATTTAACAATTTTAACGCATATCAATGAAAGAACATGGGTCAAAATCATATAAAAATCATTTATCCATATATAAATACATTTTTTGATATTTTTAGTTTTAATCGTGTGTCGACAGATGGCAGTGAATTTACTGTGACTACAAAATTTACTATGACAGTACCGCTATTCTCCTATATCCTCTTTGGTACAGTGGAAAATCGGAATTTTGATGAACTGGTTTGTGAATGAAAAAGTTCATTCACACGGTACGAGTTTTTATTTCGAACATACTAATATTGATATAAACGGGTACAACGCGATATAATTTCATTACTTTTACCTTACGTTTCAGCTGCGTTTTAATTTCAAATTTAAATTTTCTGAATAAATAAAATTGAATTGCGAATCGAATTGTAAGTACTGAATACTCGAATTATGGCGATATTAGTATAGTACATATAATATAATCATGTTATCATACGTTTTATTTCTCACATTATATACCGTATGAAAAACTCGTACCATGTAAACATAGAGTAACTTATACTAGAGCGGTACTGTCATAGTAAATTTTGTAGCCACAGTAAATTCACTGCCATCTGTCGACACACTTTAAAACTAAAAATGAAGATTTATAAAAATACGATAAAATGTATTTAAATATGGATAAATGTTTTTTTTTATTTGCATTAATTATTTTTATGATTTTGACCCATGTTCTTTCACTGATATGCGTTAAAATTGTTAAATAACAAACGAAACCGTCAACGCCATCTATACGACAGTAGGCCAAAGCTAGTAGCGCCCTCTGAACGAGAATCAAATTTTCTTGATTTTCGAGGCACGTTTTTTCCTTAGACTGTATCCATCTATTACGGAGTTATATCTATCTTTGAGGTAAATATGTCTTTATCGTCGTAGGTACAATAGGTCTTTAATATAACAAGACTTACAAAGTTTGAATTTTCGGCTGTTTAATATTGACAAAACAGTTCTAGCTGTAATGTAAGAAAATCGAATGTACGTTCAAAAAATCAAGAATCGATGTAAGCTCGATATTAACTCGATTAACACTTTAAAAACTAAGTTGGCAAGATTTTACAATATAAATGTTTTGTAAATTCTACAATTGTAGAAATATTTATTATTGGACTAGGAATTCGAAAAATTATATCAAGTGCCAAAATTAAAAACTAAAAAGCAACATTTTCATTGTGATTAAATATTCCATTTATGTTTCTAAACACATATTTGTTTTTTAAGTTTATATATCGTCGCTATACTTACTCAACCTCATATCTGCAACAATCATTTGATGGAAGTGTCGCTTTTCTTTCATTCGGAATAAGGGTGTTTTTGTCATCAAATGAGTGTTGCAGATACGAGGTTGAGTAAGTATAGCGGCGATATGAATTCTATAAGGTTATTTTCATAGTTGTTTTCGCTTTTCGAGATTTTATTTTTGATTCATATTGTACAGTCAAGTGTAAAAATATGGGTGCACACATCAGACTCAAAAATATGTCCCATAGCTCTTATGCCAGCGAATTAAGAACTATGGGACATATTTTTGAGTGAGTTATATGCACCCATATTTTTACACTTGACTGTACCATATTTACACATTATTTAGATTTAGGGATAATGTGATATTGATATGAGTGATGGGATATTTGTATACGATGCCCTATATTACTTTATATTAATACTTTATATTTAAAAATCTATAAGAAATATCTGTGTATTTTTGACATTAGGGGAAACTCGGGCAATTACGTTATATGCGAAATAACGTTATAAAGATGTAGAGCATAATTATTTTCCATCGTAGTATCACGGAAACGTACGAAAGTGTCTTGCTATTTCAGTCAGTCTCGGTACAAAAAGTACTGAGGTTGACTGAAGTAGCATGACACACGACACGAACGTTTCCGAGAAAATACGATGGAAAACAATAATGCACCACATCGGTACCATTTTTCATGCTTATTTATGCGATCCAAACACTATGACTAATAATGACATTACCTTCGCCTTAGAGTAATAACATTACTAAAATATTATTAATAGTGTAGGGAAATTAAATGAAATGAAAATTGGAACGAGAAAATGGATAGAAATTATTATTCGTGTTAGTAGGAGACGAATAATAATTTCATTCCATTTTCTTTCATAGTGTCTGGACCGCATTAAACAGTGACGATGTTAACCAAGTTTACCCTCCGCGCAACAGTGATATTGTACAGTATCTGTCATTTTACCTATTCTATGCTAATATCAGAATATAATTCATAGTTTAGATACGCACATTTATAGTTAGAATCGGATCGTACAAATTAATTAATATTTTTTTGGATATCTTTACAATTTTTGTAAGTTTTTAAACTATTGCATACGATCTATATAGTAAACAAAATGCATTGTTGAAACACTTATTAAAATTTAATTACACTTCAAAAGTTTACTCTAGATTTTAATTACCTCAGTCCACTTAACATTAAATGTCAACTAATTGTGTTATTTATTACCTAGTTATGATTAATTTTGTCACTCGAGCTTAATATAGAACAATATATGGTATAATGCCATCCACGGCACAGTAAATGTATCTCATAGCCATTGCATTTTAGACCTCATAATTTTATGTTATATTTTGATAGATTATAATTCTCTGTGACATTCGAGCTTAAAATAATGACTTAAGAGTCCACGGCAAGCTCGGCCGAATTTCACCCTCCCATACAAACGGAGTTTCGTTCTCATTTTAAAACTACGTGTTGGATTGTAATGAAACTTTGCACATACAATGACATGAGGTATATCTAGGTCTGTAATTAGTTTATATAGCTCAAGTATATGCAACAAACGTAATAGAGCAAAAACAAGGTTTGTATGAAAAACTTAAATTAGCTGTATTTTTTTATTATGGTATCTGAAGCTACATAAACTAATTACGGACATAAATATACCTTATCCCATTGTAAGTACAAAGTTTCAGAACACTCTAGCTAGTCGTTTTATAATGAGAGCGGAACTACGTTTGTATGGAGAACCGAGCTTGCCGATTCTTAATGCAAGTGTTATGTTTACACACTATCGAATTTAAATAATTCGATTTCAACTAAAATATTAAAAAATATGCATTAAAATACTGAAATGAAATACTTTATTTCAGGCAATTAGTGGGCCATAGAAAAATAAGCAGAATACTTATTAAGCATACATATGTGGTATTTTCTATAAAAAGGGACCTTATTGTCGATGGCGCTTACGCCATTATTAACGATGCTCCGATATAAATACAATGGCGCGCGACGCTGTGCGGCGTAAGCGCCATCGACAATAAGGTCCCTTTTCATAGAAAATGCCCCATATTACATCATCATGGTTGCGATGTAGTCAGCATCAGAAGTTGCTAAGCGGGCGAGGTGTTCAAAATGATCTTGACGTGACTTTATTGTAAAGAGAATAAGAACGTGTCAAGGTAATTTTGAACACCTCGCCCGCTTAGCAACTTCCGCTGCTGACTGTATCACGGAATCCCGCAGATTATAATTAAATTAAGCAAAATAAACATTGCATAGAAATTCTTGGTTACCAATTTGCATAAGACCATTCATATGAAATATTCTGTATGATATTTATAGGTGTACGTATATGTACCTACTTATGTTTTTATAAATAGATCTAACTGTGACTAACATAGTGCAGACATGGACGTTATTAAAGTGTTTTGTTGTAACTTAGCATTTTAATTTAACCTCAAATTTTCACTGTTACCCCGATTTAAACTTAGGTACGAGTAAGTATTTTGAAGGTATCACCCGATTCCATTACGTAAGTAAATCTATTTACAGTACATATAATGCTACTTTACCGCACTAGTGCTATAATAAGCTCTTTACGTAACTATGTAAACAAAAATAAACATTTATGATTTATGTCGAAAACTTAATGTCATGTGTACTGTAAAACGTTGTACGATACATGTGCGAATAGGTAATTCGCAACTCGTGTCGAATTAAAACACTCCCGTCGGTCGTAATTTAATTTACAGTACATATCGTGCTACTTTCTCGCACTAGTGCGTAAAGAGCACTTTTCATGCATATGTCGAAAGTTTAAAAGGCCATATGTACCTACTGTAAAACGTTTTACGATACACCTGCGAAAAGGTAATTCGCAACTCGTGTCGATTTAAAACGCTCCCTGTGGTCGTGTTTTAATTTATCGCCAATCGTTTCGAATTTCCTCTTTTCCGTACTTGTATCGTAAATAACTATTATCGCCACTCGTTTCGAATTTCCTATTTTTCGCACTTGTATCGTAATGTACTATTTTATGTCTATCAGATTAACTCTACATCAAAAGCTCTTATACACCATGGCCCAGCGTAGGCCAGTCTAAGGGACGCAGCTATGCGGTGAAATGAGATAGCAATATCACTTGCTCCCTCTAGCGCAGAAATGCGTCCCTTGGACTGGCTTACACTGGGCCATGGTGTACAGAAGCCATAAGAGGCCTAAGGCCTCATTCACGAGCGTTTTTTTAACGCGCGTTAAAAAAGCGTTTGAATGACACAAATGGAAACATGTGTATTTTCCCCTCACTAGCTTGGAAAGCCGTTTTTTATCCTTTAAAACAAGCGGGTAAAAACGCATTTTATCCACTAGTGGGGAAAGTAATTTCATAATTAGACCTTGGAGCGTGTTTAAGTCGCTTTTGACAGACACAACAAAACGTAAAAAGCTCATGTTCGTTCGTTATTCATTATCATTTAATAAATGGTTTGAAAATTTAATAAAAAATGCAGAATTTAGCTTTATTTAATGACCCTGAAACCCTAAAATCAAACCCAAATCAAATCAAATCGAGTCAAACCCTAAAATTCCATAAGAAACTACTTTTTTATATAATGATGTTGAATATAATTCTGAAGGCACATGTTGAGTAGATGCAATTTCAAAACGCATCGTCAATGTCAACATTGTCAACAAAAAAATTACTTTTATTGATGATGATTATAATTAACATGATGATTATAAAGTGTACAAATAAAGAATTTTTTTTGTGAGCTGTTTTTTTGCATGTTGCACTTTCCTCGCTATAGTGAGGAGAAAAGTTCTGTGTTACCTACACACGGGTGCAAATGTATTTTACTTCTCGTGTGTTGAACACTCGCTACGCTCAGGATTCTATTTTAAAACCACTCGCTTCGCTCGTGGTTCAACTATAGAATCCTTTCGCACCCTTGTATGAGAAATAACCATTATTCACACGATGGCGGTAGCGCTTTTTATCAAGCGTTGTTGGATTTTTAACTTTAAGCCTTGGTCTTTAAATCGAATTCAGCGTGCGGGCAGATTCAAGCGCTTTATTAACGCGCGTTGAAAAAGCGCTCGTGAGTAGGGCAATGTAGGGTCACTAAATAGTAAATAAAACTCCTTTTTACGTACCTAGAGGAAGAACTGACGTAGAAAAGTCAGTCGCAAAAATGTCACGACTGTCATGAGAATAAAACATGCCAAACATTTTAATGCAAATTTACAAGTAATACATGAATATAACTAAAAACATGGCTTTTAAACCTACCGCTCGAAATACTTTAAACAAGATGACGAAACGCAAGAACCAGTGTACAATGTCATAGAGAGTACAAGTTCATAAAATTCGTCATGAATACTAAACTCAATAAGAAACTCAACCCCTATCTGTATCCATTTAAAATGAAACCGAACGATATCTTAAATCCTCCGAATTTTCAGACCCCAGCGACACAATGTCTGAATAAAAATACGGAGAACCTCTTTCAAATAGATGCGAATAAAGATTGGTTCTTGCCAATAAACTATAAGACAGAAAACAAGATCTTCATGGTTTCAACGAATTCTGATACAAGTATATCTCTAGTTATAGTAAAAACCAAGGCTAGAGCACATACCAGCGCAAAACCGTTCAATCCTTTTAATAAGTTAAATCCTGTAACACCACAATTTGGGCTACATTCCAGAACTCTCAAAGAGCCAAAATCTTCTAAATCATCCATACCAAAAATGACTACCGTAACTCTCGACGAGCAACATCCTACAAATCTACTTTATGTTAGACCAAATCCTAGGTATATGGTGTTTGAGAGCTCAAAATCCGCGCATATTTTCGGAAGACCAGTACCGGAAGACGTGTCTTGGACTAGGATAGATCGGGCCCAGAAAAGGCTGGAAATGATACCTACTAGGTTTAAAGTGGCCATGGGAGTTGTTTCCGGGTAAGTCGCTTGCCCACATGCCACCTCTCATCTTGGTAGTGTTTGTCCATGATCAGCTTTCCGATTTTTTCTCCTTTATCGAACGATCTAAATCAACTTAAAAGTTAAAACAATTATTTACATAGTAAACGATTTTAAGACATGAACTAAGTAGTTAGCTAGCTATATCGTGCAACTTACAAACCGAAAGTCACGTTTTCTAACCCCGGCCGGTTTCTTGGAACTCACGTAGCATATATCATTCAAGTATGCTATTTATAAGGGTTACGGCCGGGGACTTTTGATATGTTCATCTCCTCTAACTAGTCCAAACAAAGCTACGAAGTTAAAAATTGTGTTCCTAGCATTTCTCTCTATACCTTCTTATTGCTTGGCCTAATAGGAACTTTACGATCGGACGCTGACATAGTCAAAACCTTTATTCCTTTAGGACGCTACCGGGGAAAAGCAAGGATGAGGAGGTGAATTAGGGAGATTGTTATAAAAATTAGCCAGTGGAGTCACCACCCTCCGCAGTGAGAACGACTGTCACGTTTCAGCATGGTAGCCACCACAGCCGTTCACCCGCTCGACGTGATCAAGGTCCGTCTGCAGTTGTTCCCGAAAAAAGTGACGACGATGAGGATGCTCCATCGCATCATGGTCTGTGAGGGCACTCGCGGCCTCTACGCCGGGTTGACAGCGGGGCTGCTGCGGCAGCTGACGTACACGGGCTCACGGCTTTACGTTTACAACGCACTCTATGATAAATATAAAAAGTAAGTTAGCTAGGCAAGCTTCTGACAGCTCTTTCCCCATCAGATCCCCGTTTATATTTCACCTTCACGTCAAACCAACGCTTTACAAGACTAGGAATGGAAATGGTTTGCCTTATGATAAATATATAAAGTAACTTTCTGATTACGTACATCTATATAGCCGTATTTTTCCAATTTGATCCAGCGCTGTATTCCGCACATGTTTAATCCCGCACAGGCTATAGCGAATGTTGACGAAGCATTTAAAAGGTATAAAACGCGATCGCATTCTTTCCAGATCTGCCACCTTTGAATACTTTGCCAAATATACTAGGTATATTTCTACAGTTCCTGTTCAAAAGTCTGTCACAGTCTTAATTTTACTTCATATAGAAACTTTTTGCTAAGTTATTTATTCCTATTATTTTTAGTCACTTTTGGCGACGTTTCGGACTCTTCGGGAGTCCTTTCTCAGGCACGAGGGTCCGCGGCGGCTCTACTCCGTGCACTAAATATTTTGAAATATGTCTCACGATAGTTTAATTTCGATTAATTATTACTGTTATTAGATACGCAAAAATTATTTACACTTTTACGCGTAGTCTGATATGCTACGTGAAATGTACCACCATATTTTCAGAGAATTCACAAGTCCTTCTGTCTCAACAGAGACCACGACATGGGTCCAGACTTCGCAGCGCGTCTCCGCATCGGCATCATCGCCGGGCTGGTGGGTGCATTCATGGGCACGCCCTCGGAGATAGGGCTGGTGCGCATGATCGAGATTGGGCGTCTGCGGCGCTCGCGCTGTTCCCCACCCTGCTCCGTGTCGTGCAAATATGTACAACGGCCCGAAAACGTCATTTTACAGCTACTGAGGTGAGTATGCCAGTGCCTATCCCTAGTTACCCCAACGCTAGTTCACGGTCACGGACAGAGATGGGGCTCATGCGCATGATTGAAGTGCGGCGTCTGCGGCGCTCGCGCTGCTCCGTGTCGTGTAAACATGTGCGACGTCCCGAAAACGTCATTTTACACTGAGGTGAGTACCTATACGGCTAATGCATATCCTTTAGTTACCCCCGACGCTGGTGCATGGGCACAGACATAGATGGAGAGCGTGCACCTGGGAGCCTAGCTACTAGCCAAGATGCCAATCGTACATCGACAAACATCTAGCATCTTAGTCGTTCACTTCATTACCACAACATTTTCCTACTTCATTAGGCATTGACGTGATATTGTAATACTTAACCTTATATTGTTCACGAAAGTTTGAACAAAGAATTTCTAGAAAAAACTTGAATACTGATACTTGATAATAATATGTAAATTGTAACCTTTCAGAATAGCCCGCAGAGAAGGCGTGGCGACGTGGTGGCGCGGCGCCGTGCCCACGCTCATACGGTCCATCTTCGTTACCACAACACAAGTCGGCGTTTACTCCGAGGTACAGTCGCCATCAGATATATCGGAGCGGCCAAGGTGCACAAATATCTGAACACGCCTCTATTGTCAAGGCGTTAGAGTGCGTGTTCAGATATTGTGAACACCTCGGCCGCTCCGATGTATCTGATGGCGACTGTACATTCTCAATTGACTCCTCTTTCTCTCTCCCTTAAGCGTCACAAGAGCTGCCATATAATCGAAACTATTACCCACTCATTTTAAAATTATCAGGGACCCGTCCACCCCTTCCCAGAAAAAAGCCTTTAAATGGCTTAGTCGTTTATCGAATAGCCCCAACGATTGGCTTTTCCTTTGTATTGCTTGCCCGTTCGTTTGGCTTAGCTCTAGAAAGGGGTTTCCCTTTCGGAGATACCGCTAAAATGAAAGGGTATCTCCTTCCTAATTAAAAAAAATATTACACCTGTGCTGTCAACGCGCCATACAGCACAGGTGTCATAACTTTCAGTTTATAACTACAACACTTTATAATAAAATAAATAAGCAATATTTGATTCTATTTTTACGAAGAGAAAGTTTTAAAATGGCAAAAGCGTTATAATTTATAATCGATACCCCTTCAAGAGGTTAGCGCTTAGAAACGGGTATGAGCTTACTCGTATTATGTAGCGCTTAAAAATCCAATTGAAATAAGGGTTTTAGTTAGCAACGGCTTTGGTAAGCAAAGCCTTACGAAATCCCCTTCAAAAACCCTGGAAGGGGATACCGGACCGGTCCCTGAAAATTATATGCTGAAATAGCATGAAACTTGGCACAACATTAAAGTAACATCTCATCCTTTTAGCCTTATGTCACCCACTAGGTCCGAAAAGCGTTCACCCGGGGAGAACATATGGACACCGGCATCAAACTGCATCTGTACACCGCTGCCATCTCCAGCCTCTTTTCTGCCTTTCTGTCCTTGCCCGTCGACCAGGTTAAGACCAGGTAGAGTTATGGCCATTTTTTAGACACTTTACGGTACGATTTGTGACTTGAACGATAACAACGCTTAGTGTTCCCGCGTATAATAATACCCAATACACCTGAAACCCATATGAAAATAAATGTATCCCATCAAAGACATTACATGTAAAAATAGCCATAACCGAATACAGAACCTCCTCCTTCTGGGTAAAGAAGTCGGTCAAAAAAATGCAAGTCTCGCAATGCAGTTCTTCTAATACAAAAAAGTTTTGAGATGTACCTAATGTTAAACCAAGTGAACGCTGCTGCGCGATTGGCTTGGCACCCTACCAAGGGCACAAAATGTTGATAGGTATTTTTAATTTTTAGCTTTAGTTATTATAATTGTAGTTAGTTTTAGTTTTATATTCATTTTATAACACTTATTATCTAATAAATGAATTTACTATCAGAGGATCTGTTCACGACGAAAATTCCATTTTCAGAACTACCCGACATTATGAATTTATCTTACTTTTCAAAAGTACTTGTATTTTGTTCCAGATATCAATCATACCAAGAGCGTCACCGGCGCAGCGTGGACATCCTCACAAGCATGCTCCGCAAGAAAGGCCTGCTGTATCTATGGAAAGGCTTCCTCCCCTACTACATACGGCAGGTTATCCACACCGTCATTTCATACGTCGTACTGGATAAACTAGTTGAACAATACGTCGACTTCCAAGAGGCGACACAGCCCAAGAGATAGACTTCTAAGTCCGAAGACCCTTGACGTCTGGTATCTTTGGCGTGCTTTGGCTTTCTACTTACGTACGCCAGCGGCGGTAGCACGGTCGCACTTTTATCGCTTGTCACCATGCCTGTCACGTTCTACCAAGTCCGTGAGTGCGAAAGTGATGGATATAGTGACAGGCTGACAGGCGATAAAAATGGAACCATGCTGCATGCGCCCGCAGGATCACATAGCTATCACGTATGTAGTGCTGAATGAAATTATAAAGAAGTGACACAGCCAAAAAAAGATATAAATATCAAAATATTGATTTGCTTTCTTTACGGCATTTATTCTCATCCATCTCATCCATACGACATTTATTCGTATCCAAAGGCGTGAGCTATCTGTGGAGAGCTTTCCACAGATAGTAGCTCAGGCTTCCTCCCCTACTACATACGGCAGATTATCCACACCGTCATTTCATACGTCGTACTGGATAAACTCGTTGAACAATACGTCGACTTCCAAGAGGCGACACAGCCCAAGAGATAGACTTCTAAGTCCGAAGACCCAAGACGTCTGGTATCTTTGGCTTTCTACTTCGTAAGCCAGGATCACATAGCTATCACGTACTGTCCGCTAATTCCCTGCATTCGGAGATCGAGGAAGGGGGGGGGGGGGGGGGGTGCGCCGCGCCCGTACGTACAAAATGACATCATTCTGTCATGAGGCCCAACATTCCTAACATTCCTCAGCCGTGCACGGAATTCGCGCGCGGACAGTATGTAGTGATGAATGAAATTATAAAGAAGTGACACAGCCAAAAAAAGATATAAATATCTGATAATTGCTTTTTTGACGGCATTTATTCTCATCCATCTCATCCATACGGCATTTATTCGTATCCAAAGGCGTAAGCTACTATCTGTGGAAAGGCTTCCTCCCCTACTACATACGACAGGTTATCCACACCCTCATTTCATACGTCGTACTGGATAGACTCGTTGATGAATACGTCGACTTCCAAGAGATAGACTTCTAAGTCCCAAGATTTGCGGTATCTTTGGCAAGATTCCTAAGGCCGCGGACTGGATGGAAGATTGACTTGCCGCTCGCCGCTCGCCGCTCGCCGCTTGCCGCGCGCCGCTTGCGTCCAGCCCGCGGCCTTATATGTGCGGCAGTATAACACAGTTTTGACATATGTGGTGTTAGGTGGAATTATAAAGAAGTGACACAGCCAAAGACGTCGACCGACTTGTAAGATTTTCCTGTAATTGCTGAGAACACTTTCATACCTCTTGGAAATTTTCCGCAACTTGCACAGGTTTTTCCCAACATCCTCGGAGAGCGTAAGAGTGTCTTCACACTGTCCGATCCGATGTCGGATGTCGGATAATCCTTGGCGAAAAGCAGCTGCTAGGATGCCTTTGGCATCAAATACTTCTTTTTTGATTTAAGATTATCTTTTGAACAATAAACATTTAAACAATGACTAAATAAATATAAAAAGGCGCTTTTAAAATTTTGACTTATTGTTGTTATATCCGACATCCGATATCGGAACGAACAAGGTGATGTCTTACGGGGTTATTATATCCTGTCGCCGGACTCTTTCCGCCGTCTTGCTGCTACGAGGGACGGAGAAACAGCAAATACAATTCTCTGCCCTCTTAAATATCATATCATATCATATCATTTATTCAATGCAACCATGGTATTTTATAAAGATGTTAAAAGTCTACATAAGTACAAACATGGACCCTACTAGGGTGTAGCAGTTTACATTATAATTATTCTTACCCAGTAGGTAGTGGTGAATAATTGAATATTGGCTTATAACTACAAAAGGAATAGCAGAAAGTGTTCTGAAAAAGGATAAATAAACCTAAAGGTCTCTCAAATCCTATTTAGCGGAATGCTCTCCCTTAATCCCTGGTACATTAAGAGCGTTTTTCTCATTGTTCGATCCGATATCGGATGTTGGATACGACCACAAGAAGCAAAGATTAAGAAAGTGCCTATATATTTTTATACGTTAAATTAATGTTTGTTGTTCAGAAGAAAGCGTTGAAGCAAAAATAAAAGCACTGGATGCCATAGGCCATTTTCTAGCGGCTGTTTTTCTCAAAAGGACATCCGATTCCGGATCAGACAATGTAAAAACGCTCTAAGGCTTATAACTACTTAGTCAAATCAAGTCAAAGTACTGAAAGTGCGTCATTTCAATGGATTTCGCTCGCAGTTTACGATGCCTGCTTATAATATTGCCCTAAGCACCCCTAAGTATACTCTGATTTGTAATTAGATTCCAAAAAACTAACCTCACTTTTTCTCTTTTCCGTATGTTTTAAGAAACTAAACAAAGCTAAAATGATACATCTATATTTATTTTAAATGCTAGAGTATGCAAAAGGGAAATTTGAGTTTACTTCTTTACATATTTTCCATTATTACGAAAGAAAAAGGATCTGAGTGAGGTTAGTTTTTTGGAATCTAATTACAAATCAGAGTATAATTTATGTTAAGGGTCTTTTTAAATCGTCTTTTGAAAGAAGGCAGTATATCTATAGTCAGTATGTTTTTAAAATAAGTTGGATACATTATACTACACAAAAATTTTTGGCTTTTTTGATATGAGCTGCAGTGCTTTGCGATGAGGTTTTTGTTACGTACTGTGACTTAATGTTGTGTGTTTTTAAATGTTGTCGAAATATGTTGGTATTTATGACAGCATCAAATATATAAACTCATGGAAGAAATTCTAATTTCTTATTATTTGTAGTTTAGAAGTTACTAAGTCAAAGAGTTATCATAGAATTGTTGTAAAGTAAAGCAAAGAGCAAAGTAAGTGTCCCGGATTCGAATCCCGGTAAGGGCATTTATTTGTGTGATGAACATATTTGTTCCTGAGTCATGGGTGTTTTATATGTGAATAAGAATGTAATAGAATAGAATAGAATAAGATTTTATTCGTAAGCACAAACAAACAAGACATTACATAATATAAAAGAAAACATAAAATAAGATTAAAGTGCCACGAAATGGCCTCATCTCAGCATGTTGCTGGTGACTTCCAGCGCTGATCTTCCGATGAGACCATCAGGTGAGAAGAATCTTGTAAGGTAACAGACAGGAAGAAAAAAGACATAAAATAACATATAATGAACAAATAAGGAAAAGTTACACAGCAAGAAGATACAACATAACGATTAAATTAAAATTATTTATATAATAACAAGCATCGTACTTATAACACTCAGTCACTGTATCGGTCCGGTCCAACCATACCTTGGCTGAACATTACAGCTACCTACCAATATCCTACATACACAACCAGCTAGAACAACATCACAGACAACTGCACAACAAGTACTGGAATGAAATGAAGACATGCAGGCAAACCAAAGAAATTCTACCGGAACTGAACCACAAACTTACCAAAATATTACTGAAAACACCAAGAAGCCAACTACGTAAAATAGTAGGATTAATAACAGGACATAACACACTAAACAAACACCTACATATTATGGGTAAAACGGACAGCCCCATGTGCAGAGCGTGCATGGCAGAAGAAGAAACAACAAAACATATTCTCCTAGACTGTAAACAGGTAGAAGTATATAGGAGCAAATACCTAGGGAATCCATGCACACTAAAGGAAGCAACTAGCAACCTGAAGACCTTGCTAGGCTTCGTGGAGGAGCTGGGGTGGTTGGAGTAGCGCTACCTCGTTTCACGCAAAATAGGCACATTGGATGTCGAGTTGCGGAAAATGCCCAGCAAAACTAACTAACTACAGCTACATATTCTATATACTCCCTAATCAAACGGTTCCTAACCTGGGGATAATTACGCCCGTGGGGGTAAAACTGGCATTTTACGGGGGTAGCTATCTATAAGAAAAAATATTAATGATTATGGAGGAGGGGTAAAATCGAGTTCCCTAAATTCTGTTTTTTTATTCCGTAGACTAAAATGACATTTCATGTGGTACTAAGAAATGTCATGCCTTACACATGAAACGTCATTTTAGTCTACGGGATAAAAAAACAGACCTTAGTTAGTCAAAGTATATACGTATGTATATAGTCGCCTAGTACCTATAGTACAGGTTTTGCTTAGTTTGGGGCTAGCTCGATCTGTGTAATACTGGCCCCAAATATTTATTATATTAGTATTAGTAATTAAATAGAAAAGTGCTGACACCAATTTCTGCCACCTACATTCAGTAGGTAGGTATTTAGAGAATCGGATTACTCTCAGGTACAAGTACATCAAATAGCATCGAATGGGTATTTACGTGGAATTAGTAAAATTACAACTAAAAGCGCTCTTTAAAAATAAGTAGTAAATAATCCCATGTTTAAAACTTTCATCAAACCACGGTAGAAATGCTATTTAATAATTCCACCGTAGCTGTTTTAACCCAACTTAATAACGGTATAAATGCTATTTAATAATTCGATAGTAGCCGTTTTATCCCAATTTAATAACGGTAGAAATGCTATTTAATAATTCCACCGTAGCTGTTTTATCCCAACTTAATAACGGTAGAAATGCTATTTAATAATTCCACCGTAGCTGTTTTATGCCAACTTAATAACGGTAGAAATGCTATTTAATAATTCCACTGTAGCTGTTTTATCCCAACTTAATAACGGTATAAATGCTATTTAATAATTCGATAGTAGCCGTTTTATCCCAACTTAATAACGGTAGAAATGCTATTTAATAATTCCACCGAAGCTGTTTTATCCCAACTTAATAACGGTATAAATGCTATTTAATAATTCGATAGTAGCCGTTTTATCCCAACTTAATAACGGTATAAATGCTATTTAATAATTCCACCGTAGCTGTTTTATCCCAACATAATAACGGTATAAATGCTATTTAATAATTCGATAGTAGCCGTTTTATCCCAACTTAATAACGGTATAAATGCTATTTAATAATTCCACCGTAGCTGTTTTATCCCAACTTAATAACGGTATAAATGCTATTTAATAATTCGATAGTAGCCGTTTTATCCCAACTCAATAACGGTAGAAATGCTGTTTCGAACGTAGCCGTTTTTATCCCAACTAAATAACGGTAGAAATGCTGTTTAATAATTCGATCGTAGCTGTTTTATCCCAACTTAATAACGGTAGAAATGCTATTTAATAATTCAATCGTAGCTGTTTTATCCCAACTTAATAACAGTAGAAATGCTATTTAATAATTCGATCGTAGCCGTTTTATCCCAACTTGATAAATAATAATAGAAATAGAAATGCTATTTAATAATTCGTTCGTAATAGCCGTTTTATCCTAACTTAGTTATAAGTAGTGAAGGTCTTCAATTTTTACTTCTTTGTCAGAGTGATTAACTAATAAATATTTAAATTCAAGTCAAATTCATTGAGGTAAGTGAGTGTTGGATACATACAGAAGAAGAGTGGAAATAGAAAGGACCATTTCTTTTCTCTCCGCCTCTTTTTAGCTATAGCTATTGTTCTGATAAGCTTCGTGCATACCGCTACGCCGTAGTCCGTAGTTTATTAAAGCTCGTATGTAGCAATATTATTGCTGTTCCACCTGTACGAAGCATTTTCGCTACATATCGGAAAATCTGTTATCGGTTACGATGTAGCGCTACGACCGTAGCGATCACATAAGCGATCTTTAAGGTCATATCAAAACCGTAACAAATGGTTAAATTTAAATCGGGCTCAGTGAATAATCTGAAAGTGTGTGCGCGCGTTTTGGATGTATGAGTTCTATGACAATGGCGAATAGCTGGCGTTTCTGATTCCTGATTATTACACAGCACTTTCTAGCATTCGTACATTAATTCCACGGTTATTACTATAGATGGTCAGTAGGTCGGCCAAAGCCTCACTTGTACGGTTTCAATTAGCCACTATCCCGTTGACACAGTTCAGTCGACTGATGTACAGAATACGCGTTTTACATATTAATAAACCCCTTTATATAAAATCTACGGTTTAACTCAGACGGTTCGTTGACTACGTGGTTTAATGTTTGATAATGTAATTATGTTTTGTGCTTAGAAAAAAATATACGTATCTACTTTTATTATCATATCCGCTTGGTAAGGTTTTATTTTTTGTGCAAAGTTAAAGTAATTTGATGTAAATGGTGAGGTGGATCATACTGGGTTTCACTTAGCAGCAAAAACTCTTGCCACGCTCTAGATTCCACTTTTGAACCACTCTTAACGTGGTTCCATTTTGGAATCTTTCGCCTGCACGGGTTTTCAAATCAAATATCGTTTATTTTCGGGCAACTAAATAGTTAATTTCATATTTTTTTAATTTTAATTGAGGGCCTAAACTTAGGCTTTCACGAACCGTCTGATTTCAGGTCTGTTACTTTACAGTGTTTTAAAAATTCTTTTTATCTTCGAAATGTGACGTGTTTATTGTTAAAGTTTTAATGAAATTCAAGTTTGACAAGCTTAAGCAGTATCTCCATCGAAAGTTGAACATGTTTAACCTGTACAAGCATATGCAACAGGCCAACAATGGCGAGAGAGAGAAGGAACCTGAATATACGGGGCACGACCGGTTCTGCCAGGAGCGACCGAGATCAACTTACAGGTAAGTCCTTTTTAGGGTTCCGTACCCAAAGGGTAAATATTGAATATATCTAAGCATATAACAAAACGCAATGCATGACAGTGACAGCTAACGTCACTTGATACATATTTCCGTATCCGTTTATATATTACTATCTCTCTCTTCCCGAATGTCCGTAACCTCGTTAACTTGTTGTCCGCGAGTTCTTTTTACATTAATTAATATTGTAACAATCTTAACCAGCAAATGGTGCTGTTATTATAATAATAAAAGCTCCCCATTTGTGCAATTCAAAGTGAACTTTATTTCCAACATTACTCCAGTCCAGCCTTTTGTGCAGTACACCACATCCACGCTCATACTACGCCGGTCCACCGCGACCTTTCCAATAGGTTATGCGCCCAGATTAGAACCTTGGTGTCGATTGGAGGACAGGAATATCGCGCACCACTACTCTCTATCCTACCTTGAAGAATGGCTGAAGGCGACGAAGATGTGCCGCCACAAAATGGAGCCGGCGCGGCCAATGTGGCGCCGCCGCTCGCTGTTTCCACAACCAGCTCAGCAGCTTTTGTGCACCAAAATATGGAGAAGCTACAAGGCCAAGGAAATTTTTGCTCTTGGAAGTTCGCCATAAAAATGTTATTGATATTGGAAGGTTTATGGGACTGTGTGACCGGTGCAGTGACGGACGCTGCGCGCGACCAACGTGCGCTGGCGCGCATTGCACTTAGTCTGCACCCATCTCTATATCAATATGTTACCAGTTGCACTAGTGCCAAGCAAGCGTGGGACAATCTTAGAAATATATTTGAAGACAGAGGGCTTTATCGTCGAATTGTTTTGCTACGTGAACTACACAAGGCCAGCTACGCCGATCACGCCGGTATGAACGCGTATATCGACCATATTATGAAATTAGTCCAACAACTGGCAGATATTGGAAAAACTATTGAAGATAGTGAAGTGGCAGAACTGCTTTTAAGCGGGTTACCTCAAGAGTTTGATTCTCTAGTTTCAAATATGTCTACAGCCTGCCTAACATCGACTATATCTAGTGAGTTTGTACGAGCCAGGCTGATGCAGGAAGAGTCCAGGAAGCTAGCGACATGTTCATCTGAGACTGCTTTTGTTTCCAAACAACAGTTAAAAGCAAATAAGGAGTTTACGTGTACTTACTGTCATAAGGAGGGCCACGTCAAAGCTAAGTGCTTCAAACTGAAAAGAGATAAGAAGCAGAAGGAAGATCCCATGCCAGCCGCGTTCCTGGTCTCCCAGCAAGATGTTTATAAAGATTCTGGATCGAGCTGCCATTTATTTAATGACAAAAACTGTTTTAATTCTATAAAGAAAGGACAATCTTCAGTGGCAGTGGCTAATAATAGCAAAGTGCTGTGTGAAGGCACCGGCGATGTAAAAATAAGGACATTAGACAAGGTACTTATTTTAAATAATTCTTTATATGTGCCCCAACTGTCTTGTAATTTAATTTCAGTCAGTAAACTTTTAAAATCAGGTTGTGATAGAGTGGTGTTTAACTCGGGAGGTTGTTTTGCATATGACAAGAAAGATAATTTAGTTTGTTCTGCAAGTGAGGTCAATGGGATTTATAAATTAAATGAGTTGGGCAAAGGAATGCACAAACAGGAGCACTCTTTGTTCCTGCAGGATAGGCAGGACTCACCGAGTGCCACAGTTGTTGCTCAGCGGTCAGATATGTCTCGATGGCATTCCAGGCTTTGTCATATTGGCTCTGCAGGTATGTGTGCCCTTAGGGATAGGCTTGCATGTGGTGTTATGTTCCAGGATGGTGAAACACTTGAACAGTGTGTACCATGCCTTGAGGGGAAGATGGCTAAGACTCCATTTCCCAAAGGTGGTGGAACGCGTGCAACCAGACCTTTGGAGCTTGTACACTCCGATGTGGTCGGTCCCATGCCAGTGAGCAGCTTGGGTGGTGCAAACTTTGCTGTCACCTTCACAGATGACTACTCGAGGAAATCCTACTGCTACCTAATGAAACATAAGTCAGAGGTATGTGACCATTTTATTCACTTTAAAAATGTTGTAGAAAAGCAGACAGGTTTATCTATTCTATGTTTGCGTTCGGACAATGGGAAAGAATATGTAAATAGTAGACTTTCCAGTTATTTAAAGAAAGAAGGGATTGTTCACCAGTTAACCGTTCCTTACTGTCCGGAACAGAACTCCGTGGCGGAGAGGTTAAATTTAACCTTGTTCAATAAAGTAAGGTGTATGTTACTAGAGGCAGGTCTAGCTCAATGTTTTTGGGGAGAAGCGCTAATGGTAGCAACTTATATTAAAAATAGATCTCCCACTGTTGCACTGAATGGCCGTATACCTGAGGAAGTGTGGACCGGGTCCAAGGTGGATCTTAGTCACCTCAGGGTTTTTGGCTGCAAGGCTTATGCTCTAGTTCCAAGTGTCAAGCGCAAGAAGCTAGATGCTAGAAGTAAATTATACATTTTTGTGGGTTATTCCGAGACCACAAAGGGTTATAGACTGGCAGATCCCGTAGATCCTAGGAAAGTGATTTTATCTCGTGATGTAAAGTTTTTGGAGGATAAGTTTTTTACTCCACAACATTCAAACAATGTACCTGATAGTAATAGCTGTGATAATAATGGTATGATTAATTTATATAATAATGAATTAAATATAAATTCCAATAATAAATTGAATGTAGATAATGATAATTTTACTCATGGATTACAGAATAATGAACTGAATAATTCAAATTTTAATAATGACATTTCAAATGAGGTCATGAAAAATAATGACATTTCAAATGAGGTCATGGAAAATAATGAATTAAATAAAAATAATGAAAATGTTAGCGAAAATAATAATAGTCATGTTTTGAGCGATGAGGGTAATACTTCTGATTTCACAGATGAATGGAACACCGGTAGCGACCAGGAGTCCTCCGACGACTGCTCGGCGGGTGCAGCGGGTGAACAGCCTGTAACCTCACCTCGCGCGGCTTCATCTAGAGGCGACGGGTCAGCTGCGGAGTCCAGGCCTGTACGTAGTACTAGGGCAGTACCTCCAAAACGGTATGAGGATTATGATTTATCTATGCTCGCTCAAACTGTACTTGAAGACGAACCACAGTCTTATGATGAGGCAATGGCCAGCCGTCATCGCGATGAGTGGTTAAACTCAATGAAAAGTGAGTACAACTCTTTAATAAATAACAATGTCTGGAAACTTGTGGATAGGCCCAAGAATAGAAATGTAATTAAATGTAAGTGGGTTTACCGAGTCAAGTGTGACTCTTCAGGCAACTTTCAAAAATATAAAGCTCGTTTAGTCGCGAGGGGGTTTACACAAAAGTATGGTATCGACTACACTGATACTTTCTCCCCAGTTGTACGCCACTCTACAATGCGTCTTTTGTTTTCTTTAGCTAACGAATATGATCTCAATATAGATCATATAGATGTAAACACGGCTTTCTTAAATGGTGAACTTAACGAAACCATATACATGGAACAACCAGAGGGTTTCCATGATGCTGAAAATAAAGATAAAGTGTGCCTGTTACAAAGGAGCATCTACGGCCTTAAACAAGCCAGTAGAATGTGGTATTGTAAAGTTCACGATTTATTAACTAAAAACAATTTTAAGCAAAGTAAATGCGAGCCATGTGTTTATTATTTTAAGTCTGACAAGGAGTTCATAGTCATTTCTTTGTATGTAGATGACTTTTATATTCTGTATAGGAAAGACAGCTCACAGATTAAAAGTTTATTAAATTTGTTAGAAAATGAGTTCAGTATTAAAAACTTAGGTCCTATACAGAATTATCTAGGTATTAGAGTAACTCGAGACAGACAGAAAGGCATCCTTAAGTTGGATCAGTCTGTTTATATTAAGAAGGTACTTCAAAGGTTTGGTATGTCAGAATGTAAACCGGTTTCGACTCCCATGCAGACAGGGTTAAAGTTGTGTAATTCTGATAAACCATTGAATGATGAAACATACAATTACAGACAATTGCTAGGATGTTTAATGTATCTTTCTGTCTGCACAAGACCTGACATAGCCTATGCGTGTAGTCAGTTGAGCCAATATAATAACTGTTTTGGCATAACTCATTGGTTAGCTGCCAAAAGAATTTTAAGGTATTTAGCAGGTACAATTGATTATAGTTTACTATTTGTAAAAAGTAGCCAATTGAATTTAAGTGCATATGCCGATGCAGATTTTGCCAATGATCATAATGACCGCAGGTCATATACAGGTTTTGCTATCAAACTTGGCGAAAACATTGTTCACTGGGAGGCCAGAAAACAGAAATGTATTGCCCTATCGAGTTGTGAAAGTGAGTACCTAGCTCTATGTGATGTAACCAAAGATCTGTGTTTTATAAGAAACTTTCTGTCTGAAATTTTTACAGAGTTAAAGTTACATTCTATTTTGGTGCATAATGACAACCAAAGTGCGCATAAATTGTTAGCAAGTAAAGAATATTGTCACAAGCGCACAAAACACATAGATATAAGATATCATTTCGTTAAAGACTTGGTAGAGACAAATTTTATTGTTATAAAATATTTGAATACTGAAAGAATGTTTGCAGATGTCCTTACCAAGCCACTCAGTAAATGTAAGCATGTTGAATTTATGCATGAACTCCACGTCAGAAATAAGTATCCATAAGGTATAGTTTTAAGTGTCTATGTTCCTAACCTATACTTACTTAAGGGATATTTTTGTTATGTGCTTAAGGGGAAGTATTGAATATATCTAAGCATATAACAAAACGCAATGCATGACAGTGACAGCTAACGTCACTTGATACATATTTCCGTATCCGTTTATATATTACTATCTCTCTCTTCCCGAATGTCCGTAACCTCGTTAACTTGTTGTCCGCGAGTTCTTTTTACATTAATTAATATTGTAACAATCTTAACCAGCAAATGGTGCTGTTATTATAATAATAAAAGCTCCCCATTTGTGCAATTCAAAGTGAACTTTATTTCCAACATTACTCCAGTCCAGCCTTTTGTGCAGTACACCACATCCACGCTCATACTACGCCGGTCCACCGCGACCTTTCCAATAGTAAAAACGGGACCCTATTACTAAGACAACATTGTGTGTAACTCCGGGGGTAAGAATATTGAAAACTCGGGTCTTTCGGGGTGAGTTTTTTAGCTTGCGGCTGTCGGTAATTACCACCCTCGTTTCCAAAATTTCACTTACTATTTTCACAATGTAGGTACAGTTAAAGTATTTAATTTCCGACCCATTTCGTAGGTATCTTGTTAATGGTTAATGGCTCCAGTCCAAGGGACTCAAGGGAGCAATTATGCGTTAGAGGGAGCAAGTGAAATGAAATGAAATTTATTATTAATAACAGAGTTACACGTCAACATTTTTTATATATATTTTAATATAGTTTTAAACGCTGCGATGGAAGTTGGGCAATGGATGTGATATTGCTATCTCATTCCACGGCATAGCCGCGTCCCTTGGACTGGCCTACGTTGGGCCATCATGTAATCAGTAATCAGTAATCAGTAATTTATTGCTTTCATAGGTACAATAAGGTCTTACATTAAAATGGTGATCTAGCTATGAACCCTATAAGGGCACTGCAAATTGAGCACGTAACTTAATAGTATAATATTATATAATATATCCCATATATATAAATTTAACATCATGAGAGGGGGGAGGCCTTTGCCCAGCATTGGGACACAATAGGCTCACACATGAACACAACATACACGTAACATTCATAAGTTCACAACATAACATTAATGAGATCTTTACATTTCTATTATATGTTATATCTTCTACCTAACATAAATTTAACTTTCAAAAAACTCTTGCATATTATAAAAACTATTTTCTAATAAATATTTCGTAACTTTTTTGTTAAATATGTTGTCAATTTTTTCGTTTTTTTATATCTATTGGAAGTTTGTTATAAATCTTAATGCACATTATATATGGACTAGAGCTATGGATACTTAAATTTGAAAATGGAACCGGAATTGTATTTCTAGGGCGTAAATTTGAGGTAGCCGGATCTTTTGGTACTGGAAAGAATTAATTATATTTTCTTTTGAATTTAGTTATCTCGAGTATGTATAAAGAAGTCAATGTTAATATGTTGAGTTTACGGAAATGGGGTCGACAACTATCTGTTTGGTTTATGTTGGTTAGGATTCTTATGCATTTCTTTTGTAAGATAAACAGGTCGTGTATGTTGGTGCTATTGCCCCACATAACTATACCGTATCGGAGCCATGTAGAGGAGCCATTACGTTTACTGGACAATTACTTTACATAGGAAGAAGAAGCGTCGCGGGGCGTGCAGGAGAGCGCAGTCAGCAGCCGAACTGAACCCAGAGTCCATAGCCGCAGCCAACCGGAGAGACGCGTTCCGGATCCGATCCGTGTCCACGGACAAAGACGAGAGCGAGGGTGAGTTAGACACCGGAAGAAATGTCGCGGGGCGTGCAGGAGAGCGCAGTTAGCAGCCGAACTGAACTCGGAGTCCATAGCCGCCGCCAACAGGAGGGACGCGTTCCGGATCCGATCCGTGTCCACGGACAAAGACGAGAGCGAGGGTGAGTTACTGTACACAGGAAGAAATGTGGCGGAGCGTGCAGGAGAGCGCAGTCGGCAGCCGAACTGAACCCGGAGTCCATAGACGCAGCCAACCGGAGAGACGCGTTCCGGATCCGATCCGTGTCCACGGACAAAGACGAGAGCGAGGGTAAGTTACTGGACACAGGAAGAGATGTCGCGGGGCGTGCAGGAGAGCGCAGTCAGCAGCCGAACTGAACCCGGAGTCCATAGCCGCCGCCAACAGGAGGGACGCGTTCCGGATCCTGTCCTGGGCCTGTGTGTGTGGGTCCTGTTCAGGGCCTGATTCACCCATAGGCTGATGCCTAGGGCGCAAGGACCAAGGGGGCGCGGCGAGACATAAGCGGGGGGCGGATATACATAGTCAGCCTAGGGCGGTCAGAACTCTAAGTCAGGCCCTGGTCCTGTTAATTAATATCGCAAACTAAAGTGACTCGCAGGCGTATTCTGATTTTAATAGGTTATGAATTAGATCTGGATTAATTATGGTTATGATCTGTCAGTGTTATTAAAATGAGAATATGCCTGTGAGTCAGACAACGTAAACCACAAAGCATTGCCGGCTTTATAAGATTTTACGGTCCAAGTCACATGTTTCACGAATTTGGAATACCTAAAAATATATTTTAACAAGCAGAAACGTCTGCGAATGATGCTATTAAGCTTAGAATAAAATTTAAAAGTGGAAAAATTACTGCTCTGGGTAAGACTTGAACTTACGGCCTCTGGATCGATACTCCAGCGCTCTGCCAACTGAGCCACCAAGCATTCAACCATAGCAAATAGCATTTGGAATACCTTACGATTCATTGCTATAAACAAGTGTTCCGTTTACAGAGGAGAATTCCGAGAAGACACCGCTAGTGACGCAGAAAATCGACTCGCTGGCCAAGCTGTTATTCAACAAGTCCATCATTGGTTCTGGCTCTGGAAAGTCTTCGCCCTCCACTTCAGAACCCCCTTCTTCTCCTAAGTAAGTTTGCTATGGTATAAGTTCATCAGAAAAAATCCCTTAGGGTGGTATTCCACCTGCCAATTTCTTGGTCCATTGTCATTGCGTCTCACTCTCTCATTAAGCAAAATGTGAGATGCAAATATACATTATACCAAGGTGGAATACCATCCTAGGCCCTTTAGACTAGACAGGGTAAGTCTTGAGATAGTATAGAAATTTGCTGAATTTTTTTGCCTTTCAGAATCGGCGAGAGGTCCGTGGAGAACTCGGCAGCATTCATAATTTGCTCGGAATATTTATCACAGACTTCACGGTAAGTACAGTCGCTATCAGATATACCGGAGCGGCCAAGGTGCTCAATAACATCTAAACACGTCAAAGTCTTGATCTTTATTGCTCCAAACTACGTGATGGCGACCTTACCTACATATATACTAAGTCCATCTCAAAAGAATCATGTTTTGTTGTTTGTCGGTCGTTCAAGCTATAAGCAAAGCTCATACACACGGACCATTGGCCTACGGACAATTCAGATTCGACTTTGTAATACCAATGCCATGCTGGGATATGTCGGAATCTCAATATCGACGTCAAAGTCAAAGGAATATAACGTTTTCATTTCTCATGCTCTAAAAGAGGGTCATTGTTGTTCTAAAAGATGTGCAGAAAATGATACGTGTCTGCACTAGAGAATTTTACTTTCGAAGTACGATTTTTTTATTTTTTTTACGTTAAGCAATAGAAATTTGAGTTTAAATGGATTTGTTATACAATTTCCATTCTGATATTTGACTCTCCATTCCAAAAATAACGATAATTTTACCTGAATTGTTAATTAAAAGTATCCTCAGGAAATACTATAAAAATGTATAATTAGTCGTTTTTTTAAAAAAAACGTGCATTTTACTTTCCTCGTAATCGAAATGAAAAGTAGTGTTTAACTCGGGTGAAAGGCATCATTTCTGCCTCGGACTATTGACGCTCTCGCTGCGTTCGAGCGTTAAAATACCTCGGCAGAAATGAGTGCCTTTCATTCCTTGGTTAACAATCTACTATTGCACTCCAAGGGTCCCTGCCAAATCTGCAAACTTAGCGAAAGACTAAAGTTTGTATGTACATATATGGATATTTAAAAGTGTCTGTTTTTCAGGTTTGACTTAATATCTCAGCTGAGTACGATCGGTTCGCGGCCCAACAAGTACTGGTTTGCAGTGCACGACAACTCCATCAAAACTGACCGCCTTCTTTCTTTGGTAAGGTTAAAATAAGTTGCCCTTTTATACTACAAGTTTTAAAGACAAAAAAGTGGACATGTTCTGAAAAAGCGATAGGTTTTGTCTCATGACGATATCTTTATAGCGATATACATAGTCACCAAATATCTAATGCAATCTTATTAGAGCCATAAAAGATCATGGCGTGCCTAGAGCGCTGTGAAATGCAACGAAGAAATGTGAAGCCACTACAAGTAAATGTCAAAATACCTTGTAAATATGAATATGGCATTCATAGTGAGGTTTCTACATTTTGTATTTTCCTTGCATGTGTTTTGGTTTCTACCTATTTTTGTTTTTATCAGATGCCCCTGCCGAGCAAATGTCCCATCGAGTTCAGCGAACGCTCCAGAGCGCTCATCGTGGAACTATTCCGTTCAGTGCACCATCCGTACATCTACCCGGTCTTGGATTTGGAGGCCTGCAGTGGACACGCACTGACAGTCATGCCTTTTAATGCGCGAGGCAGCCTAAAGGACCTCATTTACAAGGTTAGAAAGTACTTTCAAGTGAGCGTGAGTGTGGCTTACGAACACTGTTAGTTTGCAATGACAATATTTGACGTTGTATTCAGTTGCCATGTCATTACAGTGAATATCTTGGCGCCATTAGCCATGGTTCACGTCGTTTGTTGGAAATTTCTGGACTCTGGAACTCAGGTTCAGATTTGGCAGTCTAAAACTGAACTGAGCATTCCCTCCAGAAATTCTCCAAATTATGTACCTATGTGCATGTATTATGCTTTTGTCTGGATCACCGGATTTGGTTTTATACCACCTGATATTACTTCCACCAACTTTTAAATTTTTCTCAACATTGTAGAGTACGTGGAACGAGGAATACAGCCGCAAGTACGACTCGGGTGGCACCGGCCTCCCGGCCTGGCAGGTGGCCCGCTTCGGCCGGCAGATGCTCGAGGGCCTCACCTTCCTAAGGGAGAAGGGGTTCCCGCCCTTCCGACACCTTCACTCTGGGAACGTGATGGTCCAAAATGGCGTGGCGAGGTGAGTTAAAAGTCAGGATGGTAGGATGATTAGACAGTGTAAGTTAATAAGTGGCGCCCAACGCGGGGCTTTTACAATAGTAATTGAAATGGGAAAAGGTGGAATATCCAAAAAAATGTATCGCAGCAATAGATGCGTATCAAAACCCTTTTTGAAAGATTGTCTTTTCCATACACTGTATACTTCGCGATTGGCATTGATTAATGCTTGTCATCTTAGCTATGCCTTGAGGATACTTAAATGCTTTTTTACACCACGTCAGTGGCAAGTAAGCATACAGGCCGTCTAATGCCGTGGTGCGTAGCCTATGGACTCATAGGGTTTTACGTACCTAGGGTGTTTTTTTTTTCAAAAGTAAAATACGAGACCTCTACACAGTAAACTCCATCCCGATAAATTAAGCCAATTTTCTTTTTATTTATCTGACAAATTAAACATGGCCACCCAGGATTTGCGCCCTAGAGAACACCTTGATCGGAGCCTCCCCCCGCATCCCAGGGACGGCAGAACACGTCGAGGCCCTCAGCTTCGGCCGCGTGCTGTACGAGATGTGCGCAGGCGCCGACCTGGATCTATCGCTGCTGCCGGACTTGATGCCGAACTATCCTCATGTAAGTATTGAACGTTTTGTAAATAAAGGCCGGCAACGCACTTACAACCCCTCTGGTGTTGCGGGTGTCCATGGGCGGCGGTAATCGCTTACCATCAGGTGATCCGTCTGCTCGTTTGCCTCCTATTTCATAAAAAAAAATATATGTGACGTTTTCAACCAAAAGGTACCACATTGTCGGTTGTCGATAAGGTTGATTTCAAATTGAAGCTATATGGAAATAGCGCCTTATTGACAACCGACATTAAGTACCCTTTTGATTGGGGATGGCACATATAATTGAAACTAAGTCGTATTGGAGAATGTCCCGAAACATAGTTCTATTGTTGGCTGAATTTTGATTTTGCCCGAATGCATTTTCAAAAAACGTTAACTTTTCTAACCCAATTCATTCTTCTAAAACCGCGATTATTAAACTCTTGAAAAAGGCAGCGTATAGTTTAGATGAATCTTGAAATTCGATGTATTCTGAAATAAAGCATTGGAAAAACATATTTGATACATATGTTACCGATAATGACTACTATACTTAACTGTTGTAATTCTGCAGATAGTGGAGATGATCGAGCTGATCTTCGGCCCGCGCACGCCAAGTCTACATGAGCTGCTGCTTTGTGAAGTGTTCCGTAAGATCGATCTGCGGGAAATGAAGGGCTCCTGTCTGCCGGTTAGTCGGATCATTATTGTAGTCCTGTTGATTGATTTACTTAGTCAGGACCTGATTTATTCACAGGCTAATAAGGCTAAGTAAGATCGATCTGCGGGAAATGAAGGGCTCCTGTCTGCCGGTTAGTCGGATCATTATTGTAGTCCTGTTGATTGATTTACTTAGTCAGGACCTGATTTATCCACAGGCTAATAAGGCTAAAGCCTAGGGCGCAAGGACCAAGGTGGTGCGCAAGGGGGCGCGGCGGCGGCTCTGAGTTGAGACAAGCGGGGGGCGGATATACCTACCTACATAGTCAGCCTAGTTAAAAAAATGTATGTGACAGAACGATAGCCACGTATGTGATCCCATAAGTTGGAACACTTTAAAAGGAATCGAAAGATCTTCGCTATGCGCACGCTGAACTTGCACGAGCTGTTACTTTTCGAGGTGTTTCGCAAGATCGATCTGCGGAAAATGAAGTTCTGTCGGCCGGTGCTGTGACGGTTACTTGTTTGCAAACAAAATATGTTTATAACAGTAGGTAGAATCACGTCACGTATCGAACATACTGACATATTTTTTTTTCGCCCCTTATTAAAGAAGTACTTAAAATTCACTTCGGTCAGGTTCTTTGAGTCTGAAAATCTGACCTGCTATGGCTCGACAATTATATGTTGACTCCTTTGAATTGGTCCTTACATACGATTATAATAGGTACCTACTGTCTTATAAGCAAGGTGGGTGAGGACTAGCGCACGAAAGACTGTTTTAAGGGCAACCCATATCACCCAACGACAATAACCCAAGAGTAGCATGTTTTTACGCACGGCGCGTACCTACAGTAGTAACAAATTTGTTCACATCGCAATGCATTCCTGACTAAAAGCATGTTTATATGTTGGTCATATTTTCCAGAACTTCAACCAGCGTCTATCTCGCTCCTGCTTATCCCTCCTCAGCGAGGTGGCCCGCCGGCAGCCCGGCTGCCGCACTCCGCCGGCGCCGGCGCGCTCGCTGCGTGGATCCCCCTGCACGCCGCCCGCGAGAAGGTAATATACTTTTCACCTCAGCAGCTCGAACAAGCCTACTTTCGTCACTCCCTGGAGTGACGAAAGTGCGACTTTCCTCACTCCAGGGAGTGAAACAAAGTAGCTTTTTAATTTAGTGAAGGCCATGAACTGCCACTTCATACTTTTATTACATTTTTTTTGGTATGGTTTGGTATGGTATGGTATGGTATGGTATGGTATGGTATGGTATGGTATGGTATGGTATGGTATGGTATGGTATGGTATGGTATGGTATGGTATGGTATGGTATGGTATGGTATGGTATGGTATGGTATGGTTTGGTATGGTTTGGTATGGTATGGTATGGTATGGTATGGTTTGGTATGGTATGGTTTGGTATCGTATCGTATCGTATGGTATGGTACATATTATATTACTTTTTTTCTGTTTATTCTGTGCAATTCGAAATACATTTTAACCTTTAATATGTTCTCACTACTGAGGTGAAAAATTATGTGTGCAACACGAGAGCAAAGTTATTTTACATCTCGTGTTTTTGAGTCCCTCGCTACGCTCAAGATTATACCTTAGAATCACTCGCTTTGCTCGTGATTCAATTATGGAATCTTTCGCTTTCTCGGGACTCAAAATAAACACTCGCAAGAAAAACCAACTTTCCTCTCTTGTTGCACAAATAACTATTGTCAGCCCAAGTGCGAGTCGGGGTCGCGCACTAAGGGTTCCGTACCATTACGCAAAAACGGCAAAAAAAACACGTTTGGGAGCCCCCCTTAAATATTTATTTTATTCTGTTTTTAGTATTTGTTGTTATAGCGGCAACAGAAATACATCATTTGTGAAAATTTCAACTGTCTAGCTAATTCATAAGATACAGCCTGGTGACACACGGACAGACAGACAGACAGCGAAGTCTTAGTAATAGGGTCCCGTTTTTACCCTTTGGGTACGGAACCCTAAAAACGTAGGAACGAAGGATTGATCACGCCTTTTTCTACTGACAATGTTGGCTTGTCAGTTTATAGTTCTGAAGTTTCTAAAACAAGTTGGAACTAAATGCGAGTAACAGGGAAACATTGTCAGCGGGTTGTTCGAAAAGCTTTTAAGGTAGGAGGAGGGTATTAGAGTTGTCCTGTTACTATTATTCGATACTAAAACCTGTATAAATCTGCTGAAAAATTGGGATTGAAAAATCAAAGGTGTGTGAGAAATCTAAACCTCACTAGCCCAGTGGTTAAGATGGAGATTACATTACAGATATTGCTTCCTTTTTATTGGCCGTGGTCCAGCAGATGGAAAACCTGCTCAATATGACCATCTTAATACATTTTTGATATTTAGGATAACGCCCCTACAATCACCCAGTAGGCTGATTTAATTATGATTTTTAGGAGTCCTTTCATAATCTTTCTATTTCGTTTTCAGGAGACATTTCCCGGTCGATCAAGATTATACAGAAGAGTGGCAGTGGTGACAACATTTGCTTTACATTTGTCCGTTTTACTTTGTACCTAATGTATTTTATTTGGCAGTAATTTAATAAAGGATTAGAATAATTTATTTTTGTTTCATTATTTGTTGAACTCCTAGTGTATTTTAGTAACAGCCTATTCACTCTTGTTTTAAAGAGACCGAGGTCATATCGATCAGGGAATACAGATGGCGGGAGCGCATTCCATTCCTTAGCCGCATATGATATAGGAATAGGAGGCAAACGAGCTGACAAATCGCCTGATGGTAAGCAATTACCGGTGTCAATGGACACCTGCAACACAGCGTGCTTGTTGGAAGATGGAAGTACGCTCTTCTTGAAGGCTTGAAGGTCGTGTCTGTCCGGAAATACCGCGAGCGAGTTTATCACACCCAGTTCTTGTAGTACGAGTAAATGTGATCGGTGGCGATGACAGTAAATAGTCTTCGTAAAAACTATTCACAATGCGAAGTGCGGAGTCTACGCGATATAATGGCTGAAAGATCATCACCATCATATCAGCCCTTTATCGCCCACTGCTGAGCATAGGCCTCTCTTCCAGTACGCCACTTGTCCCGGTCCTGAACTAATCTCATCCAGAAGTGACCCGCAACCTTCCGGATGTCGTCCACCCAACGAGCCGATGGACGCCAGGGGCTTCTTTCATTCGAAAGCGGCCACCATTCCGTTAACATTTTAGTCCACCTGCCATCACTGCCTAGCAACATGTCCCGCCCAGCTCCATTTTAGTTTGGTAATGGCGAAACCAACGTCTTGCACCTTGGTGCGTCGACGGCTGAAAGATAGTTTATCTAAATGTATTGATACCAATGTTTACATACAAATATACTCCAATGGATTGATAACATCTAGTCTATTGACTTTTGGTATTGTACACACTACAGTGATTGCGAATTGATTGATTCAGTAGCCATTTGATTTTGAGACCTGTTTAAAAGCTTTTAGAGCCGTTTTTAGGAATACATGTACGTACAGCTTCAGGGTCAGTCGCAGCCACAGTTGACCGATTGATTACGTCTATCAGCAATGAACTTTGAAACTTCTCGTAACAGAATTTAGCGAAATACCTCTCTTTGGACTCTATGTACCTACTTTCACATATTAGTCTGTGGTTTGAACCACGAACTATCATTTTTGAAAATTTGTCAAATCTGTCGGTGAAAAAACGTGTTATTTTGTTGTATTGTAGTTTGTAAGGACTAAATAGTCGTAGTTTTGGAGTTTTAATTATATTTTAGTGCTAGTGTTATCGAATATTCTATATTATTTCATTCTAGACCTACACAAGAAGTTAAACATGCTTCATTTTTCTTCGATGAAATAATCAAGAAGACCTACCTTAAGGAAATACCTTAAGTAACTTTGGGAGCATAAGTAAATGCTCTCAAAGCAGACAATAGGTAAGTTTTTGAACTCAAAATAATATATGCTTATATTGTGCTTTTTCGATAAGAATGAGACATAAATTGAAATAGATGTCACCCACAAACGAAGAAATGACAAAGGCCGGGATGGGCTGCCATAACCATTAAACTATTATTAATTATTACTAACGTGTAGAACCGGCACAGAGAACCAGTATTTTGCGCCATGAGTTGCTGCCGTTTTGGCATCAAACCATAGAAGCGGAGCGTGAATCTCGCGACCAAAACGCGTAAGCGCCATGAACTTTTATGGCGCTTACGACGTTTTGGTCGCGTGGTACAGGTTGTGATTGCGACAATTTCATTGTTTGGTATGTCGTCTCTATAGTAATTATAACTCAGTGGCCATATCCCAAGAATGGGGTTGGTCGGTCGAAATAATTAGCAGATGGCGCCTGCATAGCTTGCCCTGTCAGTCCCTAGAATTGTGTCAAATTTCTTTTAATGCCCTGGATGCCAGCTCTTTAAGCCAAATCTCATAGAAAAAGGGACAAGCTATGATGGCGCCATCTCTGCAAACCTTTGACAGTTGCCAACCCCATTGGCGCAAACACTAGTTTCACAAAAGCAATTTCCATTTGACCTTACAACCCATAGAGTTAACTTGGAGACCGATTCAGATTGAGCTATTTGTGACGGTTCTGATCTTATTTTGATACGACCTTAATGGCCGTAACACATCATCGCACCGCACCAAGGTCATTGTGCGACGCACCCATAAGTAAGAGCGAGAAAGAGATATCGCTTTCTCGCTCTTACTTATGGATGCGTCGCACAATGACCTTGGTGCGGTGCGACGGTGTGTTACGGCCTTAAAGATCGCTCACGACGATTGCATGCGAAATGAAGTTAAAGTTTCCAGGTAGCAATGACGTCAGCGACGTCATAATGACGTCATTGATACGTCATAATGACGTAACGGACGTCATAATGACGTATAAATGCTACCTGGGTCGTACGTGTCATGCGCCCCTATCACCTAGACTATCGTTGTGGTCGTGTCAAAACCAGTTTAAAACCACAACTCAGTAGCTCGAACAAGCCTACTTTCGTAAAGTGCGACTTTCCTCACTCCAGGGAGTGATGAAAGTGCGACTATCCTCACTCCAAGGAGTGAAACAAAGTAGCTTTTTAATTAAGTTAAGGCCATGAACTGCCAATTCATACTTTTATAAAAAAAAACTCTGTATAATTCGAATTACATTTTAACCTTTAATATGTTCTCACTACTGACGTGAAAAATTATGTGTGCAACACGAGAGCAAAGTTATTTTACATCTCGTGTTTTTGAGTCCCTCGCTTCGCTCAAGATTCTAACTTAGAATCACTCGCTTCGCTCGTGAATCAATTATATAATCTTTCGATTTCTCGGGACTCAAAATAAACACTCGCAAGAAAAACCAACTTTCCTCTCTTGGTGCACAAATAACTATATTAGGATTAGTCACGATTTTTCCTTCACTGATCACATTATGTTCCAAGAAAGTAATTGGTTCGATTCGGTAAGTCGGTATACGCACCCACAATCTTTAGTTTAACTGTCGCATCTTTCCGGATTTGATACCGTTGTTGTGGTAAAATATCGTCAACTTTGTACCACAATAATTGTGACAATAAATTTCTTCATGACGTTATCATTCATAACTAATTTTGATGTAGCATGATGAATTTAACTTCTCAACAAAATCAAACACCCATATCTCCTACAGTTTAAGGTATTGTATCGATTAGCACGCGTGTTAAACACATGATTGAAGAAATTGACGAAGGAATATAAACTTTACGCGATTGTGATAAGGTAAGTTTTTAATCGCGCGTCGAGTTCAAGTTACAAAGTTCAAGCCTTGTACACAGTGCGTTGTAGGTCAGTATTTATTTAAATGGATTGATGAAGTGTTTGGGTGAATTTGATTTAGGGGGAAAGAGATGGCGATGCTCGAAAATTAACTGTAGTTATATAAACCGTTACAGAGCGTTTTTCCACATGATGATATTCTTCAAGTTAATAACAGGTTTTTTTTAAAGATGCGCGAAAATATTGATGTTAGGTTAGGTTAGTATAAAAATTTAACAAATTATAAACCATTATTATATACGGGTAGATTTTATTGATTAGGTGTGGCAAGCAACATTGCGTCCTCTTATTATATATCTGATGTCAAGACTCATTTTTGACTACTAAGTAAGTTTAGGTCTTACTAATTTAGGTCTAAAACTTATTTTGTTACTATTATCAGGTAGATTTAAGTCGTACCAAATTCCTCGCATTTTTTAAATAAAATATAAACGCTATACGATTTTCAAACCTTCAATAATTGAGCGTACTCCTATCGTAAATCCCGAACGAACTTGCTGTAAATTGTAACCCTCTCTGGTGTTGCAGGTGTCCATGGGCAACGTTGCTTACCATCAGGCGATTCGTCTGCTTGTTTGCCTCCTGTATTATAAAACAATAACTTATTTCGGCCGAATACTCGCTAGCCTCGTAATACTAAACGGCCTCGACGAGCCGTTATGTAATTAATAATCATAATTCCTTATATCACTGGAGGTCACTGGTTCTTCTACTACGTATCAGAAAAGGGGAAAGGGTCGTGCGTGTTTTAAGCGAGCTCATTTGTTTTGCAAATGAATGTAATGCTTATTACAGTGAATGTTGAACAAGTACGAATAGTCTAATAGTAGTAATATTCATACTTAATACAACCACTGAAGAGTAAAACCAAAGATAGATATAACTCCGTAATAGATGGATACAGTCTAAGGAAAAAACGTGCCTCGACAATCAAGAAAATTTGATTTTCGTTCAGAGGGCGCTAATAGCTTTGGCTTACTGTCATATAGATGGCGTTGACGGTTTCGTTTGTTATTTAACAATTAATACATTTTATCGTATTTTTATAAATATTTATTTTTAGTTTTAAAGTGTGTCCACAGATGGCAGTGAATTTACTGGGGTTACAAAATTTACTATGACAGTACCGCTCTAGTATAAGTTACTCTATGGTAAAACTAAAAAAAAACTCTATTCGTATTCGTACAGAATGTGCCATTTTCAATCAAAAGGGTACTTATTGTCGGTTGTCAATAAGGCGCTTTTTCCATATAGCTTCAATTTGAAATCAACCTTATTGACAAGCGACAATGTGGTACCTTTTGGTTGAAAATGGCACAGATGTGCAGTGCGAGCGTGTAGTGCGCGAACGACTCTCAAACGGTGCGTTAGCGATGCAATGGGTTAATTGGCCTGTCGAAGTAATAATACTTTATTAATTTTTAACAAGCGGAAACGTCTGCGATCGATGCTATTAAGCTTAGAATAAATTTAAAAGTGGAAAAATTACTGCCCTGGGTGAGACTTGAACTCACGGCCTCTGGATCCAATACTGGTGTGGTGGTAATTTTTCCACTTTTAAATTTATTCTAAGCTTAATAATACTTTAGTTTACAGATAGCGCCTCTATACATATATATGTCAGTAAATAGTCGTAGTACAAATGTATGTACGATCAAGGTCCAAAGTCATCAATCCGAGCAGGATATATTTGCTATCTGCAAGTCAAGTAGCGTTCACTTCGCTCAGTTTATCAGTCTGTGGGCTTGTCTTTATGACATTGGTTGAACCGCACCTCCGCGGTGTTGCAGGTGAGTTAGTGCAATTTAGACCTTAAAGTGTGATGTTAAGGTGTGAACTTGTGAAGTGTGGAGAATTAAGGTTAGCATTAATTTTGATTTTTGATCGGAGATCTTTGTGTGGTCAATCGGACAGATTTAATACTTTTAATTTATTTTAACTTGTTTTAACGAAACGGGAGCAAATCATGTAAGTTGGTACTTACCTTACCTATATAGCGAAGTATATACCCATAGACTTATAGATCTCTACAATGCGTATAGTCGTATACAAAACGTCGAGGTAAATGAAACTTCTGATCAAATTATCTGTCTAATCGTCATTAAATCTAGTTTTGTCAATATTAATTTAAAAAAAATTAAAGAAATGTTAAATTTACGTTTTTGTTTCTTCATTTTAGTTTTGTTTTTTTGGGTGCAACGCATTATGAAGTAGTTTTAATTTATAAAAACAACACAACAATTTATTCAACAACACAATGCTAATGTAGAAAACTATATTGGGACAGACAGGTGTCACCAGTGTCAATACCTACACTAGAACGTTTACGTTATGCAGTACTCAGCAGTACTTACCTATTTGAATATTTTAAATCGTCTCTCTTCCATTTTTTTAATAAAGTGTCCCACTGCTGCACAAAGCCCTCCCTCTCAATCAATCCGATTGAGTGCAGTATATCCGTCCAGTTGCTGAGAAATGCATCCAGGTCGTCCCGCAATCTCCCCCTAGACCGACCATCACACCGGCGTTCCGTGGCTAGTTTAGCCTATGCACCTCTGCTGTGGTTGCATAATATCGTATAGCACCCACTCCCGTGGCTAGTTTAACCCACCTCTGCTGTGGGTGCATAATATCGTATAGCACCCACTCCCGTGGCTAGTTTAACCCACCTCTGCTGTGGGTGCATAATATCGTATAGCACCCACTCCCGTGGCTAGTTTAACCCACCTCTGCTGTGGTTGCATAATATCGTATAGCACCCACTCCCGTGGCTAGTTTAACTTACCTCTGCTGTGGGTGCATAATATCGTATAGCACCCACTCCCGTGGCTAGTTTAACCCACCTCTGCTATGGGTGCATAATATCGTATAGCACCCACTCCCGTGGCTAGTTTAACCCACCTCTGCTGTGGGTGCCTAATATCGTATAGCACCCACTCCCGTGGCTAGTTTAACCCACCTCTGCTGTGGGTGCATAATATCGTATAGCACCCACTCCCGTGGCTAGTTTAACCCACCTCTGCTGTGGGTGCATAATATCGTATAGCACCCACTCCCGTGGCTAGTTTAACCCACCTCTGCTGTGGGTGCATAATATCGTATAGCACCCACTCCCGTGGCTAGTTTAACCCACCTCTGCTGTGGGTGCATAATATCGTATAGCACCCACTCCCGTGGCTAGTTTAACCCACCTCTGCTGTGGGTGCATAATATCGTATAGCACCCACTCCCGTGGCTAGTTTAACCCACCTCTGCTATGGGTGCATAATATCGTATAGCACCCACTCCCGTGGCTAGTTTAACCCACCTCTGCTGTGGGTGCATGGCAATGTCCATGACCAGTCCCACTTTAGCCTGGAGGTTTGACCCTAACGTCGACAATGCCTGTTTTGGAACCCAAATACAATACTGACAATTCATAAAAGTGATCGCACTGGACCCCTAATTTACGGCTTATTGGACGCGCTGTACTATACCATTACCACTTTTGTATTATTAATAACTGCTTATTTACCGACATAAAATGTAATTCTTAATAAAAGACCTTAATTAGTTAATTAGTTTTTGTTAGAACTCTATTAACCATCAATGCCGCTCAATAAATGTATTAATTATTCATGATGGAATTAAATCTGTTCTGATTAGACAGTTGTTTGAATTGTTTCTATTGCAAAATTAGGGTAGAGTCCGTCCAAGCTAACTTTGCACCGATTTAAATAGAAGTTTTAAGCAAAAAAAAATTGGTAGGTACAGTCGCCATCAGATATATCGGAGCTTCCGACGTGTTCAAAAATATCTGAACACGCATTCGAACGCCTTGAAAATAAAGGCGTGTTCAGATATTTGTGAACACCTTGGCCGCTCTGATATATCTGATGGCGACTGTACAAGCTTTTATCACTGACTGTACTTTTAATTCCGTAAGCACCAATCACCGTTAGCAATTTTCAAGGTCGTGTCAAAATCGTAACAAATTGTTAAATCTGAATTGGGCTTTCAAGGAAGGACATATCACTAGATTCACTAGTAATAGACAAATCATCTTCGTCGTTCCCTTATGACTGAGGATCGTGACCAACAACTATATCAAGGGCTATGTGGGCTGCCTTCTGCATGGAACCACATGCTTGTTTAACGGAATCCGACCATCTTGCAGGGGCTCTTCCTCTAGCGCGCTTGCCTTCAACTTGACTAGACAAGCGCAAGCAAGTTGTTGTTGTCTTGAGTTGACTAGACGCCGACGCTTGAATGACGCTAATAGTGTAGGGTGGACCTTAAATCTTACTTTGTACATACCTATACTCCACTTACAGCTTAGAAGGTCACCCAGGTAGCAAAGTGACGTCAGCGACGTACAAGTGACGTCATTTATAGGTCATAATGAAGTAACGGACGTCATAATGACGTATAAATGCTACCTGGGCTAAGAGCAGAAGGAGTGAAGCTCTTCCTTTCTTATTGTGTCTGAGCGACGTAAGTTATCAAATACGAGAGTACTTGACCTATGACGGTCTTCCTTGCAATAAATTTTATATGCCGGTCTTCGCCGTCTACCGTACTAGGTACAGAAGCACAGAAGATTCACACTCTAACTCGTCTATAACGACAGATATGACCGCTAGGTGGCGCAAGCGCGAACAGGCGTCCGTTCCGTAGCGGTGCGCGGCGATTACTATGGCTAGACCCCAGAATTGGGGGCGGCCGCATGTACTTGTAGCGGCGCGACGAAATCGCGGAGTGAGTCACGCCTGCAAATAGATTATTTCAATAATCTTCACCAGTCCTATTTGCTCAATAAGAAGTAAATAAGCTTAGAATAAATTTAAAAGTGGAAAAATTACTGCCTTGGGTGAGACTTGAACTCACGGCCTCTGGTGAGTTCAAGTCTCACCCAAGGCAGTAATTTTTCCACTTTTAAATTTATTCTAAGCTTAATAGCATCGATCGCAGACGTTTCTGCTTGTTAAACATTAATAAAGAAGTAAATAATTGTTTGCTTATTCCGTGTACTTTTTTTTTTCAGGTGCTTAAAAACTCAAGAAATACCCTCTCGTTTAGAAAAGGAATGAGTTGCCTATTTAGGAGTATTACTGTCTAATCTCACAGTTTCAATCATGCCTGCCGAAACTATAGGGGACACGAAGACCATACCAGGAGGTCTTCGATTCGTGTTCGGAGGCCTTAGTGGGTTAGTGTAAAGTAACTAATAATACAATACTTAGAAATTACAGAAAAGTGCAAATACTCACTGTCTCGGGCAAGACTCGAAGTCGCGACTACGGGATACTAGCCCATCGCTCTACCGACTGAACTACCGAGACTTACCCGATGATAGCGAATATTTTCACCATATCCTTCATATGCGCCTTAGTGTTTTTACATTGTCCGATCCAAAATAGGCCATAGGCACACATACGCACACAAACAAATACTATAGGCCCGACAGCTGACGGGGGGCTCCGACATGGCTGAATTTATCGGAAGCGCCTTTCCGATATCGGATGTCGGAAGTTGCCTATAACATAAACAGCTGCAGAAGAGTGCCATTGGCATTAAGTCCGCCTTTTTTGCGTTATTAATCGTTTTTTAGTAAGTAATAATGATTTATTAAATGCATAAATAAATACAGAGAAACACATATATTTTACATTTTACTTCCTTCCGACATCCGATATCGGATCGGACAATGTGAAAACGCTCTTAGAGGGACGCTTAGCGACGTCTACCGTAAGAGTATTATCACTTTGAGGCTTTTGAGCGCCAAAGACGTCAACTAACGCGCGCGACTACAACCCAATATCAACCTTAGTGCATTCAGATAAGATTCATGATGCCAAAGAAACATAGTACCCTTCATCAATATGCATTAATGGCTAAATGGTCCAAATTGTAAAGAACTGTCTAATAAAAAATCATTACACTGAAATGTGGAAGAAAATACGGACATTTTAGATTTACAGATAATATCGCATTTTCGTAATATGGCGTCTATATTTTTTTCAGTATGTGTGCGACGAGTGTCGTCCAGCCCATGGATCTAGTGAAAACCCGGATGCAACTCCTGGGCACGGCTGGCAAGAATGTGACAATGATATCTATGACCAGAGAGGTACGACAAAAACTTAATGTCAAAGTGAAGAACATCAGTAAATCAATGGCAAAATTATCATCAAATTTTCATTGGACCTCGAAACTACCCAAACTATTTCAATTTCTATTTCAGTTTATAGTTTATATACCTATAGTAGTAATACTAGTAATATTTCATAAAATAATTTGATTTGTTCCCGAGTTTGTACCCAAACTAGGTTTTAGGAACCAAATAGGTATATCTAATGTTAATTCAAGAAATAATCAAGGTCTGAAGGAAGTCTACCGGTAGAGCAATAACTTCGTTTTTTTTCACACCGACGGTTTTGGTTCGGACCAATGCGTGATTATGGCTTCACAAATATAGTTGGTCAAACCAATTTGTCAGTCAGTAACAACCAGGAAAATTATACTCATCCCTTTCTTTTGAGTGCTAGTACTAGTGTAAGACAAAGATAGTATGATTCTCTGTCTATGTTTAAAATGAGACAGTCCTTTGACAAACTATATGTCTCATGTGTCATAGTCGTATTGGCATAAACATAGAGTTAAACGAAGAAAAGTCTGCAGAGATTTTGACAGCACACGCAGTGCAGGTGTTATTTTAAAGCCCTTGCTAGACGGTCGCCGACAAGCCCCTCGGACCGCGTGGCCTTGGCCTGGACGGACCGTGTAGACAGTTGTTTCCAACAAAATTTCATACAAACATTACCAAGGTCAGACCAAGGTCAGACCAAGGTCAGACGGTCTGAAGGCTTGTCAGCGACCGTTTAATACACGCTTAAACGTCAAACATCTATAAAATTGTGACGTATAAATAACACTGGCACTGCGTGTGCTGTCTGCACTTTTCTTGGTTTAGCTCTATGTAATTTCCGACTTTAGGGTGCTGAATTTTAACGGTTTCAGGTGGTAAGCAGCCAGGGTGCTAGCGGCCTCTACGTCGGGCTGTCAGCCGCGCTGTTCCGACAAGCCACCTACACAACTGGCCGGCTTGGCTGCTTCACCTATATCACTGACGTCTATACTGCGTGAGTGTGACGATCAACAAAATTACTAAGGAAACTAGCTTCGTCAGACTAATTTGTAAGTAAGCAGCAATAATTGACAATCACAAAATAGTATCTTGCAGAACAATCAAAACATGTCGAACTGAATTGACATAAGTTTTTTGTTGCTGGTTGTACTTTTCTTTCAATAGGCAACTAATAAACAACTACCTTATAGAGACAATTCTAACACAGAGTTGAGAGTTCCTAATGGCCACCTCCTGTGTCCTTCATTTAGATCAGCTCGATGGTCCCATAATATTACAGTAAATTGTCACCCAATATAGTATGAAAAGTTTCTAGTTCTAATTTAGCTTGCAAGACTTGACCCGAACCATAGAGTAACTTATACTAGAGCGGTACTGTCATAGTAAATTTTGTAACCCCAGTAAATTCACTGCCATCTGTCGACACACTTTAAAACTAAAAATGAAGATTTATAAAAATACGATAAAATGTATTTAGATATGGATAAATGATTTTTTTTCTTTGCATTAATTATTTTTATGATTTTGACCCATGTTCTTTCACTGATATGCGTTAAAATTGTTAAATAACAAACGAAACCGTCAACGCCATCTATACGACAGTTGGCCAAAGCTAGTAGCGCCCTCTGAACGAGAATCAAATTTTCTTGATTTTCGAGGCAATTTTTTTCCTTAGACTGTATTCATCTATTACGGAGTTATATCTATCTTTGCCCGAACATACATACATAGCAAGTTACCTGCCCACTTAGCAAATACGACGGAAACCCTGCAGACTTGTTTACCCTCGACAGTGACGTAATCCAATGGATACAGAACCTTAGAATATCCTTATAAACGACTCAACAATTATGCCATACGAATAATTAACCTGTACAATGTTAGTGTAGACTCTGACAGTCTAATCAATTGTACAAACAAGTTTGGAAACAAAAAAAAATATTTTATTAAATATTTTGATTTGTGTTTTTAAGTAGTCACACTACTATATATAAATTAAAAACTGTAATGGATGTCATATATTAAAGAAAAAGTGACGAAGCCCTCCAGTGGTGAAGGCCGGATTCGTACCGGCGTCTTTAGCTATCGCGGCTAACGCCATGAACCCCTAGGCCACCTCGCCACGGCGGTACCCGTCACAATTTCTCCACTATACCTAGGTATATATGCCATCTTAGTAAGACTAGGCGTCTTTGACCAGCTCTAAGGGCAAGCAGTGCGCGCTTGCACTTCCTAAAAGAATTCCTTACGGAATTACGTTATAGCGAGAGAGACTGGTGCTGCCATCTTCACCACTGAAGGGCTTCGTCACTTTTTCTTTAATATATGATATCTATTACAGTTTTTAATTTCACATGTGTGTTATCATAATTATCATGCAGTAACTACGGCGTGCCAAATTTCGGCGTAAAGCTGGCAATCGGCGTGATCGCCGGCAGCGTCGGCGCGCTTGTTGGAAACCCCGCCGAGGTGGCGCTCGTGAGGATGACCGCTGACGGCCGCATGCCGGTCGAACAGCGACGGAATTACACTAATGTGTTCAATGCTCTTACCAGGTTACCACAACAACTCCTTCTTGCAAAAGGTCCTAAGGACCTTCCACACTCGTCCGCGAATCGCGGCGCGAAGCCGCGAACGCGAGTGTGGAGTCTAGTTCGCTAATCAGCGAAATCGACTCCACACTCGCGTTCGCTGCTTCGCCCCGCGTAGTCTGGAGCGGGCTCTACACTTTTAGCACTCTACCACAGAATAAGTAATAGTATTATCATAACTCTACTATAGTTCGTTTTTTAGGGTTCCATACTCAAGGTAAAAACGGGACCCTATTACTAAGACTCCGCTGTCCGTCTGTCCGTCTGTCTGTCTGTCATCAGGCTGTATCTCATGAACCGTGATAGCTATACAGTTGAAATTTTCACAGATGATGTATTTCTGTTGCCGCAATAACAACATAGCATAGCATTAGAAAAAAGGTAAATAATCTTGACGTGTCTTTTTATTGAAAAATATTGAAAAACGCTTTTAAAAAATTAGTTTATATTACTCATGAAAGCAAAATAATGTAAAATATCGTATATGATTTATAATTGTAACATATTTGCTGTGACTTATTTTTGATAAGTGATTTTTTAATAAAAAAGACGTCAAGAAGAAAAAAACGAACTATAGCGGCTCCAAAGACGATAGATGATTGTTAAGCACTAATAAAGTCGGACAATGCTAAATTTTCATGCCAAGTGTTACGTCAAATCATAGAGTAACTTATACTAGAGCGGTACTGTCATAGTAAATTTTGTAACCCCAGTAAATTCACTGCCATCTGCTACACACTTTAAAACTAAAAATGAAGATTTATAAAAATACGATAGAATGTATTTAAATATAGATAAATGATTTTTTTATTTGCATTAACAATTTTTATGATTTTGACCCATGTTCTTTCACTGATATGCGTTAAAATTGTTAAATAACAAACGAAACCGTCAACGCCATCTATAAGACTGTAGGCCAAAACTAGTAGCGCCCTCTGAACGAGAATCAAATTTTCTTGATTTTCGAGGCACGTTTTTTCCTTAGACTGTATCCATCTATTACGGAGTTATATCTATCTTTGGTCAAATGAAGCTTAATAAATACGTTACAATGCAGACATATTTCTCAGAATGATCTAGAGTCCTCAAGTCTCCTTAGGCTACAAAGTGTCTGTGATCCAGTTTATCCCAATAGATGAATTCTGTAAAAGACCGCGTTTAAATAAGCGTGAGATGATGATTGAGATGACCTTAGAAGCTGTAGACAATAGCTGAATTAATAACCAAGATGGCGATTCTAATTTAACAATTTGTTATGACTGAAGTGGTTTCGACACGACCTTCACGATCGTCTTGGTGATTGGCGCGACTTGGCACGACTTCACTTCAATTCGCATGCACCAAACAGCGTCACCGAACTTCGAGACGTATCAAAACAGAAACAAGTTGTTAAATCTAAATTCCAGGATTGATTACTTAAGCTAACGTGAATCGATAATTTCCACAGAATGATCAAGGAGGAGGGCGCATTGACTCTGATGCGCGGAACGTCGGCCACCGCCGCGCGCGCCGCCGTGCTCAACGCTGCCCAGCTTGGTACTTATGCCCAGGTAAGGTTCTGTCTCTGTCTCTCTCATCTTTGCCTTTATAACTTTGCCTCCTTAGGCTCCTTACTAATAGTAGCTAGCTTAGGCTTCCTTAGTAGTCGAGGGCATAAATATATATACATTTCCAAAGTTTCTAAAATATGTGTACGCTCTTACACCTTAGACAATAAAGTCGTGTTCACATATTTTTGAGCCATTTGTCTAGATCGATATTTTTGCCTTCGACTGTACTACTTATTTCTTGGGCAGGTAACCGCTTGCCTATAATAACGCTTCTGAATTGAATTCAAACCTTGGAATTGTTAAAGCTTTTAGTGGCACTACGCGTTTTGAGAACCCACCTTCATCTGTCTCTCGAGTCTCTCGACACGAGGTTGAATTTCAAGAAGATCTTTTAGTGGAGCTCTACAAGATTTAAAGATCACATGTGTTTTAAATCCTACCTTCAACAATTTAGCCTGTGCGTTATCTCTTATCTGTCAAAAGCCGTGTGTAAAAAGAGTAGTATTTTTTTATTTTTAAAGAAAAAAGCGCTGGTGGCCTAGCAGTAACAGCGTGCGACTTGCAATCCGGAGGTCGCGGGTTTAAACCCCGGCTCGTACCAATGAGTTTTTCGGAACTTATGTACGAAATATCATTTGATATTTACCAGTCGCTTTTCGGTGAAGGAAAAATCGTGAGGAAACCGGACTAATCTCAGCAAGGCCTAGTTTTTCCCTCTAGGTTTGAAGGTCAGATGGCAGTAGCTTTCGTAAAAACTAGTGCCTACGCCAATTTTTGGGATTACTTGTCAAGTGGACCCCAGGCGCCTATGAGCCGTGGCAAAAATGCCGGGACAACGCGAGGAAGATGATGATGACTTTGCCTCCTTAGCTAGGTACTACTTATTTCTTGGGCAGGTAACCGCTTGCCTAATAAATAACGCTCCTGAATTCAATTCAAACCTCGGGATTGTTAAAGCTTTTAGTGGCACTATACGCGAGATCTTCTCTTAGTGGAGCGGTAACCGCTTGCCTAATAACACTCCTGAATTCAATTCAAACCTCGGGATTGTTAAAGCTTTTAGTGGCACTATACGCAAATTTTCTCTTAGTGGAGCTCTAAAAGATTAAAAGTCTTTACTCCTACAAACGATCACATGTGTTTTAAATCCTACCTTCAACAATTTAGCCCGTGCGTTATCTGTCAAAAGCCGTGTGTTGTTCCTTTATTTTACCTAGATGTGTGATGACTATGTTGATGCTCGTAGGCTCGTGAAGCGCTGCTGCCTAAGATGGGGGACGGCATCCCCCTCCACTTCTGCGCATCCATGATAGCCGGCTTCCTTGCAACGAGCGCGTCTCTGCCGTTCGACAAGGTCAAGACGAAGTAAGTCTGCATCTTTATCTTGATAAGGCCAATGTGGAGCGCGTCTATCAGGTGAAACCAAGGCGAAACGGTTTACAAGCTGTTTATTATAAAATATAATAGAATAGAAGATGCTTTATTCAAAAACACTTAATTTAAACTTACCTAATAACACTGACATAGATTGCTGGTTATAAAGCGTTCCTGAAATGGTCTCCACTCAGCTTCATGTCAAGGAACCTATGAGGTCCCCGACGCTGGTCTCCTTGGAAACCCTTCCGAAAGAGCGCAACAATTAATATTCGCTTCTAAGTCTTAGTGTAAAGCCTGAGTGGACGCTCGAGTTGGGCGTACAGCAGGGCGGGGCGTGCGGCAAGCATGTTAAACAAATTCAAAGTCTTTCCAAGTCTTTCGGTGCAAGTTGTAAGAAGATAAAACAAGATAAAACAATTAAGCATTACTGTCTTACAGAGTCCAGAACGCAGCACAAGGCGGTTCAAGAGCCAGCATGGTCGGCGTTATCCTAAGCGTCATAAAGAAGGAAGGTCCTCTAGGCCTCTGGAGCGGATTCCTGCCTACTTACTTCAAGATCGGACCCCACACTGTGCTCACCTTGATTGTATTGGAGCAGATCAACGCTTTCTACTTAAGTTTAGCCTAAATACACGTCTATAGAGGTTATGATGCATCTAACTAGCGCAACTCATGCAATACTTGCATAAATTGAGTGATCTACAGCATACAGTAAGCATGCGTGCGCGCTGACAGCGCATCCGTTATATCTAGATGCGCCTTTAGCATAATTAAGGATGTTGCCATGGTTCAGATTAAACTAGAAGAACTTCTAGTATCGATGGTATAGAAAGGATGCCAATCTCTTATGGCAGAATTGTTGCAAAAGTGACCGCTTTCAGCTTTAAATAATGGTTCCTAATCTCTCCAATGGCGCTAGTTAGGCTCTGGGACATGAGTATAACATGAACCATATAAGTGTGCATATAAGGCAACAAATAACCCGACCAAATTACATAGGTTGTTTTTGGTAGTATTTCGGTGTATGGTGGCGCCGCCTAATTACTGTTTTTTGATAGACACTTTTCATACATAGGGATTTGGCTCCTTTATCCATGTCTCCATGACTTCTAGCGTGGGTATAGTTTGTGTGAAGCACGTCAACTATAACTGGGCAAGGAATGCTGGTAATATAGAGCTATTAAGGCAGGTGTCGGTGGCGAATAGCAAAAGGTGAACGAACTTTTTCTTCGTGAAATTCTTGTAAAAATAAAAGTTTAACATAGTACTTATATTATATTAAGTTTGTCAAAAAGTAGACTACGTTTTGTATGGTGCGATGACTGGTTTTTGATCTTTAAAAATAATTTTATTTTTTAATGTGTTACGTTATGTTATCTAGGATAAACGATAACACTATTAGGAATTTTCTTAAAGTAGAAAATATGTTAAGTAATGGATGTTGTGTATTAAAGTTAATTTATTGTGATAAGATTATCGCTACGGATTCTGAGTCCTTCGCTTTGCTCCGAGTGCAATGTTACGTCATTCTTAATGTAATATGTTAGAAATGTTTATTGTGTTTTTTGTACGTCTTGTTGTAGGTATTTAAAACGTATGTGTTGACAATATTAGATTACTTTGATTTATTTTAATAGGTACACAGTATGAAAGAGTAAAACAAAACTTACAACATTATAACTTTAACTTACATTTCGTCGGGTGACATTAAACAAAAGTCACTAAGTACAGTCGCCATCAGATATATAGGAGCGGTCAAGGTGCTCACAAATATCTGAACACGCCTCTATTGTCAAGGCGTTAGAGTGCGTGTTCAGATATTTTTGAGCACCTTGGCCGCTTCGATATATCTGATGGTGACTTTACCACCAAAAGTTCATAGCCATAGTGAACCGTATTATTATCCCAATAAGGTTGATTTTTTTGTTTAATTATTTTTCAGTAATTACTAATTAGTGAGTTTTGCTTGTCACCTGACGATTTTATACCTGTGTCATACGATTGTTTCAAAAAAATTCAAAAACCACATTGCAGATATAGGTATTGTAGGAATATATCTTCACACTGATAATTTATTAAATAATAGAACAAATTATTTATTAAATTGTGATTTTAATACATTCTTTTTAATTTTATTAACCTTTTCCCACATAGGAAATCCCACAAAGCAAGTATCTCAGGTGAAGTAAATCATAATAAAATATGTAAATCTTCTCAAACCAAAACCGGGTCCCGTTTTTACCCTTTGGGTACGGAACCCTAAAAAAAACATTCATTCCACAAAGAATATCTATTAACTTTTAATCTTAACTAATCAACCTCAATGAAAAAATATGAAACTTGAAAAAAAAGTAGCTTCAATTAATTGACATAAAATGTCACGCAAAAAACACTATGACTCCGTATTACATAATTTTACACATCCAACCATCCATTCCATTTTAATACAAAATAAAACTAGTAAATAAGTAAATGTGCATCGAAGTTTGTGAGCCATGGGAGACAAACCAAGACCAAAGATCACGAAAATACCTCCGGTCTACCAGTTCATTTTCGGAGGATCAGCCGGGTGAGTCCGTTGTTTAATTAGACTTATACTTATATTGACCGGGATATAGACCGTGATTACCTTTTGTATTATTTGTGAGCTCCCGATATTTCGACGCAGTTACATGCATCATGTTCACGGGTGACTGAAGATAGCGGGTGGGTGTCAAAGTTGTGTAGACAGCGCTCTGTCTACCCTCATTCTTGCGCGTCGGCTGCGTTCACTTTCAACGTTACCAACGGTCGCATTCACACTTGTTGGTCCGGTCGCGTTCACAACAAAATACAAAAGGTAATCACGGTCTATATCCCGGTCAATATAAGTCTAGTGAAACTAACCGTGAATTATTCAAAACTCTCGTTGTTTAATTACCTACAGATGTGAAAGTTGGAAACGTTCTCTGCTATGCCGTCCAGGTCTCATAATATGACGTGTATATTTTGTATACAGCTTTGTTATTTAGCATGAATAAATGGATAATGAAAATATGAAAGTTCTAGGTTAGTTATACAGGGGTTATTTACACATACCTTTCGCCGAACATTTGTCTATCTGCTGCTAAGAGCGACCGGGAAATAACATGTAGAGAAAGGTACCTTTCTTTGTCCCTCTCAACAAAAAGTGTCCTCAAAAAGGATAGATGTAATATCCCCTACGCAAGCATGTACAGTAAGCTGCAGAACTAACCCCCCCCCCGACCGCCCCCCCTGCATAGAAACCTGTTTGCAGGGGGTCATTTACCTCTACAGCTTACTGTAGGTACTTATGTCTGATAATTCGGGGTAATGAGTAAGCGAGAGGGCGTTTATAACTGTGCTGTAACTGTCTCCAGCTGTGTGCACTATAAAAACATGTTCAAGTGAAAATATCATCTGTCAATATGATACAAGCTTTACCTTTAAAATTCACATGATACGATCTTATAAGCCAGGATGTTACAGCATGATGGCAACTTGCATCGTCCAGCCAATGGACCTGCTGAAGACCCGAATGCAACTGCTGGGGCCTGCCGACAAGGACTACACGATGGTTAAGATGGCCAACGAGGTAAGGTTTAAATGTGAAACTTGTTCAAGGGTGAATCAACTTTTAGAACACTTGATTTCGTGACTCCCTAGCAAAGAAAAATCGATTTTTAAATTCAAAATTAAACCATGTTGTTTTTTTTACTTTTTTGTTTACACGGGCATTATATATTAGATCCATAAGTATTAATTTACGCATTAAAATTAACAACTTGATCAGATACATTTTGTACGGTAACGCAGTAGAAAAAAGTTTTCTCCCATACGAAATGCGATTTGTTATGCTTGTCGTCTACGTCTAGTATCCACAATACAAGCCTTAGATATTGTGCTTACTATGGATCTGGGTCGATTTATGTAAGATTCGTCTCAAAATATTTAATTTATACGATGATACTTACTCTTACTTGTTGTAGGTAGTCGCTAAAGAGGGTATGGCGGGCCTTTACAGCGGAATATCTGCTGCTCTGTTCCGACAGGCTACGTACACTACCGGACGCCTTGGGAGCTTTAACGCAATCACCGATATCTACACAAAGTTAGTGCTAGTATTAAGCTCCCTCCAGCCTATGCGTGAATCGCGGCGCGACTTCGCGGAGAGAACATTCGCGACGTTGACGTATGACTCCACACTCGCGAGAGGTTTTTATTATGATTTTCCTATTCCCAGATCACACGGAACGCCAAACTTCGGCTTGAAGATGCTCATCGGTATGACCGCAGGCGGCATCGGCGCGCTAGTGGGGAACCCTGCTGAAGTTGCGCTCGTAAGAATGACCGCCGATGGCCGCCTGCCACCAGAGAAGCGAAGGAATTACGCACATGTCTTCAATGCGCTTGGGAGGTATGTCAATTAACCTTTTGGACGCCAATGACCGAAGCCAAAGCACAGATTAGTAAATAGTTACTACGTCAAAGACCGATTAATCGGTCAAAGACCACAGAGCAACATAGACCTACATGCATATGGATAAAGTTCAATTTCAGTTTTGACACTTTTGTGACGTGACGTGTTGTCAGCTTTTGTGTTTGACACGGCGTCGAAAAGGTAAAAAATGATAGACTGCTTCAGCAAATACCTACATGTACCTACAGTCGCCATCAGATATATATATCGGAGCGGCCGCAAGGTGTTCACAATATCTGAACGCGCACTCTAACGCCCAGACAATTCAGAGGCGTGTTCAGATATTTGTGAGCGCCTTAGCCGCTCCGATATATCTGATGGGTGATGGCGACTGTACTTAATATTGACAATCCTGTCTGTCTTATCAACTAGATACCTATCGACCAGCTCTAGGCACTCAAGGCAGTTGCGGGTAAAACAGCTAATCTCTATTTTACCGACTATTTTTGACTTTTAATAAAAGCAAGGTGAGGAACGCAACCAATAAACCACAGAGGTGATATGGCACACCCTTCGCCTTCACAAAAAATTATCGCCATGGCCTGTCGTCCTTCGTATAGACGTGAAGTCGTGTGTGGGTAAAATCTCTTACTTATTACTTGTTTCATTGTCTGCGATGGTAATCGGTTTGTTATATGAAGGAAAACATCCAACGTAGGGATTCCTATGTAATCGTTAAGACGGAAGGGAACATTGGTCCTGTGACCAATTATTGTCCACGGGAGCAAGCTTGTGCAAATCCACCAGCAGTTTGATAAATAATGATGACATTGTCAACAGAATGATCAGCGAGGAAGGTGCAGGCACGTTACTCCGAGGCGCCTCTGCCACAGTCTCCCGCGCAGCGGTCGTCAACGGCGCTCAACTAAGCTCCTACGCTCAAACCAGAGAGATGCTCCTACCCATGATGGGGGAAACAATGTTACTACATTTCACTGCGTCTATGATAGCTGGACTAATCACGTCTGCCGCTTCACTGCCGCTGGATAAGGTTAAAACGAAGTGAGTGCCTATCCATGTTACCTATCTTGTGAAATTCCCGCGTAGCGGTCGTCAACGGCGCACAACTCCTTCGCTCTCCTCCTACGGGTCACACGGACAAGCCAGAGAAATGCTTCTGCCCATGATGGGGGACACTAAGTATGTTCCTTTCACTTTACTGCGTATATGATAGCTGGCCTTATCACGTCTGTCGCTGGACAAGGTTAAAACGAAGTAAGTACCTACTCCATTTTATCTATGTTGTAAAACTCCCGCGCATCTACGGCGTGAAATTAGGCTCCTTAGCTCCTCAATCCAGAAATGCTTCTACCTATGATGGGGGACAGGGACACTATGTTCCTTCTCTTTACTGTCGTTTGTCTGTCGCTTCGTTGCCCCTCGACATGGTTAAAACGAAGTGAGTTAGGTAATTCAGTCATCACTTAAGCTTGATTGATCCATCCATAATGCATTCCTTCTTTTCTTTAGTAAGTGATGACAAATAAAACAGATTTTCAAAGAGAAATATATTATTTCCATAGATGGTAGGATCCTATAGATGCGTGCGTCCGTGAGGGACAGAACACACGCTAAGCGACAAAATGATTGGTCGAGATTTGTTGCCCACCATAAACCATACTAAATTTACGGTGGGGAATTTAAAAAAATGTGGGACTGTGACAAGGACAAACAATAATAGCGCTTTCTCTGCTACTTCTACTGAAAGATGCACAAGTGCATCTCGTTCGGTCATTTCCCCCACCGCTCATGCCTGATCCAGTTATAGTATAGATTTATGATTATTTCAGAGTTCAAAGCGCTGCAAAAGGAGGAGAGCAAAAAGGCATGGTCGGCGTAATATTCGAGGTGCTAAAGAAGGAGGGTATCCTAGGGTTCTGGAGCGGGTTCCTGCCAACCTACCTCAAGATAGGACCCCACACGGTCTTCACTTTCATCTTCCTGGAGCAGATAAACGCTGCGTATTTCAGGGCGGTTAATTCGTAATCATTCAAATGCTAAACACCTTCGAGCAACACCGGGAAGGGAGTCGGCATTAGCACTATTTCCCCTCTGCCGAAGCACATGCCCAAGTGGGCATGCACACAACTAGCGCGGTGCGTTTTGTGACTTGTGATTCACCCGTACACAAAAAGAGATCGAGGTGTGTCATTTTATACGTATTTGTGTCGTCATTACAGATTGGATTTTGTATGTAGCAAGTGAGAAGTGCACGTGTGCACGTTTTCACCCGCAAAAAATGCCAGAACGATTTGTACGATAAGATATCGCTTGGGCTCCTCCCTTCCGACGTATCGGATGCCGGTGTTGCTCGAAGCCAAGAACGTATATAGTCGTTAGCCCACAGCCTAGTATGGCGTTTTTAGTTAGTTGCTTCTTCTCGATACCCTTTTGGGAGGGTGTGAGGGGTCTCTTCCGCATCCCTGCTGCGGAAACTGTATCCATTTCGCGCCCCATCTTCGTGGGGCGGTCTTCCGTCGTCATTCTGAGGACGACTGTGTGATCTGGAGTATGGCGTTTGCTGTGAATGTAAGCTCCATGCTTTGGCCGGCTGTAGGCACTCGTCGAGAGCTTCTCCCTAGTTTCGGCAAAAATCCAACCCAATCAGAGAAGGGTGAGACGCGACGAGTACGAGCGGAACGAGACGGGAGCAATATATACACACTTGTTCTCGGTCTGTCTCGGGGTCTCTCGACGAGTACAGCCGACGTAAGGTGTACTTGTTGGCTCGCTTGCGCCCGTGGTGTAGTTGGCGTAGAAGTAACGTTTTTGTGGCGTATAGCGTTTAAAGAGGTCAAGGTGCTCTAAGGTATCTAACTATCGTTAGATAACGACAATAGGAGTTAAAATACGTAGGAAAATGACAATAATTGATAATTTTCCAAAAAATACTTAAATTTCGATTGGCGTTAACGATTGACACGCTAGGACATTATGCTTGTCTACGTGACATCAGCGTCATAAAACGGTGTCCGTCACTTTCTATACCGCGGTGTTAATAAGTGACAGTTATTTTGAGGGATGGGCGGTCAAACCCGATAAGTGGAGATATTTTGTCACTTAAATAAGAACTCTGCGCACGTCACATATAATAATAATAATAATAAAGTTCTTATTTCAAAAACCCATTTGCACGACTTATCGGGTTTGACAGCCCACCCCTCGATTTTTATCACGTGGATGAAACCATCCATAATACGCCTGCTGTATCATGGTGGCATTTTTATCACTTATCATGTCATGCGTCACTTTCGCACTTACATACTTGTTACAACGTGACAGATGATAAAAAGCAGACTAGCCCTGCGGCGGCATGGCGACTGTACCTACCTAAGGTTTACAGATGTGTGGACCATGCTAGGTAGTTACTTATAGGGACTATAAGTTAGGACAAAGATAGATATAACTCCGTAATAGATGTATACAGTCTAAGGAAAAAACGTGCCTCGAAAATCAAGAAAATTTTATTCTCGTTCAGAGGGCGCTACTAGCTTTGGCTTACTGTCGTATAGATGGCGTTGACGGTTTCGTTTGTTATTTAACAATTTTAACGCATATCAGTGAAAGAACATGGGTCAAAATCATAAAAATAATTAATGCAAATAAAAAAAATCATTTATCCATATTTAAATACATTTTATCGTATTTTTATAAATATTTATTTTTAGTTTTAAAGTGTGTCGACAGATGGCAGTGAATTTACTGGGGTTACAAAATTTACTATGACAGTACCGCTCTAGTATAAGTTACTCTATGGTTAGGATATTTAGTTTTTTCGATTCCTTTTAATCATAATTTTACAATAAGACTACATTTTATATGTAATTATTTCTTTTTTAGAAATTTAAAAATCATTTGTTAAATTTTTAAGGTTTAAAAAACAGTTAATATAACTCGATGAAATCAATAAAAATCATGTTTTCACATCAAACTTTATTCAATTTACAACGTTCCATATAGATTTTACCTTTTAGACGCCAATATCAACTAAAGTCGTTATTTTTAACCAACTTTGAAAGAAAATGTTTTTCTATGGAAAAACCGTAGATCGTGATAATTTTTCAATGTTTTGACATGGTGTGGCGTCAAAAGATAATAAAAACAGTGACGGAAGTTTTCAGTACATTGTTAACTTAAAAAAAGGTCCATATATGACTGGACTGAGCTTTCAGTAATATGTGTGTCAGATGTGTCAACATCTGACACGCATATTACTGAAAGCTATCTTCTCCATAAATGTGTTATTTTCTATAAAAAGGGACCTTATTGTCGATGGCGCTTACGCCATTATTAACGATGCTCCGATATAAATACAATGGCGCGCGACGCTGTGCGGCGTAAGCGCCATCGACAATAAGGTCCCTTTTTATAGAAAATGCCCCAAATATACCCCACGCGTAGTTCTGAATATAACCCCAATACATACTTATACATACTCGTAATATCCCGCTATAAAAAAAAAGTTGTACAGTCGCCATCAGATATATCGGAGCGGCCGAGGTGCTCAGAAATATCTGAACACGCACTCTAACGCCTTGACAATAAACGAGTGTTCAGATATTTGTGAGCACCTTGGCCGTTCCGATATATCTGATGGCGACTATACCTAATTGGACAATAAAAGTTGACTGACTGCACAAAAAAATCCAGGTATTATATTGATACGTACATAGTTACTGGATGACAATAGATTATCTTATTCGAGTAACCTTCAGCACTAAACGTAGCATAATACCTTAATATGTAATTTTTTTTATTAGCCTACTTTGGTGTCCCACTGCTGGGCAAAGGCCTCCCCTCGTTTTCTCCACTCGACCCTGTCATCGGCATTTTCCCACCATTTGGGGTAGAATGCGTCCAAGTCGTCCCGCCATCTCCTTTTTGGTCTGCCTGAACCCCGGCCTGCACCGTCTATGGTGCTCCGTGGGTCCCACTCAGTAAAATATGTAAATGTCATATAAAAATAAAACATTCGAAAATTAGAGCAATTAATGGTGTAAAATGGTCTGCGGAAGCAGATTTATTAGGTTCATGAAAAAAAAACATGGAACATTTTTACCTTACACAAAGATAAATAATAAATAGGTATATCTCATGATGCCTTTATTCCATAACATAACTAAATCAAATAATATTATTATGTAGTTGCATAGAAAGCAGTCATTCGTCTCAAGAACATTAAAATAATAACTGTGGAAGAATAATGGTGTGGTGGTCCCACACAGACTGATACATAACGTAATAATTATAACAATATAGTTTGACAGCTCAGCGGTGACAGCATGGTTGCATTTTTATCGCCTGTCGCTTTCGCACTTACATACTTGTTAGAACGTGACAGGCGATAAAAATGCGACCGTGCTTAAAAATTAAAACCGGCCAAGTGCGAGTCGTACTCGCGTTCCAGGGGTTCCGTACATTACACAATTTAAACAATGTATTTTTTATGTGAAACGTGAGTGAAATGTCTTTAAAAAACCCGTAGGGGTCGGATCAAAAACTAAGTAATTAAGTCCGACTCACGCTTAACTGCAATTTCTAATAGGTTTTCCTGTAATCTATAGGTAAAGATCTATTTTGTGTATTTTTTCAAAATTTTAGAACCAGTAGTTTCGGAGATAAAGGGGGGGGGGGGGGGTTGGTCATTTTTTGCCTATTTTCTTAAATAACTTCTAAATTGTTTATCTTAAAATTATAAAAAATATATATTTGAGATTCTCACAATGAGCTCTTTCATTTGATATATAACATGGTATAGTTTGAAAATTTTAATTTTTTAATTTTCTCATTTACCCCCCAAAAGTGGCCCCCATGTTTAAAATTAATTTGTTTACGTTACATGTCCGTCTTTGGGTCACAAACTTACAAATGTGTACCAAATTTCAACTTAATTGGTCCAGTAGTTTCGGAGAAAATAGGCTGTGACAGACGGACAGACAGACAGACATACAGACAGACAGACGCACGAGTGATCCTATAAGGGTTCCGTTTTTTCCTTTTGAGGTAAGAAACCCTAAAAAAAAACATTTATTTCAGAAAACATAGGTTGCATAATATGGTTAGTAACTCTTTACTTAAGAACTATGTTAGAATATTTGTAAAAGAAAAGGAAACACTATGATAGCGTAATAAAACACTATGACTAATGACTATCATATTTCATCTTTCATACGATGTTATGCAACGTTATATAACAGCGCAGGTAACAGCCAGTGTGAGACCACCATAACCTAAGGCCCAAGGTCCAATAGTAATAGTAAAGCCCGACCAGAAATATATGATCATTGTCAAGAGTATTAGAGTATAAATTAAAAGGTAACTATCTGTCTCTGTAAACTGTTAAAGTAGGTTACTCCGTAAACGTAATTTAGTTTATTAAAGTCCCGCCGTGTGGCGCCTCTATCAATGCGAAACCGACAATGATGTCTTACGTGTTATAAGTGAAATTAAAACAAAGTATGAAAAGAATTCTCATAGTTTAATTGATAATAGCCTGGCCCCAATAAAGAGGGCGCTGTTTATTCTCATGTATGTGGTGATAGTTCAGTTTAGTATGAAAAATTTAGTTCCAATGAAATTCCACAACATGGCGCGTGATCATATATTCCAGCCGGGTTAGCACATGATTGGCGCGACAGTATCTCGCCGCGACATAGACTACTCGTCCCCCTTTAATTCATAAAGTTAGCAAAAGACGGGTAGTCTATCTCGCAGCGAGATACTGTCGCGTCAATCATGTGCTCGGCCTACTGGTCAGGCTTTACCTCTTCAGTTCGATTAATTTAAACCCTATTCAATTGGAACAGTCTCTTTTGCTTTGTTTTGTTAAATTTTTCAACAATGCAAAATAAACTCTATTTCCTAAACTATAGGTTCAAATTTCAATGTCAAATTTTGGATTTTTCGCTTGTATGGCTGGTCCTTAGGAGGATAACTAATCTTAACCTTTTGAACGTTAATAACACCTAAAGTCGTCGTCACTAGTCGTGCCCACAGCGCCATGGACAACTATAGGTGTTATGGCGGACGCTGTCTAAGCAGTCAAAGTAACCCACTTTCGAGTAAGGTTTACAATATTAGCTCCCTAATCAAAGCTCGGTACCGGTTTTTTCTTCATACAAAAAATACCGGTATTATTACGTTCTTTTCCGTTCTTTCGTTTATTATTTAATTTTTAATAAGACAATCTAATAAATACGAAGTTGTTACCTAAATACATGATTCAGTCCTACGTAAAGAGCATAAAATAATTAAAAATATTGGGCTATTTCGGGTTTTACAAAAAAAACCGGTTCCGAGCCTTGGCTTCCTTGCGCCCGGGACCTTGGCGTTTGAGTGATGTTTGTGTTTATGACATAAAGCGTTCAAAGGGTCAAAGATCTATTCTAAATTCTTAAAACAAGGTTTGCAAGGTTTTAGGTTTTATAACTTTACAAATTGACAGAACAACTATGTTTCGTTTCTAACATTCGCACCAACTTTTGTGATTATAATTAAAAGTAGAATTATAATTACATTTTAACTTTGGCATCTCAAGAAAATTGTGACGTTCTCAAGCAGAAGGTACCACATTGTCGCTTGCCATAAGGACGCTCTGACATGTTATTCATATAAAGATACGAGTAAATTTCATCCTTAGGTATTGTATGCGACAATTTGGTACCTTTTGCTCGAGAACGTTACAAATAATATTTTTTTAAGTTAAATAACTCCTCCAGAGCCCCAACAGTATTAATTTGGCAAGTAACAAGTGTTAAAATAGGTTTATGCGAAAAATTTCACTTTTAACACACTGAAAGAATACTTTACGCACTCAAATAGGGAATATTACGCGAAACTCTGCGTAGGGAGCGCCACTACCACAATCTGAAGGTCTATCGCGAAACAGGAAAATCGAATTTCGTTCTAACATCTGTCACTTGCATATTCGAGCGATAAAGAGGCAGATAGCGAAATTTCGGATTTGCGTTTCCCGGTAGGTCCTCTGTAAACCTTCTACAAACAGCCTTGATGCATCAATTTCATATCTTATTATCTCTGCGGAAATACCGCGGGCGACCGTTCATTCCACAGTTTAGCTGTGCGACACAGACTTATCATTAAGCTGAACGCTAGTGCTATCAGCACCATCTAGTCTGTCTGTATTTAAACAATTTGAATGTTCTAACGGATGGGTCTCTAGAGGATACTCGTAACATACACTGTATACGTACAGGGTGTGGTCTACCCGTAAGCCACCTCCTCTTCCATGATGGTCTCCCAGGAGTCATTGGTGTCGGTCTCCCATGAGTCCTCCTCCTCCTCGCCATCCTCATAGTACGCCAGCTGAAAGAATGCCGACAAAAAGTATAGCCGTTTTTGTGGGATCAGTGTTGGCCGAACTTTAATTGCAATTAACCATTTATAACCAGTACAAATTGAACCGTAAACCGTAACGGACGGTTACAGTTTACGCTTCAATTTGTACTGGTTAATGGTTAATTGCATTAACGTTTCGGCCAACACTGGGTGGGATAGACAAAGTGTAAATAACTTTACAGAAAAACTGACTTTAAAAAGTATAAAATAAAATTGTGTCCCCTAGCAACTGACATGTTTGAAGTCATGTATGGGTATACTTGGTATAATGAAGAAAATACAAAAATCGCTATAGGTACGTATGCCTATAAAAAATAAAGAGTTTCCACGATTCCTCGCTCGTGGGTCCCATTATGAGAACTGGTTTTGACAGAAATGAGACCAACTTGGAACTATACACGGTGGCTAAAAAATAATCGCATTCCCGTTGCCAGGGAGGTTTTGGGCAACTTTTACTATGGGACCAACCCCGAAATCGCGAAAAAAACATTTGGCTGTTTCATACATTTTGGCTGGTCCACTTCCTATAATTTTGGTGTGGTTGGTCTGATAGTAAACATTGCTCAGTATAATCCCAAAACCTCCCTAGCAACGGGAATGCACTTATTTTTTAGCCACCCTGTATCCTTTTAAAGAAAATATAAATTTTAAAATTATTTCAGAAATAACGGAGTTCTGAGGTAACATACATACAAAAAAATATACGGTCGAATTGATAACACCCTTCTTTTTTTTGTCGCACCGCCGCCGAGCCGCTTAGCAGTAGTGTAGGTGTCTTACCTCGTGTTCGCGGAGGCTGTGCACGGTCTGGACTCGATTCGGGAACATCCAGGGCCCAGCACCGCCGCCGAGCCGCTCAGTAGTGTAGGTATCTCGTGGTCTCGGAGGCTGTGCAAGGTCTGGACTCGAACCGGGAATATCCAGGACCCAGCACCGCCGCCGAGCCGCTCAGCAGTAGTGTAGGTGTCTTACCTCGTGGTCGCGGAGGCTGTGCACAGTCTGGACTCGATTCGGGAACATCCAGGGCCCAGCACCGCCGCCGAGCCGCTCAGTAGTTTAGGTGTCTCGTGGTCTCGGAGGCTGTGCACGGTCTGGACTCGAACCGGGAATATCCAGGACCCAGCACCGCCGCCGAGCCGCTCAGCAGTAGTGTAGGTGTCTTACCTCGTGGTCGCGGAGGCTGTGCACAGTCTGGACTCGATTCGGGAACATCCAGGGCCCAGCACCGCCGCCGAGCCGCTCAGTAGTTTAGGTGTCTCGTGGTCTCGGAGGCTGTGCACGGTCTGGACTCGAACCGGGAATATCCAGGACCCAGCACCGCCGCCGAGCCGCTCAGCAGTAGTGTAGGTGTCTTACCTCGTGGTCGCGGAGGCTGTGCACGGTCCGGACTCGAACCTGGAACATCCAGGCGCGGCCCAGCACCGCCGCTGAGCCGCTCAGCAGCAGCGGCATGCTGAAGCGGCACTTCCACGCCAGACCCATCAGAAACATGAATAACGACTTCCGGTTTGTAGTCATGCTCGCATTATCTGGAATTAAAATGAAATATGGTCAATAATTTCATTTTTGATGCAAGCTTTTATCCCCCTGTTCTTTTCTTGTATTTAAAGCGCGCTCCAGACTACGCGGCGCGAAGCCGCGAACGCGATTGTAGTCGATTTCGCTGATAAGCGAACTACACTCCACACTTCGCTTCGCGCCGTGATTTGCGCATGAGTGTGGAGGGCCCTTAACACTCAGTGATCTGTACCCCTAGTCAGTGTGGGGACACTCATCCTTTCGGGCAAACTCGGCTCCGTTCGGCTCAGCATTGCTCCGAGTTATTAGGGTTGGTACAACTTGACGTCCCTTTGCGTGCACGACCACTATTAAAATTAGCTTCCATCGTTTACATTACATTATTATTCACATTCACTATAGGTATTTAATACTTACCAAAATACCTATACTAACAGAGTTGGGCAAAAATTATCTATTTACGAATAACCGGGAAGTTAAATAAATCATCTTTTATTTGAAATAACTAAATAATCCGTCATTTGTTATTTTGAATTTATCTAGATCAGTTTCATTTTTTTTATCTAGATAAATTAGTTGGGATTTTAAATAAAAGATGAATGTCAGTAGTACAGTGTCAGTGTGACGGTTTGACCCGACGTGACATTCTATAAATTTATTTTTATAAGCTTACTTCAATAACAAACGAGGCCAGTTATCTTCATCCAGATAATTTATCTAAATAAAAAAGTTGTCAATGCACTATTTGTGATTGAATTTATCTTCGAATAAATTTATTTGAAATAATTATCTAGATAACACCCAACTCTGTATACTAATAATTTATCATTCCTACGTATAATTTACACTAAACTTGTACTGCAGCACTGCACTTACACTTGCTCGTGTTCAAATGTCAAATTTTATGTGTTTTAGGTAACCAATGGTTAAGGCAGTGGATGTTTAAGCGAGACGACGCTATGCGCGTATTATAGCGACATCCCGCTCCCACATCGAAGCGATGTGAGAATCGCATCCAGTGTCATAACCGCCTAAGATAGTTCACTAGAATAATCTTTGTACTGTTTGTATTTAAATGTATATTGCAATTCGTACCTTATTCACATGATTTAAAGACCAAAATAGTTTACCGCTAAATACAATGTTTGTAAGTATGACGCCATTCTATGCATCAGCGTTCATACACTAAATTATCAATACATTTTGAACCTTACATCTTTAGTTATAAGGTTCTATATGACTATTGCAGTTAAGACGTTTTTGTTAAAATGTGGATTTAGTTAGATAATGTTGACTAAATGACACAATAATATGGTTTACTTGAGACAGACGGTGTAAAGCAAATTAGGTTGGCGTCATTCTGATAATAATAAGTAATCCTTGTTTTTTTATCCTAATAAGTTTTTGGCAAAAATTTCATTTTTGGTACAAGCTTTTATCGCTGACTGTACTTTTCTTTCCACGGGCAACTAATACTCATCGAGACAATTCTAAAAACCCCAAACACAATTAGGTTGCGTTGTTTTATCACAGAGTTCCTATTACCATCTCATCATCATCAGATCAGCTCGATGGTACCATAATATTGCATTGTCACCAGACTTACATATGTATGTGAATTTTCAGCTTTATCGGAAACCGGGAAGTGGGGCAAATTTAACTTGCAAGATTTGACCCTTACAAACATGTTACATACATATTACATACATACTTACATAGGTACATTGCAAGTTAAATAAAAGCTTGTATAAAAAGCTTGTAAGGGCGTGTTCATGGAGCGCGAAAATGGCCCCATGCTCAACCGTTGGCAGGGGCTGCATGCACTCGCCGTCTAGTTTTTAGTTTTAGTTTTTATGCGCTACTAACACTAGTAATAAGATTGAAATGTTTGCTATAATGGACCTTTTAGTCTGCAATAAATGATTTTTTTTAAGACAGTTCGAATGCCCCACTTTGTCTAATCCATCTGTCACTTTACACTAAAATTGGTAGAGTCAGAAGGCAGCGGCATGTTAAGCCCAGACGGTTCAGGTGTTATTTTAAATGTCAAACTTCTATGAAATTATGAATCGCTGCAAACTTAGCTTGGTCTGACTACAGAAGGATGATTGCGTAGGAAATTTATCAATCCAACTGCTATTATCAACTGGTATCTGTGGTTTAACCTTTTGGACGTCAATGACGGATATATTCGGCACCGCAGGTCAAACGCCAGACGGATTAATCGGTCAAAGACTACAGAGCAACATAGGCCTACGTGCATGTGCATAAAGTTCAATTTCAGTTTTGACACTTCGGTGACGTGGCGTCCGAGTGACAGCTTTTGTGTTTGACACGGCGTCGAAAAGGTTAAAAACAGGCCCTACCGCGAAAAGCGCAATTTCGCTATCTCGCTCTTGCATACCTATAACGATAGAGGCAGGTTATTTTATTTATCGTATGGCATTACAGTTACTGGATTTAAATTAAATACTAATCTAAAGATTGAGGTTTGCACTCTTCAAATACTCGATGGCCCTTTCACTGAGGTTCGCGAGGTCTTCAATCCGTCCCTTGAATTTGGTGAGAGGGCATTCCAGAACAATGTGTTCGACCGTCTGCTCGGGGTCACCACACATGCACTGAGGGGAGTCACACCACACTACATTTTAATGGTAGGAACTTGGCATTATTCGCTCTATCTGACAGTTGACAGCTGTCAAGTATAAAGATATCGCCCCATGAATGTTCACGTTTTTTCCACGCCGTGCGTTGTCGTCGCTGGTATTTCGCACAATGGTATATAGCCAATAAGGAACAGCCTGTATAAGATTTCCCGCTGTAGTTACCTCAAGTCGGTTTCGTTATCCCTGATCTAGTGTCTGTCAATGTTAAATTTAGATTATTCTCCTATTTACCTGGGTGGATCTCCATTTTTAGTACAACATTCGTTCCATTCTCAAATATTCCATACCTTTGCCACTTTAATCATTCTTTCGCTAATTTGTATGAAGGATTCTCTAGGAAGTGACCCCTTTTCATTGCTAGTAAAAGTAAATACCGTTAAAAAAAAATTAAGGCTGGGACTGGGAGTCGAACCCTGGACTGGTGGGCCATATAGTTCCAAGATTTAACGATGTGTCCTTGTTTTTTTATATTAAAATTTTTCAATATACCTATAATTATTTGTCTTTCAAAAGATTATATAACTAGGATAGCTCAATTCTTACACATACCATTTTGAACCTTAACCTTTTCGACGCCGTGTCAAACACAAAAGCTGTCACTCGGACGCCATATCACCGATGTGTCAAAACTGATATTGAACTTTATGCATATGCACGTGACTTACGTGACGTAAGTCTATGTTGTTCTGTGGTCTGTGACGGATTAATCCGTCTTCGGCGTTGGACCTACGGTGCGGATATATCCGTCGTTGGCGTCATAAAGCATAAGGTTCAAAACAACAATGGGTAAGAGATACAAAAACAAATACAGATAGAGAGAGTCAGAGATAAAAAGTATATGAATGTAACTCATATAAAACAAAATGGAAGTTAGGGCACAAAAACACCAGTTCGATTCAAGCATTTATTATATGAATTGCATTCATAAAATACACTTAAGGTTACATGAAAACGACAATTTCATTAAATTTTGTATAACCTTGGCATGTTTCGAGAAAATATTAAAAGGTCCCAAGGAATTGCAACTCTTTTCCAACTAGCATAAGAATCAAATTAGCTAGAGGTAGACCAAGCTAAGCTGGCAGCGATATTGATAGCTCAGACGCTGCAAGTGTTATTTCAAACGTCAAACTTCTATGAGATTATGACGTTTAACCTTTTGGACGCCAACGACGGATATATCGGCACCGTAGGTCCAACGCCAAAGACTGATTAATCCGTCACAGACCACATAGCAACATAGACCTACGTGCATGTGCATAAAGTTCAATTTCAGTTTTGACACTTCGGTGACGTGGCGTCCGAGTGACAGATTTTGTGTTTGACACGGCGTCGAAAAGGTTAAATAACAATTGCACCGTCTGGGCAGTTGAGACCTTTTTTTTTAAATAAAATTCCTGAGGCATTATAATTTATAACTATGATATGGAATGTGTCATTAAGTATTACACCAAAATATCTGAATAGGCTTATACACTAACCGATTTAAATATATGCTGACTTTTTTTTTAAATGGAAATTAGTGAAGCTAACTGTCATTCATTAATTTGATCATTAACTATGTGCTGTGCTGCTTACATAATAAGTAATGCAATTAAAATGTAGCAGGCTTTATAAACTAATTAATTTTATTAATGGCTAAAATTGCCGCTTTTTCGGAAAAATAAAATATCTTTTTTTGTGCAAAAATAATGAAAAAAAATATTGACATTTGACTTAACATACCACTGAATGTAAATGAAAATTGATTTTAAGTACATTTGATTTAACAAAAACTATATAAAACAATTTAAGTCGGTTAGCCTATAGTATTTTACAGACATACACAATATTGTCATAGATACCCTATTTATTACCTAAGTGTTATAGAACCAGAGTTTAACAAAATAAAATTCTAATGTAACATGAATAAATTTAACAAAAAAAAGATTTTTTATTAAGTGTAGCTGCCATAACCATTTTGAAAACTTAACTAATATCTATTTAAGTATATGCGTTGTTTTTCTCACTAAAACATTTGATTTACAATAAATATTGAATTTACTAACAATAAAATATTTACCTCACAAGTAAAAATGATTTTGCAGTACAAAATGTTTTATTGACCGTATAGGTACTTACCTAGGTGTGATCAAAAATTAGAAATTACATAAAGAAAGCAAAGAAAATATTGAATAGTTAAAAATATTATAGATTGTTATTTGGCAGCTACATAATACATATAATAAACTCTCAAACTAGGAACTAGAGATATCACTTACATGGTACATACTAAGTCAGATCTAATAAGATATGTAGTTAGATAGGACAATCTAAATGTTAGCGAATGATTAGTAAGAAAGCTACATATCACTAGAGAGCTGAAGAAAATCTCGTGTATTCTGCCAAAAGTGCCACTTTTGAATGTGAATTGACCCTTTTACAAACAATGTCAAAGATATTCGCACTTAAACTATTGTGAGACATATTTCAAAATATCTGCGGACTGCCCCGCGCCCCCCGCCCCCGCCCCATCAGCGCGTGCGCAACGAGCGACCAAGCGGGCGGCGCGGGCAGTGCACGACGTACAACCGCCGCGGACACTCGTGCCTGAGGATGGATTCCCAAAGAATCCGAAACATGTCGCCAAAAGCGACTAAAAATAATAGTGAGTAAAAACCGTACTGATAAATATTTTTTTAATGTTAAAGATATGTTTACACTTTTGCATCTTACTCCTTTCTAAACAGCGATGTAAACATACTTTTGATGTATGTACAATGGACAAAGTGGCAACTTTTGCAGAAAAATTAGAATATTGAGAAGGAGTTCTAAGTATAGCCTTACGTTTAATTTTGCTTGGCAATATTTGGCTAATGCTTTTGATGAAGGTACATTGAAATAGAAAAAGTTGTTACATACAGTGAATAAATAACTATACTTTTAGGTACACATTTAGGTAACAATGGTGACCATAAACAAAGTTTAATCTTCTTAAAATGGCACTGATTTTGACTGTTACAAAGAACTCCAGCTAAATATTTTGTAATTTAAAGTAACCATTAAGATTACTCATCATCAAAGTAATCAACATGTTCGCCCGGAGCGAACTTGCCCGCTTGGAGCACACGCACACATTTCTTAGCCGTCATCTCTGGCTTCAAAAGCGTACCCTGATTCTTGAATGTGGTGAACACATCTCTGAGATTCTCATTCACCGTTTCTGCTAACACGTAATCAATCATAGCTGTTTCTACCGGGCCAGGGGAGTAGTTCAAAATTCTAATACGCTTCTTTTCTTCTGCAAGTACTTTAAAATACATTTCCCGAGCTGCTTTTCCACTGCAGTAATATGCCATGCCGCTCATTGGCTTGATAGCACACAGAGATGTAATGTTCACAACAACCACCCTATCTTCGACTTCTTCAAAAATCTTCAGAAATTGGGTGTTCATAGCAATCACCTTAAAAACATTAAGGTCATAATAGTCTCTTAGTTCTTCCATATTCTCCATGCGGAAAGTCTCCACAGCTAGGTTTCCAAGTGACCCGACATTATGGAAAATCAGACTGGTGTTGAAGTCAGTCACCTTCCGTCCTGCTAGCGAATTGTTCAGAACAGCTTTCATTTCATCATTGGATGCTTTCGACAAGTCTATGGAGTTAAATATAACCTTTACCTTGTCAGATTCGCACAGGCTTGCTGTTACGGCCAGTTCCGCTTTGTTACGTGCCAGCAGCAGCATCAGAGAATTCGGACCAAGGAGTTTTGATATCTCTACAGCAATAGCTCGACCGATGCCCTGGGAAGCTCCACTCAGCACGCAGTATGTGGGCCCGGAAAGGTCAATGTTGTTCGAAGATGATGAAGCCATGATTACTTACAGTTTTGGTTTACTGGGGTTCTTCTTCTTCAATGAGCTGGTCTTCCTCAGTGTCGCCGATAACGGGGTCCAAGTCGCAGCCCTCTCGCATCAACCGGTCGATGCAGTCCGCTCGATAAGCCGCCAAATTCTCCACAACCTTGTTCTTAGCTCGAATCGACTTCAATTTACGCTCTGAAAACGTTCAAATTCTCTCGTTATAACAATCTGGAGCAGCGCTGCAGGCAAAGTGAAGTATAGAGCGGCAAAAACTACTAAAATCGCAGCCGTAGTCAACGGTGTCCAATGACGGAATGTAATCCGAAACCCTGTTGCAATTTAATGTGCATATTGTTACAACTCTGTGGTGTAATCAATCAGAACCAGTTCCAAAACTATTAAAAACAAATGACTATAATTAATTACTTATAAATACCTAAGAGAGCCAAGTATTCGGCCGAATCCGATAATTTTCCCGAGTCGTGCGCGGGCGTGAAATCGTCTTCAAATTTAGGCGAAACTACAGTTTCTTCGGCAATTTCGCTGCCCCAAGGATCCATCAATCTCTGTAACAAAGTAATAAACGTTTCTAGATCCGCTTCAGCGATAAGCAAAACTTTTTTGTGGCGTGATAGTGGAAATATGATTCAAGGCCGATTGAGACACCTACATTCACTAACTAAGAAATAAACAACATGACGAGACGTTATATCTCTTATTAGTCTGTGACGTTATGTATAGACAACTTACTTGAACGTGGGCCTAAAGCCGAATGTTTAACTCTTAATAAAGATATGGGATCTGATTACATTTATTACACAGAAAAAATTGAATTATGGAATGTAAAAGAAAACGAATGGAACTTGACATTGACGTTTTTTTTTTATTTGATAAAGATGAGATACTTGAGATAGATTAAACAACAATCCATAGACATAGATGATAGAATCCTATAGACAGATTGTTGCCCACCATAAGCCATACTATAGTTTGTCAAAGGACTGTCCATTTCAAACATAGCAGAGAGAATCATACTTTTACATCTTTGTCTTACACTAGGACTAGAACCCTGTAGAAAAGGATGAGTATAGTTTTTTTTCCTTATTTACTGCCAATTTGGTTTGACCAACTGTATAATAAATTAACGGCAAGAAACAAAAAAATGGACTGTGAAAGATTGAAGAAGAAATTTCTGGAATATCCAACATAACAAAATAAAATTGAAAAATAAATTTATTCCACCTGGCAACATTACACGTTCGGTTTGAAGAAAATTTCGCTAATGATTGTTGTAACAATGGATATTTAAATTGTACTTTAAGTAGACGGAATAAAGTATATTGTTGAAGAAGCAATGAATGAAATTAGTGTTTATTTCGTGACTAGCATTAAAATAGCGCGGGGAATACAAATTAATTTTTAGTTGAATTTATATTTTGTCAAGGGACCGTCTCATTTCGGGCGTAGACGGAGAGCATACGGAGAGTCATATTGTCTTTTTCTTGCATTGGTGCTGGCGCCCAGAAGAATGGGATGAGTGTAGTTTTGTTGTTCTTATTTACTGACAAGATTTGCTTGACCAACTATATCTATAAATTATTATGATCAAGGATCAAGCATACTGGACAAAAATAAGAGCTTGGTAAAAGGTATCGTATTCACAACACGCGATTACTTTTGTTAATGAGTGAATGAGACAACAATCCGCAATTACTTTCGTTTTTTTGTTTTTCGTTCACTAAATCGAACTGAGTAAAATGTCAAACGGATGTAATATAATACAGGTGAATACAGGTGATACAGCCAAATGGGGTTGGCCGGTCGAAATAATTAGCAGATGGCGCCAGCATAGCTTGCCCTGTCAGTCTATGGACAGTATAGAAAGGACGACAATCTCTTATGGCAGAACTATTGCAAAAGTGACCAGCTTTCAGCTGTAAATAAGTTCCTAATCTCTCCGGTGGCGCTAGTTAGGCTCTAGGACATGAGTATAACATAAACCATATAAGGCAACAAATAACCCGACCAAATTACGTAGGTTGTTTTTGGTAGTATTTCGGTGTATGGTGGCGCCGCCTAATTACTGTTTTTTGGTGGACACTTTTCATTACATAGAGATTTGGCTCCTTTATATAGTCTCATTAGCGAACTAGACTCCACACTCGCGTTCGCGGCTTCGCGCCGTGATTCGCGCATGAGTGTGGAGGGCCCTATAGAAAAAGGTGCAAGCTACGAGCAAAGAGTAGTATAATATATAGGAGAAAGAGAGCCCTCTCGTGGAACTTTTTTGTATCCATTTTGAAGCGCCATCTGTAAATCTGAACAACAAGCATTAACGTCAATATTCATACCTACAGGGCCTGTTTACATATTGATTAATGTTTAGTACGACTTCATACATTTGTTACAAATGTATAAACTCACACTAAACACTAATCAATATGTAAACAGGGTCATATATCTATAATTTGTTATATCGAGTTTGCTTTTCTAGTACCCATTAATCAACAACTTTATTATAATATTTGCTTGATGTAAGATATATTGGCAAGCACATATTGTAAAGACATACAGGAAAAGTAAGTACAATACAATGTTATACAAAGCATGATTTTAACAAGAAAATTATAATAAAGTAGCTCGTTAAATGCTGGATAAAATTAAATAATAAGGTGAGTATAAATTGGAAAGAAAAGATAGTTGATATTTCATAATTTAAAATTCAAAAGTTTATTACACAAGTCGATATAACATTTACATGAAGAAAACATCGTCACATTTACAAATACAGGAGCAAAAAGTTTACTACACATGTCGATATAACATTTACATGAGGAAAACATCGCAACATATACAAATACAGGAGGCAATATCTACCTCATGCATGGGTAAACATAACTTTACTTAACCTGCCTAGTTTCCCACTCATCTACTCAAAGGTTATTTGGAAGAGACCCCTTATAGGGATAAATTCGCCTTTGTACTTCCATTACTTTATGTTTATCAAAAAATGTTCCTAGTTAAACTTCTTATACCTACACAGTTTACACAATAAATATTTCTGATAAAGTATTTTTGTAAACCTGTGTTGTGTACAATAAATTGATTGCTACTGTGTGTGTGGTGGACTTGGTCACTTTTTCTTCAGTGTATGATATCTATTTCAGTTTATAAAAAACATATACTTTATACCACAATAAACGTATCACACGATAGCAATTGGAAGAGACCGGGGAATTAGCGTCATGGCTCTTAGAGGGAAAGATATTATGTAATAAGAAAAAACCGATTAAATAAAGACTTTTTTATATGTACATACACAACAATCCATGGAGCCTAGGCTTTCGTTAAAATTTACAATATAAAGCTAATAAGAACAGGTGAAGGCCTACCAATTAGCGTTGGGAGCTTACTATCACACCATGGCAATTAGAAGAGATCTGGCAATTAGCGTCGTGGCTCTTAGAGATAATGATATTGATTTAAACTTTCACGATTTTTACTCATTATTATTTACAACGACGGGACTTAATCGCGTAAAATAAGTATTAAATAATAAGTATTTTACGCGATTAAGTCCCGTCGTTGTAAATAATAATAATGATATTATTTAATAAATAAATAAAAACGATTAAATAAAGATATTTTTATGTACATTTTCAAGCTTAGCAAGCTTTCAGTAGGTAAATAATTTATTACAAGTACACCATTTGTCTATAACAGATTTTCTCTTTTTTGCTGAACGTCCATGCATTTTAGTATGAAACAATTTATAAGAAAATCAAATAACCTAAGCCAAAGCAGACATTAAAAATGTACAGATGGACATAAATTTATATTAAACATATTAGTTTTTTTTTATCAAAATAAATATCTGCCAACTTGTATTTATACTAAACGTTACAATACAGTCTGTACAATATAAAAATGAAGCAAGGAAATTAAATTCGATTCGTCACTAATACATTCAATTTGGAGATATTAAAGGTCCCTAATGTCAAAAAAACAATATTTATTTTGATGAAAATAAAAGACACGAATTCCATATAACTTTGGATATGCACATCCGACCAAAATGACATTTTAACATAACGGTAATAAATAGTGAATTATCTATCTAACAAAATGTAAACACATTGTGAGGTGTATGAGGAATGTTATGAAATTGAAGGAAGCGAAAGAGGTATGTCAGGATCGTAGCAAGTGGAAATCCGTGGTCTCTGCCTACCCCTCCGGGAAATAGGCGTGATTATATGTATGTATGTATGTATGTATATCAGTAGATACAACTTTTTGCCTATAATTTTAGTAACAATACGTTTTGGTTCTGATATGTTAAGTGTGCATCACGAAATGGACCCAACTCAGCGTAATGCTAGATATAAAGCCAGCGCTGGTCTTCCGTGCGGTCCTTGAAGTGAGAAAGGCTTAGGCACATGTTAAAATGAAATTATTAGCAAAGTGCAGTCGGTGGAGGGAGAACACACATAATATTATGGAATGTCCCATATGAATTCTAGCAGCATCAGTTTGATAATTTCACTCCCGTAGAGAAGCCCACAAAATAAGGACAGCAGCACCCGTCGTGCACCTAGCCTAGCGAATATGAAATATGTAAGTAATTGTTTTGCGTCAGGAGACTAAGCTAACAGTCTTATAAACGAATGCTACGGAATACACAACTAATACGTGTCCAATAAGTCAAAATTGTACCATATTACAGAGACGCATAGTCTTTACGGTTAATGCATGAAGTTTGGAGATGTGAAGTGTCCTTCCTCATCATCTTCCGTGCGTTATCCCGGCATTTTGCCACGACTCATGGGAGCCTGGGATCCGCTTGACAAGTAATCCTAAGAATCGGAATCACTAGTTTTTACGAAAGCGACTGCCATCTGATTGGTTATTTTGTGTTTAATTCCTTCGAATATAATTGTGTTTATGCCACTGTGGTAAGTTTAAGTTCGCCTAATAATCTTTTCACCGCTTTGCCAGGTGGAAGTGAAAAATATTCACACAACAGCCTGTATTAGCACTTCGGACTCTATTTGTAAAGCGAGAATGCCATAATTTTTTTCTTTTAGTGAATAGCGTCGTCCTTTAGGGTGCTTCGTTGATTGTTATTGCATTTTCACTAAAAGCTGAGCTGGTTTCGTCATGTGCTGCACAATGTCATACTGTCTGGAACGCGGCAGTGCTTGTATGAAAGTCCCCTTTTGGGCAAACGGTTATCTTCCATTTGAAGTTGTTTTACCTTAAGCTGAACCTCACGTTTCTTCGAACCTGAAAGAAAACAAAATTATAATATTATACGTATAATTTTTAATAAATTTTGGTTTTAGTCTGTCACTATAATTTTAAGTTTTTTATGTCACCAAATTTATTGTTGATACAACTTTTTATCATCAACTGTATTTTTATTTCTACAATAGGCTAAGATGTCAAATTTTTATTTATGGTATCAATCGATCAGGTTTGTTTTTAGGATGGGATGAGATCCATTGCAAAAGACAAAAGTCAGAAATGATAGTCAAAGTCCGACGTCAACTACTGATGTGGAACACATACGGGCAGAAACAATGCCTCTAACGGGAGCACACGCTCACACGCAACTAGCATACAGGGTTAAGCATTCCCTAAGTAAGGCTACAGACGAAAATCGCTAGTAGGCTATATAAACGCCCCATTGTAAAACTGTATCCTCGTCTATCATTCCAAAACTTAATCTTCTTGAGCGGTTGTTCAATATTCTTGCGGTATGCGGCCGGAGCGATAATATAAGTATATCAACTTTAGCGGGCTACAATTGCTATTCAATATTGTCCTGTCTCGTTGGTCAGTAGTCCTAGTAGTAGTACCTTCGAGTTTTTATGTAAAAGAGGTTATGCCGAAAAGGAATTTGGCGCAGCGGCGCATAATGCAGAGGTGGTGGCATTATAATCACACACCAGGAATACTAATCCACACCTTTTTGTAAAACAAAATATAACTAAATGTCAAAACTAAATGTAACTAAATATAACTAAATGTTATTATATATCTTGTTATAATAATTGGTGACGTTATAAATATTTACCTTCATCTAATGTCTTTCTTTTCGAACGACTCATCACACTATAATTATGTTCTGCAAATACAGAAGAATCTGCAGTACATATGTTGTTGATGATGGTAGGCACCTCAGACTGTTGTATAGCGGGCGTAACTAGAAGAAAACAATACAAATAAATCTACATAATCATTGTTTAGGTAAGTACTTCCGAAAATAGGAGACCTAACAATTTCACCACTATTTCATAACTATCGAGACCTTAGAAAAATATTTAGTATTCATGTTTCTCACATGTATTTTAATAAAAAAATAAATTAATGGTAATTTATTCCCTTTTTGATCCAGAATCAAAATACAGAAAAGAAAATACAGCTTTTTATCGCTAAGAGCCCTATATCACATTGGCGATTTACGAAACTCACCGAGACTCAATTAGGTTGTGTTGTTTTATCGCAGAGTTCTTATGGCCACTTCCTATGTCCATCATCAGATAAGCTCGATGGAACCATAATATGTACTGTATTGTCACCCAACTTACATAATAAGTAAGTGAACTTTTAGCTCAACCTAATAATGAGAAGTTGGTCTAGGCTTGTAAGATTTGACCCGAACATGCGTACAATATATACGTACATACAAATATTGCTAGAAAAATAAAAGCTTGTAATAAAAACCGGTCAAGAGCAGATTGAGCCATGCTCAGTGTAGGGCTCCGTAGTTACCATTCTGTCGAAGAGAAGACCTATCCAATAAGTCCAATAACACGTTGGATGTTGTACAGGTTAACATAGGGTTGAAGCGAAAAAATACGTGTGGGGGAGGTACGCTAAAATAGTTATTTACGATACAAGTGCGGAAAAGAGAAAATTCGTACAACGTTTTACAGTACATATGGCCCTTTAAACTTTCGACATATGGACGAAAAGTGCTCTTTACGCACTAGTGCGAGAAAGTAGCACCATATGTACTGTAAAATATTTTTTCACCTCAGCAGCTCGAACAAGCCTACTTTCGTCACTCCCTGGAGTGAGGAAAGTGCGACTTTCCTCACTCCAGGGAGTGAAACAATGTAGCTTTTTAATTTAGTGAAGGCCATGAACATCATACTACGCTACGGTACGGTACGGTACGGTACGGTACGGTACAAATAACTATTTCTAGTCTTTATTCTACCATTTGTCGGCATCATTGTTTTTTATATATCCATATCAAATTGCAGCTTTCTAGTACTAAGGCACATGGCACACTGCGTCCGATTCCGACGTGCAAGCGGAATGTCGCTATAATACGCGCATAGCGTTTTATCGCTAAAATACCGGAGCGATGTGCGAATCGGATGCCTTTCGATCATGTAACAAAGCTACGGACGGACAGACATACAGACAGGCATGTAGACGGACATGGCGAAACTACAAAATAAAAGCTTCCTCGGTATGTAGTTGACTACTACTACTCATGCTCTTCAATCCTATATCACTTCACTTGACATAATAGAAACCATCAAATACCTGGCATAGAAGCAGCAGAATGAAAGATGTGCTGATAGTCAATTCTAGGAGCAAATGTTGAGCGCTGGCAGTGCCTGGTGCCTGAAAGTATTATAAAGCTTATATTTATAAAAAAGAAAACTCCAACGTAATGCTACGACTTATGACATAAAGGGTCAAACTCTTCAGTAGACTTAGAGGTGTCATTCATAATTCTAAACTATATGTACCTACTTCGTATTTTTTACATTAGAAAATTTAGAAAGAAGGTAAGCGATTTTGAAGTGTCTTTTTATTAAAAACACTCTTGAAAAATAAGTCACAGCAAATATATAACAATTATAAATCATAATCATGCAATGAACCTGCTTTCTGTAGGTACCTAGTAACTAACACAGTACGTCAGTATAAATCCAATGCGTTTATGTATTGCCTGCGTATATTATTTTTAACTGTCCATAGCACGCAAGCGTAGGATTGAGACTAAATTATATTGCCGTCCCTCTACCAGATAAATTAAAAATATAAAACAAATCAAGGACTACCTGCAGGGCTTAAACTTTTTAGCTTCATACAGAATTTCACCTAAATCAGTTGAATCGGTTCAGTTGTTTAGCCGTGAAAATGATAAAGAGTCAGACAGAAATATTTTCACGTTTATAAGCCACCTCTCAACTGCCTAGCCTCTCGGATCATGAATCGTCAAGCCCCAACCTCAAAACACCACCCTCTACCGTCTTCAGTCTTCACTTCTCACACCTACCCCTCACCTCTTAGTCTCTTTAGTCATTTCCAGTACTACCTACATTGTAAATCATAATACACTCAATCATAATATACCCAATAATAGAAAAGTTCCACTATATAGTCCGTGGTCTACATCAACAGGTCCACCCCCTAACATTAGTAGTTTTCCGGATTAAATGCTTGAGTTACTTTATAAGACACCGAAATCACCATATACGTGCCTTAAAAAACTGGACAAGTGCAAGTCGGACTCGCCCACCGAGGGTTCCGTACTTTTTAGTATTGGTTGTTATAGCGAACATCATCTATCATCTGTGAAAATTTCAACTGTCTAGCTATCACGGTTGATGAGATACAGCCTGGTGACAGACAGACGGACAGCGGAGTCTTAGTAATAGGGTCCCGTTTTTACCCTTTTGGTACGGAACCCTAAAAATCAAGGAGTTCCCTCAATTCCTCATGGATAACATATATGTATTTCAACATTACTATCATCAGATCCAAAAAATATATTATGCGACCACTATGGAGGTAACGTCTTTCAAATTAAAAAAAATAATTGTTCAAATCGAACCACAGTGCACAGGAAGGTGTCGGAGTAATCGCTGAACATACTGCATATTATAAAATAACATTATTATTAAAAAATCATCATCATCAGATTCACTTCATCAAATTGATGGTTTTCGAGAGAAAATGTTCGAGTTGCTTAAGAAAACACCCAACTCACTATACATGTAATGTACCTTTAAAAATCGACCAAGTGCGAGTCGGGCTCGCGCACGAAGAGTTCCGTACCATTACGCAAAAAAATCACGTTTGTTGTATGGGAGCCCCACTTAAATATTTATTTTATTCTGTTTCGAGTGGGCCCTCCACACTCATGCGCGAATCACGGCGGAGTATTTGTTATTATAGCGGCAACAGAAATACATCATCTGTGAAAATTTCAACTGTCTAGCTATCACGGTTCGTGAGATACAGCCTGGTGACAGACGGACAGACAGACAGACAGATAGACAGCAGACAGAGTCTTAGTAATAGGGTCCCGTTTTTACCCTTTGGGTACGTAATCCTAAAAATTGAGGACCTCCTTTCAAACTAAAAAATAATTACTCAAATCAGTCAAATCGGATCACGGGTGTCGGAGTTATCGGCGAACATACATAAAAAAACTGGCCAAGTGCAAGTCGGGCTCGCGCACGAAGGGTTCCGTACCATTACGCAAAAAAACGGCAAAAAAATCGCGTTTGTTGAATAGGAGCCCCACTTAAATATTTATTTTATTCTGTTTTTAGTATTTGATGATAAAGCGGCAACAGAAATATATCATTTGTGAAAATTTCTAATGTCTAAGCACTCACGGTTCATGAGATATAGCCTGGTGACAGACAGACGAACAGACGGACAGAGGAGTCTTAGTAAAGTCCTAAAAATAAGTTGGGCCAAGCCATGCTTTACTTATTTGTATCATTTCGTATTAATACATTATGTATTATTATATCAAATTTGAGCGTATAGCGCGAGATAGGTAGTGCTAGGTGTTGGACATCTGTCGATTAAATTAAATAAAAAAACACACACACACACACACACACATGTACGTAATTACGTGACGCACAGTTAGTATGTGAGTGCAAGGATTGTTATTTACCTGGGGCCACCCTGGGGCAGAAGTAGCGAAATGAAAGGTAGGTTGATTGTGAATCCCAATTGGGATTGGGAATGGTCGTAAATGTACAGCCGGCGTCAAAAGAATTGAACATTCTGTTTAAACATAGGTAATTTTGTTCCTGACTTAAATTACAATTACAATTTAACTGTAATATAATTAAAACAATAGTTTACATGCATTACTAAAAATGTTTATATTCAATTTATATTGTATACTTGCCATGAATCTTAACACTTTTGCATAAGTATATAATATTTAGAAAAAAGCACGTAATTAAATTACTATTAATGTTTATGATGTTTATTTAGGGTTCCGGACCTCAAAAGGAAAAACGGAACCCTTATAGGATCACTTAATTTGTTGTCCGTCAAGACCTTGAGAACGCGTGGAGGTATCGAGTTGAAATTATAACCATATACCTACTCAGGTCTACACTATACAGTCCGTTGAAGTTGTAAAAACATCAAACTACTAACTATTCTAAGTTAACGTAAAAAAACCGGCCAAGTGCGAGTCGGACTCGCGCACGAAGGGTTCCGGACCATTACGCAAAAAACCGGCCAAGTGCGAGTCGGACTCGCGTTCCAAGGGTTCCGTACGTTACACAATTTACACAACATATTTTTTATGTGAAACGTGAGTGAAATGTAATTAACTAATAAAAAACTAAGCTAACTAAGCCCGACTCACGCTTGACTGCACATTTCTAATAGGTTTTCCTGTCATCTATAGGTAAAGAACTATTTTGTGTATTTTTTTAGAACCAGTAGTTTCGGAGATAAAGAGGGGGAATGGTCATTGCTTGCCTATTTTCTTGAATAACTTCTAAACTGTTTATCCTAAAATTATAAAAAAATATATTTGAGATTCTCACAATGATCTCTTTCGTTTGATATGTAATACAATAAAGTTTGAAAAACTTTATTTTTTAATTTTCCCATTTACCCCCCAAAAGTGGCCCCCATGTTTAAAATTCAGTTGTATACGTTACATGTCCGTCTTTGGGTCACAAACTTATATATGTATACCAAATTTCAACTTAATTGGTCTGGACCAATTAAGTTGAAGTAGTTTCGGAGAAAATAGGCTGTGGCAGACAGACAGACAGACGCATGAGTGATCCTATAAGGGTTCCGTTTTTTTCCTTTTGAGGTACGGAACCCTAAAAACGGCAAAAAATCACGTTTGTTGTATGGGAGCCACACTTAAATATTTATTTTATTCTGTTTTTATATTTGTTGTTATAGCGGCAACAGAAATACATCATCTGTGAAAATTTCAACTGTCTAGCTATCACGGTTCATCTGATATACAGCCTGTTGACAGACGGACGGACAGCGGAGTCTTAGTAATAGGGTCCCCTTTTTACCCTTTTGGTACGGAACCCTAAAAATCAAGGAGTTCCCTCAATTCCTCATGGATAACATATATGTATTCCAACATTACTATCATCAGATCCAAAAAATATATTATGCGACCACTATGGAGGTAACGTCTTTCAAATTAAAAAAAATAATTGTTCAAATCGAACCACAGTGCACAGGAAGGTGTCGGAGTAATCGCTGAACATACTGCATATTATAAAACAACATTATTATCAAAAAATCATCATCATCAGATTCACTTCATCAAATTGATGGTTTTCGAGAGAAAATGTTCGAGTTGCTTAAGAAAACACCCAACTCACTATACATGTAACGTACCTTTAAAAATCGGCCAAGTGCGAGTCGGGCTCGCGCACGAAGAGTTCCGTACCATTACGCAAAAAAATCACGTTTGTTGTATGGGAGCCCCACTTAAATATTTATTTTATTCTGTTTCGAGCAGGGACCGGCCCGCTATCCCTTATCGGGGTTTTATAAGGGTATTGCATAAGGCTTAACTCACCATACCCTTTTCCAGACGAAACCCTTTGTTTTGCTTTTAAAAACCCTTATATAAAACTACCACATTTGAGTAATCGGTAGCCCAATACCCTTACAAAACCCTTATCATCCGCTCACCAACACCTTGCATATTGCTTATAAGGGTTAGCCTTATGAAGGGCTTCCCTTTTAGTATATAAGCGTGCTAATTTAAGTCGTCTACCTTGTTCATAAAGCACACATTACTTCGAATCCGAGCGATCGTCGGCGGCGACGGCGGCGTTCTTTGACTAGGCACGTATTTTCTTTCCTTTTCATACACTACCGTAGATTTATACTAATCCTATCTCTTTCACGCAAAGGGAAACCTTTATAAAAAGCGCTTAAAGATAAGGGTAACCCTTATTAAGGGCTAGCCTTATTTTTGGTTAGCTTTTCGGTAAGGGTTAGTCAAAGGTAAGGGTATGAATGGGCTTGCAGTTCAAAAGGGAAAGTCTTTCAATGTGTTAGCCGTGTTTAAGTGTCGCCCATTGAAAGGGTTTTATCGCGGAAAGGGTTGTCCGGTCCCTGGTTTCGAGTGGGCCCTCCACACTCATGCGCGAATCACGGCGGAGTATTTGTTATTATAGCGGCAACAGAAATACATCAGCTGTGAAAATTTCAACTGTCTAGCTATCACGGTTCGTGAGATACAGCCTGGTGACAGACAGACGGACAGACAGACAGACAGATAGACAGACAGATAGACAGCAGACAGAGTCTTAGTAATAGGGTCCCGTTTTTACCCTTTGGGTACGTAATCCTAAATATTGAGGACCTCCTTTCAAACTAAAAAATAATTACTCAAATCAGTCAAATCGGATCACGGGAGTTATCGGCGAACATACATAAAAAAACTGGCCAAGTGCAAGTCGGGCTCGCGCACGAAGGGTTCCGTACCATTACGCAAAAAAACGGCAAAAAAATCGCGTTTGTTGAATAGGAGCCCCACTTAAATATTTATTTTATTCTGGTTTTAGTATTTGGTGATAAAGCGGCAACAGAAATATATCATTTGTGAAAATTTCTAATGTCTAAGCACTCACGGTTCATGAGATATAGCCTGGTGACAGACAGACGAACAGACGGACATAGGAGTCTTAGTAAAGTCTTAAAAATAAGTTGGGCCAAGCCATGCTTTACCTATTTGTATCATTTCGTATTAATACATTATGTATTATTATATCAAATTTAAGCATATAGCGCGAGCTAGGTAGTGCTAGGTGTTGGACATCTGTCGATTAAATAAAATAAAAAAAACACACACACACACACACACACACATGTACGTAATTACGTGACGCACAGTTAGTATGTGAGTGCAAGGATTGTTATTTACCTGGGGCCACCCTGGGGCAGAAGTAGCGAAATGAAAGGTAGGTTGATTGTGAATCCCAAGAGAAGTACTTATGTTGGGCGCATGATGTGCCTGAAAAAGCGTATTAAACATATCTTTACATACAAAATTTATGTTAAATATATTTATATCATTTATTTAGAGTTCAACGAGGGTGCGTAGTTTTAGGGTCGGCAACGTGCACGTATAACTATAACAGTAACACCTCTGGAGTTGCAGGCATCCATAGGCTACGGTGACTGCTTACAATCAGGCGGGCCGCATGCTTGTTTGCCACCGGCGTATTAAAAAAAATTAAAAGTATATTTATCGGGTGGAAATATAGGTACGTAGGTAGGTTTGGGACGCAGGTACCAAATCCCGAGCTAACCGAAATTACGATTCGAAAGTACCGTTAACAGTATACCTATATTGATATAATTAATAATTATAATAATAAGCCCAGACACTGGTGAAGTGATGACTGAGTGAGCGAAAGCAAGCGAAACATCTCCTTTTCAGCTTAGGTAGGTAAATATGCTTTCGTATGTACGCCGTTTGTCATTTCTCAATCGATTCTCATGACATTTTTGAGCAGCTTTGATAATTAGATACATTCGTTTTGCACTTTTTACAAGCTTTTATTTAACTTGACTGTTAGGAGGTAGGTATGAACTGAATGTTAGTTAGCGTGGGTCAAATCTTGGATGTTAAAGCAAATTTGACCCACTACTATTACATAAAAACACTACTACCAAACACTACTACTATTAAATAAAAACACTTTGAACTTTACTCGACTTCCGATTGAGCTAAAATTTTGCATACACATGTAAATCGGATGACAATCCAATATTATGATGACGTGGAGCTGATCTGATGACGGAGACAGGACTTGGTCTTGAGAACTCTGTGGTAAACCAACGCAAACTAATTGTGTTTCGGATTGTTAGCATTGTCTCGAAGAGTATATTTGCACGGCACGTGGAAAGAAAAGTACCTACCTACAGTCAGCAATAAAAAGTTGTACATACCAAACTATTTTTTTCGCAAAAACTTATTTATATAGATAATCGCAATGACATAAACAGTCACTACCCACATATTTGGGGGCTAATTTGATAAATATTGTGCCTTTTAGGGTGCGACTCTGTACGTCCGCTGTCACGTCGCTAAAGATCCTTTATCTCGAGAAGTCGTGGAGGTATAGAGTAGAAATCAAAACTATATACCTAAGTATAACTCAGGTCTACAGTCCCTTGAAGCTGGGACAAAATCAAACTTCTAAGTTGACGTAAATAAAACCGGCCAAGTGCGAGTCGGACTCGCGCACGAAGGGTTCCATACCATTACGGAAAAAAACAGCAAAAAAATCACGTTTGTTGTATGGGAGCCCCATTTAAATATTTATATTATTCTGTTTTTAGTATTTGTTGTTATAGCGGCAACAGAAATACATCATCTGTGAAAATTTCAACTGTCTAGCTATCACGGTTCATGAGATACAGCCTGGTGACAGACAGACAGACGGACAGACAGACGGACAGACGGACAGCGGAGTCTTAGTAATACCCTTTGGGTACGGAACCCTATAAAAAGGATACCTATGGCGGAAGGATCGTGAATTACCTGGCGCAGAAGCAGCAGAATGAAAGGTGGGCTGAATGTCAGTTACAGGAGCAACATCTTGAAAGGTGGATGTTGTGGTGGATTCTCATGTTGTCGGCTATGCTCGTAGCGCGTAGCTCGCGCTGGTAGTCATCTGCAGAAAAAAGTGACCCCCCCCCCCCCCCTGCAATGGCATTGCTGACTTTACACAAGGCATATAATATGCAAAATTGTTGCATAAGTTCAGTTCCAAATTTTAATGTCATTCGCATTCACTTTTGACGACTTGTCTGGCCTAGTAGGTAGTGACCCTGCCTATGAAGCCGATGGTCCCGTCCCGGGTTCTAAACCGGTAGGTAACGGCATTCTTTCGTGTGATGAGCTCGGACATTTGTTGCTGAGTCATGGGTGTTTTATATGTATTTAAGTATTTATATAAAAGTTTATATATTATATATATCGTCGTCTAGTGCCCACAACGCAAGCCTTATAGAGCTTACTGCGGGACTTGGATTATTTGTGTAAAGTGAGGTTTAGACTAGCAAGAACTTGCATGCAATGTTCAATACATTGCGGTATCTGATAAACATTTTGAATGAAGTTTACCTTAGTAGGCAGCAATGTAACGTAAATTGCATGCAAGTTCTTGCTAGTCTAAACCTCGCTTAATAATGTCCTATATTATTTATTTATTATTATTAGATTTATTAAATTTAACTGCTATTTTTTGGTACAACTTTAGCACAATCAGTATAGTGATTTAGGCTTGAAAACAGTCAGTCAGGCATACTGTGGCGGTTATAAAATGTTATTATTGTGTTTTTACGTTATACATAATAGAAACTTACCAAGTAGACATAGGGTCGGTACTGCTATAGCATTTAATCGCTTAAAGCGATTCCCATGTTCTTCGGTAAAATGAAGATCGCAAATCCTCTTTTTTTTATAAAATTCATAATCTGATGGGGTGCCCAACTTGCCCCCAATAAGCTGAACCCAAACTTTAAATCGATCAGGGTGTTTGTTTGGATTTGGAATAACGTGCAGCACCGCACCTGAAATAAGTTATTTTTTTAAATAAATTCAAATGGTGTAACATCTGCGTGACCATTTTAACATCTCGAATCGCAGTATATCAACATTTCAACAACAGAAAATGTCTAGTAGTAGTAATTCTAGACAAAATAATTTACCTTTCTTCGAACATCCAAATGCACAACAATGCGGCATTGTAAACTTAGTCAAGCATAAGGACGCTGATAAGCAATTGTGTTATCCCACATTCAATTTGCAAAAAATGCCCACTCAAAAATTTACGCCAATTGACGCTTAAAGTTGACACTATGTGACACCTTTATTACATTGACATATTATTGCTTATCAAGTTATCAGCATCCATTATTAGTGGCCATTTCCCAAATGTAATAGAAATAAAATATTTTAAATGGCTGAAATATAAAAAGAGGAGCACGAAACAAAATTGTTTTACTTTTAAGTCAATAACAGATACAGTGTTGCCAACATGGGTGCGGGGATGCCACATATAAAAACCAGTTCCGAGTTAAGTAATAAAGATGACGCTATTTTTTCGAATAAATGGCTCTCTATGGGACTGTCCCCCCCCTGGCTACGAGTATGATGGCGACATCTCTGCAAACCAAAGAGCATATAATCACTACGTTCTATGATTATTATTATTTTTATTATTCAAACCTTTGACAGTTGCCAACCCCATTATTATCCCATTATTATATTTATTATATAAATATTATTTCACAGTAGGTGTCAATATGTGATGTGTAACAACGTAACAACTTTACATAGTCGTATTATATTAGTTGAAATATTTCAATTTCAGCGGTCATCTTGCTGAATTTTAATTATGTTGTTGCTATTCCTGAAAGATTGTTGGAAAACGTGCTGTTTTTATTTGTAATAGTTCGAAGTTCCCTTGTCTTGTGTGATCGAGGGCTGTAAATCGCATACAGGAAGAAAAGAAAACACGCACGAACCAGTAACCTTTAATCGGTGAGTTTTGTTCAATTTCGATGAAATTAATTTACAGCACCTGACCTAAACATTGAAATCAATAATTTGTTTATGTAATTATTACTGCATTCAATTCTGTATAGATTTTTTTAATAGGTATATACCTATATTTTCGAAATTTTCGTATATTTGTACACGACTGCCCAAAACAAAAAAAAGAGTGTATTGTTTTCAGGGTTCATGTTTGTATGTGAGTTTCTTTATTCCACCATAACTTCTAAATGCCTTAACCGATTTAGATGTACGATATATCATTAGAATCCTTACGTCATCCCGGGTGACATAGGGTATATGACGTCATAATAAAATCAACATGGCGGAAGTAATACACAATAACGCGCGAAATTTGGAAAAAAATTGCAATTTTATCGAGTGGGGTATCAAAATGAAGAGCTTTGAGAGACGATTAAAATTTATTTATTTTTTAGGGTTCCGTACCCAAAGGGTAAAAACGGGACCCTATTACTAAGACTCCGCTGTCCGTCTGTCCGTCTGTCCATCTGTCTGTCATCCAGGCTGTATTTCATGAACCGTGACAGTTGAAATTTTCACAGATAATGTATTTCTGTTGCCGCTATAACAACAAATACTAAAAAGTACGGAACTCTCGGTGCGCGAGTCCGATTCGCACTTGGCCGGTTTTTTTTATTGGCATAGTGAAGTCATTTAACTATTATTACTATCGTATAGAAACGGCACAATCAGTATTTTGCGCGATGAGTTAATCTTGTTTTGGCATCAAACCATAAAAGCGGAGCGTGAATCTCGCGACCTAAACGCGTAAGCGCCATGAATTTGCGACGCTTACGACGTTTTGGTCGCGTGGTACAGGTTGTGATTGCGACAATTTCATTGTTTGGTATGTCGTTTCGTCTCTATAGTCTATAGTAATAAGTTATGAGTGATGTAATGTTTTTTTCACATCACCAATTCCAAAAAGAATGTAATGTACCTACGAAATTCCTAAAGTAGCATGTATTGTCCTACCTACGTTAATCAACATACTTTTTTTTAAATGTCTAAAGTATATACCTACTGTCATTTGGCTTATTATACGTAGCGAAGCTACGAGTATTTTGAGCACTTGACATATGCATCTTTAGGAATTTCGTACTTAATATATTGGATTTTAGAAATAATGCTATTTAACCTTTTAAACTTAGGCAGAGAGAATCATACTGTCTTTGATGAGTACCTATAGTTTTCTTTGTTCTTACATACTGACAGATTGTGTTTGCCAGACTATAGTATAATAATAATAAATAAGACATTAAAATTGATGAATTTTCCTTTTGGTAATCTTGTTGGTTTACCCATCTGACAAAACTCAACTTTTTATTTCAGATTTCCAAGGGACGAGGCCAATTTGCCAATTTCGTGATATTTTTTACACGGCACATAAACATGCATAATTTATCGATATAAATAGTCGACACAGTACATCCCTAGCAAATTATCAAACTTGTGACTCCCTACAGTGTAGGGTGTCACAAAAATTTGATAATTTGTATAGGGCCTACACAAATGAGACGGGGAATGTTTGCGAAGCATTTTTGCCCGGATTCCATGCTTTAGTCCTTCCGTTGCTTCCGTGATTGCGATAGTCACTACATCACTACATAGTATAAAACAAACTCGCTTCCTGCTGTCTATGTATGTCTGTCCCTATGTATGCTTAGATCTTTAAAACTACGCAACGGATTTTGGTGCTTTTTTTTAATAGAGAGTGATTCAAGAGGAAGGTTTATATGTATAATACATCAGCATTGCACCCGTGCGAAGCCGGGGCGGGTCGCTAGTTTTTTAATAAATTATTCTAAAAAAAACAATCATTTTCAATAATTATGGTATCAATTCTACCACAATCTCAACGAAAGAATACTGAAATAAAAATTCCTGCGGTCTTATTCTTATTAGAATCCATTATGTATGTACCTAGTTCTATTCTTTTGACTCAATCAAAACAATCAAATTAGGTTTATAATAGGGTAAACTAGGTTTTGGTTTCGGTGCAGCGAATTCGAAACAAACCAAAAGTAAAGTAGCAATAGCAAAGTACTTGTCTTTCAAGCTTGGCTGCTAATATAAAATCTAATAATATGCAAAAACCATATCGGGATATAACAATGATCCAAGCACCCAAATATAAGACAATAACATTCAGACCAGACTTGACCCAGACTAAAACAGGGCGTTTAAAGACAGATAGAAATCAGACGTACATACCAAGCAATAAAGTTGAAAATTCATTGCGTAAACCGCATTACGTGACCACCGGTCATACAGCGAAATTCAGTCAGGCAGGTGCGAACTCTACCAAGATTACACGTTCAAGTTTAGGACGCACTTTTTTATTATACGGTAAGCAAATATAGACTTTAACTCGTTTCCATAAAACTTAATTCGTTATGTAGCAAATTGTTCCGCAATTACCAATATTTTAGAGAAGCTAATTTCGATCCTATTGTTAACGAAACAAGGTTAGATTTGTTTTGTGTAGAGCACTAATGATGGCGGCAGTTTTGAAGCGGGCGACTGGTCGCAGTAGACGCAGCTGCCGTCCCGCGCGCCCCGCACCACCTGCCCCGCGCCCCGCGGATACCCCGCGCGTGTCGCGCGACCAAAGAGTAGAATAATGGTAGAGTGGGTTCAAATGTTCAATTTATTATTACTACCAAAGCCGGGAAATAGAGCGTTGCCGGCCGGCTGTCACGTGAACAAGAAATCAAAGTGAGCGGTTTGCTTATAATATGACTCCCATGGTGTTGCTAATCCTGTGTATCAAGGCACTGAAGGCAAAAACACGACACTAATTTTAATGCAAAAAATAAATTTAAATGTATTTTTGAAATAAAACTATGAAAACGGATTATATCGCGTATATTGAGTCACCCGTTGACCACGAACGCTGTAAAGAGTTCGAAACGTCGGGATGTATTATAAATTCAATATACGCGATATAATCCGTTTTCATAGTTTTATTTCATGAGTAACTATCGCGGTAACCGAAGACAATATTAAATGTATTTTATTCAAAATAAATACTTTGACCAGAATAACATTACATTACCATTTAGAACCAAGCAACGTTCGATGATTGTTGAATAAAAATAGTCATCGAACGAAACGTACATAAATAAATGAATTTTATTTTAATACAGTTAAATCAGGAAGTAACGTTAGCAGAGGCTGGGTCACGATAACAATGACCTATTTACAACTGATGAAAATATAAACATGGCACGCGCTCAGACACAATGGCACACAATTGACCGACCACTCAAAAAAAAGAAACAATGGCTTTTGTTTAACAGATTAGGGTCTTAGACGTAAAAATTATTTGAAATACAACACAGATGGCATAATTGGGAACATATCGGAGGATATACTAACGAGCCCAAATGACAGGGTTAACGTTTTGTAGAGCACTATTTTCAGAATGACAGACGACGACGGTTTAACCTATCAAACTAATGACTTCCATTTAGTGCTCTCTGTAGCGGGGCTAGTAAGTGACTAATAGCCAATAAGCAGTTCTTAATTTTCAACCCTAACCCTTTTTTTTTGTTTTGTGACCGCTACCTATGTTTCCTGTACCTTCCGAAGTTTTATTCCGATAGGTATTTAATTTTTTGAATGTTCATCTTATCTTATAAATCAATTAACCTAACTTAACAATGCCTTTTTCGTGAGTTTATAAAAATAAATGGACAAATCAAATAAGATCTCGGCAAATAATCTTTTTTTTCTTAGGAAACAACATCAGGTCATCGACAGTTTACCTAAACTCATATATTATTATTTATTTATTTCACTTTATTATTAACCGCCTAGCACTGACAGCACTGTGGAAAAAATCACAAACAAATATAACACATAATCAAGGCCTCTGTGCGACCGCCGAGTTTTGTAGAGCTGTATTGCTCTGCGCGCTCGGTGGTCTGTGTCGCAAGCGGGCGCAGCTCGCGCCGCCATTCTGGATATTTTGACGGGAAGGTCGGTCACGTGACGCGCCGCGCGGGGGCAGCGGCGCGGGGGCCGCGGGCCGGCTAGACTCTCCAGTAGCCGAGCCATCCGTCTGCTGCTTTGACTGCGGCCGGTCGCCGGAATCCACGCCCCCGTCTCAGCCGCCCGCATCTATTACGTACCATTTCGTTTAGCTTTTCGACCGCACTAACGACGCGATTAGAGACTACGAGATCGCGAAACGAACCATCGACCACGTGTGCCATACGAATATATAGTTCGAACGGCTCATAAATACGAAATGTGAAGAGTTTATTTGCGTATTTTTGCACGGGTGTGCGTTCGGCGACGGGGCGGAGACGCCGACGCGGGGCGCGCTCGCCCGGTCTCGACGGCTCGGCTCACTCGCAGACATGTCTCGGCCGCGGACGGAGCGCGGCGCGGCCGGCGCGACTCGCGCGGTAGTGTAACATGCGCACAGCCCGTGTACCATGGATGTGGTGACTCCTCACATAACGTCAGTGCTGAAGACGTACCAGGCGCACGCGCCGCGGAGCCTGCAGGGCCCGGGCGGGCAGGCGGGCCGGCCGGCGCGGAGCCCGCCGCCGCCGCCGCCCCAGCCCGCCGCGCCGCCCATCCTGCTGGCGCCCGACCGGGTGCGCGGCGAGCGCGGGGAGACGTTGCTCGAGGGCGAGCCCATCTCCTGCTTCAGCGTGGGCGGCGAGCGGCGCCTCTGCCTGCCGCAGATCCTCACCTCCGTGCTGACGGACTTCACTTTGGAACAGATTAATAGAGTGTGTGATGAGCTGCAGATCTACTGCTCGCGCTGTACCCCGGAGCAGCTTCACGAGTTGAAATCTACTAGTGTATTGCCTCGCTCGGCGCCTTCCTGCGGTCTGATCACGCAGACTGACGCGGAGCGGCTGTGTGCGGCGCTGCTGCATACCCCGCAAGGCTCCCGGCCGCATAAACTATCTGGGTATCGCGTCTACCATGAATGCTTCGGCGGCAGCCGCGGGGTGTTTTCGGCCGACTTAAACCTAGTGCAATGTTTGGAGTGCCGTGCTATGTACAGTCCGCGGCGGTTCGTCTGCCATTCGCACGCCACAGAGAACCGAACGTGCCACTGGGGTTTTGACTCTGCGCGGTGGCGGCGTTTCTTGCTAGTGGCGGATGAGGAGCAGGATAAGGAGAAGTGTGCCGCGTTGCTGGACGCTTTGGATGTCGACGAGCCGCAGATCGTCGTTCCTCTTAAGCACGCTTTGAAGCGAAAACAGGTAAGAATCTTGAGAGACAAAGCCCTAGTCTTATCATTCCCCCTCGGATCTTTCTTACCCTTTTCCTTTTATCTCCTCATTCCCTGTTATGACATCTTTCGACGAAATCTGAATAAATAAGAGCGAGCAATGAGCGAACGGGTCGTCAACGCGAAACAAAGATATTCGTCCGTATCTTAGAAGAATCTTATTTGAATAAGGTTGGAATAATTCTCATATAAATTCGGGGCTTATTGGAATAATGGGTTGAATACATGGACATGACAAAACTAAGAGTTCCGTTTTTAGCACTACGGAACCTTACAAACTAAAACCAGTATTACAATAGAAAAATAACCTCGCCCCCAAAAGATTCGCACCAATTGGCACTTTGGCTTGGAGTGGGTTGTTTTTATAACGGGGCTCAAAAGGCCGGTATTCGCAGCATCCGGGTCCATGGGAAGAGGCGCTTGAAAAGCCATCGACAATATTAGACCCTTTGTCACGTTTCGTCTCTTATTTACTGGCTGTCACGTTTTCCACTAGGTATCAACAATTTTAGCGGTGCCTCTGATTATTATGTCTGCGTAACATTATCTTCTTGCAAAACAAGCTTATCAGTAGCGATAGACTACATGAGAACGACAAAAAGAACGATGTTATTGGCTGGAACACTAATAACTTGACTTGAGGTCAACGTCGAGCCATCTAGGTAACCCTAGAGTTAATTGGTGATGATAATTTGAGTCGGTCGAGTAAGTTCAGTCACCTACATGCGTTGAGGAATCGATTGGGTAGGTATCTCGAATATGCCTGGATACCAAAACTATTTTCATTGAGACAATTGACAGTTTACGAGTATCTAGAACGGACGATCAGCTCAGAAGAAAAGACTAAAGGATTAGTGAAACACTAATTAAATAAGAAACTTGATTTGGAAAGGGAGGGAAACTATCAATGAAACAATCTAATAAGAAACCCAAATTAACAGGCTTAAAGAGAAGATATATCATAAATAAGTACCTTTACCGACATCTCAATCTAGAACGGAACTTTTATTATATCTACGAGTACATACGTATACTATATAGGAATATCTACCATTTGTTATAAAAATACGTTTAAATCCCCGAACAAAGAATTGAGGAAGAGATCTCTGAAAACTTTCTTTGATGAAAAATACATCGTGTACTATTCGCAATTTCGCAAGCAAAATACCAGCTTTCACGTAATGATGACCCTTGTCATTAAAACATTCACTCCACAGTCTGCACACTGTCACTCCCAAAAATCCGCACAAACAATTGAACAAAACTTGCTGACCCGGCCCGGAAAACTGGTTCAAAACCGGAATGACCGTTTTCAAAACCACCATACAGTAATGCCTTACGCCGAACTTCGTGTAATATTACAAAGTAAATTGCGAATATAAATCGCTGTTCAGTGTTCGTCCTTCAGCGGAATGTTAAATGGCGTATGATTCCGCGCCGTAGATAATGTTTCAAAACAAGTCTGCGGAATGGCGAGTTCTGCTTGAAAATCTTGTTCTACTTTAGTCTGGTTTTATACTAATTTATAGGAATCTCTTTTAGGGTAAAATAAGATTCTTATTTTAGTCGCTTTTTAGGACTTCCTTTTGTAAAATATATCTTAAAAGCCTGCTTGTGAAGCCGATGGTCCTGGGTTCGAATCTAGGTAAGTGATGAACACAAATAAGTATTTGTTCCTGAGTCATGGGTGTTTTCTATGTGTATATCGTCGCCTAGCACTCATAGTACAAGCTTTGCTTAGTTTAGGGCTAGGTTGATCTGTGTAAAATGTCCCCTAATATTTATTTATTTATTTATATTTAAAAGAGGAACATTAGCAAGATTTCCTTTGACTTGACTTCGACAAACTCGAGATAAATTTCAAACAAATGAGAAAATACATTATTTTAAATTCTTGTTGGATTTGAGACTGATCTAAACTGACCAATTTATAAACGAAGGGCCTACCGCGAAAATCGAAGATCGAAATTTCAGAGACAAATAGACGAACGAACTAATGCAGTGGCGCAGTAAGTTAGGCTTGATAATGATCAGCCGAAATTAGAGTTTACAAAAGGTAAAATCAACAATCTTTAGTGACTAATCACAAGAGCCGAGAACAATGTGGATATAAGAAGTATTTTGAATTTTGGTTCCAGTCCCGATAGACAGGATTGTTTTATCCCAGAAATCCCCTAAGGAGGTGAAGTTTGTGTTGATTATTAGAGTAGCAGATGAAGTGAGCAAAAGTCCTATTCCTGGCACGTATTAAGGACATTAGACATCCCTAGAGTGTATTTAACCCACAAGCTAACTAGACTTTATCCGGAACTGTGAACCCTTTACATCGCTAAATTTCATCTAATGTATAATGCATCTCTCAAAGGGCTCATAACGTGTAATTTATTAGATCGAGCGAGATACGTAAACGCCACGGTAGCAGATTGCTCCGATGGCTAAACCTGTACGTCTAACTGTTGTTTCTAAATCGCCGGTTAATGCACTCTGCGTTTGTAAAGGTGCAACGTTAAAGGAGGCTGGTTTATAAGGTAATTGATGGTAGAGTCCGTGTGCTAGCTTTGCACTTGCTTTGCACCGACTTAAATAGAACAAAGTGAAGGGGTGTCATTATAAACAACATATTTTCACAGAAATTATCAATTAGGTAATGATGACATTGCCACTGACAAAGTGCCATGCAGAGTTAGCTTGACCGGACTATATGGCTTGGTAAAATTTTATGAAAAAGAGCTAAACACTGCAAAAAATTGTATAATTGCCACTCGCTGAAATTAAGAGCCAGCCACCAATATTGATCTGGTCCGTCTAAAATGTTTTGGGAAATTGGAAGAGTCGCTTTTGATTAAAAGAGTCTATGGCTTGGTAAAATTTTATGAAAAAGAGTAAACCACTGCAAAAAATTGTATAATTGCCACTCGCTGAAATTAAGAGCCAGCCACCAATATTGATCTGGTCCGTCTAAAATGTTTTGGGAGATTGGAAGAGTCGCTTTTGATTAAAAGAGTCTATGTGTTGGTATAATTTTATGAAAAAGAGCTAACCACTGCAAAAAATTGTATAATTGCCACTCGCTGAAATTAAGAGCCAGCCACCAATATTGATCTGGTCCGTCTAAAATGTTTTGGGAGATTGGAAGAGTCGCTTTTGATTAAAAGAGTCTATGTGTTGGTATAATTTTATGAAAAAGAGCTAACCACTGCAAAAATTTGTATAATTGCCACTCGCTGAAATTAAGAGCCAGCCACCAATATTGATCTGGTCCTTCTAAAATGTTTTGGGAGATTGGAAGAGTCGCTTTTGATTAAAAGAGTCTATGGCTTGGTAAAATTTTATGAAAAAGAGCTAACCACTGCAAAAAATTGTATAATTGCCACTCGCTGAAATTAAGAGCCAGTCACCAATATTGATCTTGGTTTGGGAGATTCTCGCTGTTGTAGGCTAAAAAGTCGAATGATGAACTCTGGGACTCCGAGGGAAATAATCGAAACATTTTTAGGGAAAACAGAAGATAGCAAGACGTCGAGTAAGTCGAGAAATGATATAAATAAACAAATAAATTTAAATGCTGCAAATGTACTTAACGCAGTTAACTGCTGCGCTAAGCCACATAACCGTTAAACGGCATATAAACTCGTTTAATAATTGTTAAAACATAAGAATCTCCGCCATTAGGAGGACGCAAAGCACCAACGATAATATTATTCCAATGGCTTAGCAAGGTCAATGTGAAAAAATATTCTGACAATAAACTGAAATAAAGATAAGAGATTAAGTAAGGAATGTCTCGGTAAGTTCGTTTTATTTTGTAATAAATAGGAATAAAAGAAGAGTAAAAATAAATTGATCAAGGCATCCAATGCCAGAGGCAAGAAGTACCTATCTGTTCTTCAGCATTGGCGGGTGGTTTTATACAGAACTCTGAAAGAACTTGAAAAATACGCAGTCCGTCTGCAAACTGACCGTAAGTCCAAAAATTCTGGATATCTATTTCCGATCTTACGGAAAACCTACGCGCAGGCAAGTCCAGGGCTCAGGCAGACATGGAAAAATGTGCTATTAGATAACGCAGTTTTTTACTGTATAGTCTTGAGTTACTCACGTGTAGCCGAATAGTTTCCGAAATTGTAAAATTTCCACATTGAAAAATTTTCTTAGTTTAGTATATGGGAATCGAAATTTTCTGTTTACAAAATGAAAGTTTCCTTGATTTACTATGAAATTTTCGAGAACTTTTCACACTTTTTTGAAACTTTCGCAACTTGCACACCTGTAGTTTAAGGATGACTCACGTTAGACCGGCCCGTGTCCGGGCCGGAGCTTCCGGCGCTTACTTTTCTATGACATGACAGGTGATCACGTGATGCTCTCCATAGAAAACGAAGCGTCGGAAGCTCCGGCCCGGACACGGCCCGGTCTAACGTGAGTCATCCTTTATAGTTACCTGGTTTGCAAGAGGGCTTACTATACAACTCTGTAAGCAGCGATAATTATGGAGGTAGTACACGCTTTAGCAGTATTATTTTGTATTCAGTAGTATTTATACTTATATCCAGCCTATTAAGCACAGGCTGACTCACACCGCCTTTTAAAATGACATTACACTGTAACATCAGCAAAACAAAGGCACTGACATGACATGCTTAAAACATCGTAAATACTGGGATAAAGTTATCTTCTCATTTGTTAGTATAATTAAACATTCGTAAGGATGTCCCTTTGGGCTGTTTGGTGGCAATGTTGGAGCTGAGATGCATGAATATAAAAAGAAATGAATATCAAATCAAATGTGGGGTGATACAGGCCTGTTCCAAATCGTGTGTTCAAAAAGTTTGAATTTTGGCTCTTTCCAATGTGTTTTCCTGCCCGGAGCATGGAATACATGGAAAATGCACCATACCAACTTTTGCACCACCACCAAAATCTTTCCTAAGTTCTGTTTGTATATATTTTTCGATTTGGAGACTAAAATGACAGTTCGACTGGCCACTGTACTGCCTAATAATTTGTAGCAATTCTGTACAAAAATAACGGGTTGGTTAATATCTGGGATATAAAAATAATGTTTAGATTAAGTATTGGCAAGTAAATGTACTTACAGGATTATTTGTCATATTCCTCCTCCTTCCTCCTCAAGTCCTCACGTCACTTTCCCACTGCTGAGTATATTGGCTTTGACGAAAGCTTTGGAATGGGGTTGGCAAGTGAAGTATTTTACAGTTGACACCAGCATAGGTCTTAGGTTAATCCTACGAATAGTGTCAAATTCTTGTTTCTTCTCTAATTTTATGGCCTGGCTGGGATGTCCTTTAAGCCTTAATCTCATAGAACAAAACTAATTAATAACCTTCTCATTTTTTGAAGTCGGTTAAAAACCTTTGATAGTTGCAGTTGCCAACCTCATTGGGTTGTCTACTTGATGCCAGTCTTTAACTTGATGTCACGTTTTTAGCCTGTGTGACCTGTGTAGCGTTTCGCATTATATCATGGCATTGCACCTAATACAATAATGATTCATAAATACAACAGCCAATGTTTACCCAGGTATTGGCTGTTGTATCTACGAATGTTGCTATGTATTTTTCATGTCACTGTCAATGTTGTATTGACTTGTGAAAGAGCTCTTGAGGCCTTACAGAATAAGTTTTTGAATTTTGAATATGATTCCCGAAATCATCAGTTAGGTTATTCTTTTCTTATCAGGCAAACTTTACCGTTTTAGAAAAACAGTTCCATAGATCCACAGATAATGGAAAGTATCCGTAAAACAGCTGTTTATGCATGCAAAGTAAAATATGGAGCCCACAGAATCCCGTTCCCCGATTGTTCTGCGGACGGTTGGTTGCCGTCAACGAGGCGTGTGCGCACAACATTACAGTTCAGTCACAGTAGTCTGAAGACAATGATCTACATGAACAAGTAGTGCATTAAACCTTCCCCACTGATCACTGAGCCCTACCGCGAACATTTGAAATTTCTTTATCTGCCCCTATCGCTCGAATATGCAAGAGCGATAGAGAAACAGACAAAGTTTTTCGATGTTGGCGGTAGGCCTCAACCAATCCACATCTTTGTAAGACCCTGTGTAGAAAATCGTATTTCGATTCGTCGATTTTATACAAGCCTGTAACACTTTTAGTAATGAATTTACTTGAAGTTTTCCGCAAATTCGCATTACTACAGATTACAAGGAATTTTAAAAACAAAACAGAGCATTAGCTGAAGCTAATGCTCTGTTTTGTTTTTAAAATTCCTGTTTTGATGTGGATTGATGTGGTCCTGAAGGACCAAAAAAGAATAATAACAATACTCGTTCTGACTACCTATATTATTGCTCAGAACGGTCGTGAATCTAAAAACCTATAATTCGCACATAAAATCTAGCGAGTCGTTTGGCTGTAACTTCTGTAATGTTTGCCAAATAGGACATTTTCCCTCCCTCATTAATTACCAAAACGATAACTCAAGTTGATCTGAGACATCATTAACTGGAAACAGATCTTGAACTTCCACTTTAAACGCTTCTGCGAATCCCGTCACCCACTGCCCCCGCCATGTTATTATATGTCCTTGCACGTCTCAATATGCGGCTTACGAATCTACTGTAATCGGCGTTTCTTGGAAAGTGCCCGCGTTGGTTTTCCTGCTTTCGGCCCTTTGTGTTGCTAGAGGTTTCGGGAAACAGTAAGTTATTACGGAGTCTTAGTAATACGTAAGTAACGAGTCATCCTGTAGAACGGTCCGGGTCTGAGCTGAGGATCCGATACTTCGATTTCTATGACGGGATGTTGTCATTAGAAAACTGAAGTGTCAGACGCCTCGGCCCGGACCCGGACCGTTCTAGCGTAAGTCATCCTTAAGTTTTAAATAAAACATGTTCTAATTGAGACATTCCGTATAAATTTTACTGCTCGGCAGTTGGCCTTAACAAAGATTTCTAATCATCAATCTAAAACAGTACTTAACAAAACAAATTCCAAGATAATTTTCTCAAAATGAAAACCCTCTTAAAAGCCAAAATCTGTTAGAAAAGATCTTCTTTAAGGATTAAGAGACCTGTTCAGCAATTCACATATTCTCACCGCACAGAAATTTAATTGACCTACCGTCTGATTTAGTTTCGCGTAGGGCCGAAAAGCCCTAAAATCCGTTTCGAGCTCCGACCTTCACCCAGTTTAGGCGACGGCGACACACGCCCGCTACCCGGCCATAAGCGAAATTCTTGCCACTATCAAAATGCGAGTGAAAATAGTAAAATAATTGTACCAAGAATGACTACATCAGAATCAGAAGGCCAATTTAATTCGTTAGGGCCGAAAAATTTGAAAATTCGTCGATTTCAGCGTGTTCTGACCTTCACCTAGTTAAGACAGCACTGACACACTCGAACTTCCCGGGCTACTCATAACGCACCACCACCGCACACTGTTCGTAACTTCGTAGTAGTTAGTATTTGTGCCACTGTCAGGATAGGATGGAAATTACTGTTAATGTTAAGCCGTTAAACATAAAGGGCTTATTGGAAAATTCATCATACGTACAGAACATCGACTTCGAAGACGACCGCATCTCAGCATCTTTATGACATTATCGTGCAATTTGAAATTATTAGTTTCGACTTTCGACTTTCGATACGAGTTCCAACTGTGTTTTCTACCAAAGATATTATAACTCCGTAATAGATAGATACAGTCTAAGGAAAAAACGTGCCTCGAAAATCAAGAAAATTTGATTCTCGTTCAGAGGGCGCTACTAGTTTTGGCCTACAGTCGTATAGATGGCGTTGACGGTTTCGTTTGTTATTTAACAATTTTAACGCATATCAGTGAAAGAACATGGGTCAAAATCAAAAAAATAATTAATGCAAATAAAAAAAATCATTTATCTATATTTAAATACATTCTATCGTATTTTTATAAATCTTCATTTTTAGTTTTAAAGTGTGTCGACAGATGGCAGTGAATTTACTGAGGTTACAAAATTTACTATGACAGTACCGCTCTATCTTATTATATCCTCTTTGTTTCTACTAACGCACGGCAGCATCAAATTACGAGTATAGTAACGGCACCAATCATGTAACATTTAAGAGAGAATTTCGAGTACCTATTTTTAACTTTTCACCGACACCATTTAACGGGTCTGAAGAAATTTACATATCTTTCGAGTGTTTATAAAGCTCATCACAGACGCAGCGATAATATATCGGCAGATACCGTAAGATACGGCATCTGCCGATATCTTTTACGTACTATTTGATAGAGCACACACGAAGCTGTATATATACTATATATTGCTATCTAAACGACATCTTATAGCAAGGCATCTGCAGATGACTTGCGTATCTTGCGATGTATATATCGCTCGGTATATTTCGTCTCTCTCACAATGTAGGTGCTAGACAGAGAGCGATATATATTTTGGTATCGTTGGCGTGTGTGGTGCTTAGCGATACTCTAAGATATCTGTCGGTATCTGCCGATATATTATCGCTTCGTCTGTGACGAGCTTAAATGATTACCAAACTAAGACTAAGCATATCTCAGTGTCCTCAATAGTACAGATAGGGCTATAGGTATAGCATAGATTGGCATTTGTTTATCGGGTCTATCTACTTTATTCAGTCGTGAGAAGTGAGCGGCCGCGCCCGCCGACGTGGCCAATGGGATGCGAGAACGCCAAGCGAATTAATGCTGGTACCTATACTAAGGATATACTAGTTTCTTGTGGGATTTCAACTTGAGACAATAATCATAGAGTTTGTCTAAGCTAGCTTTGCAACTTGAACAGAATAAAGTGAGGGGGTGTCATTAAAAATTTGACGTTAAGACATTGCCACAGGTCATTGTAAATCCCATACAGAATTTTGTCATTAATTCTAGAGAAAAAACATAATCTACCCCATGAATGCGATTATCCTGGTTTAGTTTGTGGACAATTAATATGTCTATTAAGTGCTAGTTAAATATATCTAACATGTAATTACTGAGACTTCTGCTATCTTGTCTCTGACATGAAAATTATAACGTGCAATGTCCACAGGTGGGTATTTTCAAAATGCCAATTATAATGTCATGATTACTGCTCACAACTTAGATTAAGATGTTATTTGAATGAAATTAACATGTTCTCGCATTTTTAATTACTTAATCCACTATTAGTAAATATTATCGCGCAATTGGCGGTCTTAGTCATGAGTCAAGTATAGGTAGAACTTCAATAAAGGAGCCAGTGGCAGAGCATCAAAAATATAGCAACGAATCTCGACTGCTCGCAGTGCTCGTGTAAATTTCGCTGAAAAATCAATCATAAGTAATACTCGTACCTCGAGAAAATCACGGCAGGGAGCTCAAAAAAGCTTCAGAATATCTGAAGCTTCTGAATCAGAAATATACCCAAGAAGTACGAGAAATCAGGATAGACTCGTGTTTTTAGATATAGTTTCTAATAGTGCTCTCTTTATGAGAAATAGTTACCACATCAGAATTTTTAACGCAATCTCAGACAATTTTAATTTTTTTTTTGTTTTTTCTTTAGATTAGAAATTATTTAATTAAGGTGCCCAAGGTCTATTAACACATTGCTTATTATTACATCATTTTTGTATATGACTGTTTGTTGCCTAAATAAATTTAAAAAAAATTTTTTTAGAGCTCTCTCCCTTTAAATTTATTCAAAAGTAAGCTTTATCAATGGCTCAAGGAACAAATGTTGTATTCAACTAATGCCCTTGTCGACAGGCACACATAATATATGTTACGAGCAGTTTTGGGGTTTAATTTTTTTAATTTTTTATTTATTTATTTATTTAAACTTTATTGCAAAAGCAAAGAAAAATGTACAAATGGCGGACTTAATGCCAAAAGGCATTCTCTATCAGTCAACCATTAGGTCAAACAGAGACATAAATGTTGGTGCAGGATAGATTCATGAATTATGACGAGAAATAGAACCAAAAAAAGTCATATATTATGTATATATATATATATATATAAACATAATAAAGTAAACTTACAAAATTATGATTAAATACTAATACTTATATGATATACAAAAAATAAACTAATACATATTATCTATAAATTGTATATACAGATGTCAATCACAATGAAAAAATCAACGATGATCAACTCTATTTAATCTGTCTAGTTTTAAGATTACTTGACAAACATATTTTGCTATTGTATAGCAAAATATGTGTATGAGGAATGTTATGAAAGTGAAGGAAGCGAAAGAGGTATGCCAGGGCGTGATCTGTGCCTACCCCTCCGGGAAATAGGCGTGATTATATGTATGTATGTATAGAAAAATATGTTCTTGTACTGGAATTTTTTACTTACCACCTATTGTATCATATTTTATGCGAATAAAGAACTTATGAGTACTTTACTTTACTTACATTTCACAGCCGGAGCGTCCGCGGGAGGAAATTACTCTTAAGTATTTAAAAATAATTGTAAAAAAACCCTTGTTGTGGCAATAAATTATTTATCTATCTATCTTAAAAGAGAATATTTAGGAGATTTTTAAAACCAATACCTACTATCAGTTCTATAATAATTATAATTAATCTTAAACACCGAACAGGTGTTTTTATCGAGGCAGCTGTGGCCTTGCGCGATTTTGCACTAAAACTAAAATTTTACATGCGGCGAACAATACATTTTCCTTTTTCTGTATTTTGGTGTCAAAAACTGTTGCTGGTAGTAGTAAAGCCCACACATAACATAAACTACTAATTAATTTCTTACTTTGAGATAATTACAAAAGAAATCTAGATTTAGATTTCTCTCAGAATGTTTTTAAAGACAAAGTTGGCTTTCCGCATATCGTGCCTATTTTGCGTGAAAAGTTAGCCAAAAAACGATAAGAAAAATAGTCGAACTTAAACTATCGTGAGACACATTTCAAAATATTTAGATCAGTACGGTTTCACTCACTATTATTTTTAGTCGCTTTTGGCGACATGTTTCGGATTCTTTGGGAATCCTTCCTCAGGCACGAGTGTCCGCGGCGGTTGTACGTCGTGCACTGCCCAAACAATCCGAAACATGTCGCCAAAAGCGACTAAACATAATAGTGAGTGAAACCGTACTGATCTAAATATTAAGAATAATAGTAGTATATTTAATTCAATTAGTAACGGAAACATGGATTTACAGAAAAACAGTAGAACGCTAAAACGGATAACCACACAGCATGGTGCCTTGGTGGCACTGGCTGAGCCGCTGATTTTCCGTTGTTATGTTCAAACGCCATTTCAGTAGAGAACAAAACAATAAATTAACTCAAGTAGAAACAACACGCAAAAAAATTAAGATTCGTTTCAGGTTAGAGCACTTCCTACAGCCGCAGCTCTTCTCAGTAGGTATTTCCGTATACCGTAAAATGGGGTGAGTAGGGTTCGCGGGGAGAGTTGGGTTATGAATGGAGTGAGAAGGGATGAAAGGGGGTGAGATGGGATTTTAAAGCTACTGCTACAAAAATTATGTATTCCAATTTAAAATGGAGCTATAGTGATACTCATAATAATAAAAAAATCGATCCAACAATCTTCCAAAATCAACTGTGTATGAAATCCCACCTCACCCCAATTACGAGGGACTACGGTTTATCGTCAAAGTTATGAAATGGAACTACCCAAATTAAAATAAAAACTAAAATACAAACGTCCGGAACACACCACACACCATATATACACCATATGTACGTATTATATACACCATTCAGTTTGCATATGTAGAAATAAAATGTTATCGAGGTTTGAATGTCACTTTTGCCCCTACTCACCCCATTTTACGGTACTCAATAACACTTTTAATGTTACTTTGAAAAGAGATGATCAATACGCTGTTACTTGGAGCAAGCCTAACTCGGTCCTTGTGCTAAGCATCCTTGCACTTAGAGTGCCCTGGAAACCAGGGGTTCAGCCCTTGACCCACTGTATTGATCGTTAATGCTCCTTCTAAAAGCCTGTGATGTAACTGGGTACTTAGTATCGAGAAATGTGGGTGTAGAGAGAAAATTCGTGAAAATTGTTACTTGTGGGCGCCCAAAATATTCAGTGTTTGTGTGAAAAGTGCCTTAAATATTTTTAAAACTAGCGATGCAGCGTTTTTTTTTTTCGATTTGTGTCATGTTCCCTCCCTTCCGCAGGGCGTGGATTTTGAGTTTTGAGGAATAAATCGAGGATTGGTTTATATTACAAAATTAAGTGAGCACTATCCCTCCCACAAAGCAATATGTTTTAAGTATTCTATTATCCAGAGGTCGGCAATCTTTTTAGAAAAAGAACCACCCCGAAGTAGAATTTAAAAGAGCCTCGAATATAGATTTTCAGAGTTTTGTTTGTTTTAAATAGTTTTAATATACCTGACATTGATTTTTAACTAATATTTATGTTTAGGAAATATAAACCTTGCGGCTGCAAGCGTAGCTCGGAAGTGCCGCAAGCGGTTTAACTATCCCTAGCCTAAACATATAGTCACTAACGTGATATTGTACATAACGCTGCAAAGTTGCGGGATTACTCGTCACGTACATACATTCACGCTTTTAATGGGCGGCTCAAGTGCCTGGGGTACTATTTGTAGCAGGGTGCTGCATAAAAGGTACAGTTAACAACAGAAAACTTTGACGAAAGCACTCAACTTGACATGACTGTTTGGAAATCTGATTTATATATATATATTTTTTTACATTTACTGTGTTATTATTTTATTGATTGCATTATATTCTTAATTAAATTTCTTTTGACATATTGCAATATAAATTGTTTTTGCTTTGAAAATGTACCGGTGTAGTTTAAAGGAAGAGAAAAAATATATATATATAAATCAGATTTTTTGCTTCCCATTGTTTAGAATAGCAATTGTTTTAGAAAGGAATCCCTATTGCACGACATTATAAAATACTGTTACACATTTAAACTTAGTATTTAAGAATTTTGCAATGCCCTGACAGGGTATCATGTACCTCCTACTTTACAAATAATACCTATATATTGTAATGTACCTGATTATGCAAATAAAATGATATAATGAAATAGGAGAGGATTCTCTTCTAGAGGCCATACCTGACAAGAGGCCTAAAAAAGGCCATAAATTCAATTGTGCTTTTTATACGAATATGATATATTTATAACGACACATACGACAAAATGTAATTTACTAAGGGAAATTAATTACGTGTTGACATGTAAAATACTTCTATTTAATAATAGTTATTTACGATACAAGTGCGGAAAAGAGGAAATTCGAAACGAGTGGCGATAAATTAAAACACGACCGCAGGGAGTGTTTTAAATCGACACGAGTTGCGAATTACCTTTTCGCACGTGTATCGTACAACGTTTTACAGTACATATGGCCCTTTAACCCTTAAATGCATAATGATGTATATATGCATCGTATATTTGATGGTCCGTGGCTCAATATGCAGCTATCCAAAATATTATTCCCTCAATCTATACAACATGACACATCTATTTCAATTTATTAAAAAGTTATACAAAAAATCATGCATTTAAGGGTTAAACTTTCGACATATGCACGAAAAGTGCTCATTCCCGCACTAGTGCGAAAAAGTAGCACCATATGTACTGTAAAAGTTTGATTGATTGATTGATGCTTTTACAAGTCTGTATAATATACATTGTACAATCAAGCGCTTCGGTGTTGCCATTAGAAGGCTGTCTCTTCTACTCAAGCCAGACTCAAAACACTTCAGTTAGTTCTTACGGCACTTTTATTTCCCAAAAATATGTTCAGATTATTTTAACAAAATTCGCGGCTCTTGATATATTATATATATTAATGACGGGTCACTCACGTGTTTTAAGTCGAAAACGCTCGACATGTTTCACTCCGTACCGAGGAGCGTCATCAGGAGCTTGCGTCGACGGTGACGGACCGGCGCAGACTGCGGGCCGCAGCCCTCCGCGCCCGATGACTCGGCGCGGGCGCCGGTGGCGGCAGGGGGGGCGAGATATATTATTTACTATTACAGCTGGCTCTTTTGCATTTGCCGATCCGATCGTTTTGTGGTTAAAAGGAATGAATAATATCAAATATATGATTTTTCAGAATACATCAGGTCTTCAGTCTCCACAGTATTTTACTGTTATTGCTAAAAGCTGGAACTCTAAATATCTAGTCTGCTTCGCTAAATAGTATACCTACTTATTACTTTTACCTGTCACCACACCAGTACCATCGCCCACATATGTTGTTGTTTGTACATGTCTGTTGCGAATTTAAAAACGCATAAATAAATTAGCATTAACTTTTAGCCTTAACATTTTCACTTAATTTCATTGATTGACATTATCTGTCCCGTCGTCAACTGCATTCGAAAACAGAATTAAAAATAGTCCTTATTAGTATTCCGACTGTACAACATGCAAATTGTATGCGTACGTTAGCCGGCCATTTTGAAAAGTCCCCCGTCCTCTGTAATTCGCTTTAAAAGGGAGTCGTTTCAACATGGTAGTTTAACGTAGGCTTGCTATTTGCTCTCCTACGAGCTAACGCTACTAAATTACGAAGCTTCGCACTACCAACTTAGAAATGTTTGCTAAGATCTTTTGTTTATTTATGAGCCTTCTAGTACATTTTAGTTTTCTCGCAGTTACCGAGTAAGGTTAAAAACACGTATTCAGTTATCGGCAAAGCTAAAATGCATAAAAAACGTTGACGTAATTTTTTAGGGTTCCGTACCCAAAGGGACCCTATTACTAAGACTCTACTGTCCGGTCTGTCTGTAAGTATCTCATGAATCGTGATAGCTATAATAGTCAGTTGAAATTTTCACAGATGATGTATTTCTGTAGCCGTGCCACTACAACAAAGAACCGCTACTAAAAAGTACGGAACCCTCGGTGGGCGCGTCCGACTCGCACTTGTCCGGTTTTTTAGTGTTTGTATTTGACAGGTTAGGGCCTAACCTATCAAATACAAACACTAGGCTAACAATTAGACTGCTTGGTAACAGGATGTAGGTATTGTAGGTGTACAGCTGATTAATGCCAGGCTGTTATCGCTATAAGTAAGCGTATCGTTACGTTGAAAAGAAACTAGTGAAAGTACCTACGACACAGAATAAATAATAGTACTACCGTACAGAAAGGACACTTCCTACAAAACCGAAGTTTGACAGCGATTCAGGGACGAATCATGCTGCCCCTTATGTATGGCACTATCCCATTCGACTATTTAGGGTTGTCAAAATTCAAATCATTATCTTATCTCTGGTCGTCCACGCAAAGTGACGTCAAGTTGTGCCAACCCTAATAATTGCTCGGAGCAATGCTGAGCCGAACGGAGCAGAGAAAGCCCGAAAGGAGGAGTGTCCCCTCACTGCCTACGGTCTTCAATTACATACATCAGGGATTCTTTATATAGGTATTGGTTAGTGAGGCGATGCGCTCGGCAATATACGAGTATAAATAGGAATAACAGCGTCAGGCGCACAGTGCGTAGTTTTAGGGTCCCGTACCTCAAAAGGAAAAAACGGAACCCTCATAGGATCACTCGTGCATCTGTCTGTCAGTCTATTTTCTCCGAAACTACTGGACTAATTAAGTTGAAATTTGGTACACATACACAAGTTTGTTACCCAAAGACGGACATGTAACGTAAACAAATGAATTTTAAACATGGGGCCACTTTTGGGGGGTAAATGAAAAAATGAAAAAATAAAGTTTTTCAAACTATATCATGTTACAAATCAAATGAAAGAGCTCATTGTGAGAATCTCAAATATATTTGTTTTTGTAATTTTAAAATTAAATAATTTAGAAGTTATTTAAGAAAATAGCCAAAAAATTACTATTCCCTCCCCTTTATCTCCGTAACTACAGGGCCTAAAATTTTGGAAAAAAAATACACACAATAGTTTTTTACCTATAGACGACAGGAAAACCTATTAGAAATGTGCAGTCAAGCGTGTGTCGGACTTAATTACTTAATTTTGATCCGGCCCCTACGGGTTTTTTAAAGACATTTCACTCACGCTCACGTTCGACATAAGAAAAATACATTGTTAAAAATGGTGTAATATACGGAACCCTTGGAACGCGAGTCTCCGACTCGCACTTGGCCGGTTTTTATGTTAAAACTAGAAGAGCATAAGTTTCATGACACAAAAGAACTCTTACGATTGTACCTAGGTACATTTATAATGAGTGCTTTTAAGGCTAAATGGGGCTTTGAGCTTTTATATTGAATACAACGTGTTTTATTCTGAGCTCGACAAGCTCAGTGATAAGCTCTTTAATTAGTCTCTTTTAAAGTTGAGTATTGTGTCTTTTCAGAGCAGAATTAAAGCAAGTAGCTGCGGTGTTTGGTAATGTGTCTCTAGCCTCCCTCTCCCCTGGGTTTATTTTTATTACATCTCTATTTTTTTTGTATCAACTTATAATATTTTTAATTCAACGACCTCAAAAAATAAGATCAAGTAATTAATAACGATGTAACAGGTATATAAAACATACTAAAATCTCCTTTTTTGGAATCCGGTTAAAAACTCCAAAAGCGTTCATGTTTTAGCACGTGAAACACACCACTTTGACTTTTAACGAAATTCGGGTCCTCTCCGTATTTTTAACTAAATTTTCTCGAAGCTAATCTAATGCCAACGTACCAGGCAGTTTAAAAGTCCGGAGTCTATTACACCCCTCCCCTTAAAAGGTATTGTTCGAGTCCATTACACTCCCCCTTTAAAACAAAAGCCCCCCTAGCACTATAGAGCGTAAATAGCGTGAAACTGCTGCGAAATACTGAGTTATTATTAAAAGAACGTGAAGTTAAAATGTTTGAAAACATTCTTCAGACATTGTTTGGCCCAAGCTAGTTTAGTTAGGTAATATGGTACGAACAAAAGGACATAAAATAAAGCTAAAACGTGTTAAGTTAAAAGAAATAATAAAACGCACTGATATATGTATAAGCTTGTATTATTTTCTCAACCCATTGACTCCATGCATGTCAACGTCAATAGTTGCCAAAAAAAAGACACTTATACACTTTGATTAAGTCAATGCCTATACAAATTTAATATGGTCATAGAGCGAAACGAGAGATTCACTCTCATGAAGATTTCAGTCTCCAATATATTTTTATAAAAAAGAGCAAGACGGAGTGTAAATCATCAATCTCTGAAATTTCATAAAGCCCCAGTTTGGTCGTTATAAAAAAATAGAAGAGCCGCGTTGGCCTAAAAAGAGCCGCATGCCCACGGGCCAACATTTGCCGACCCCTGATCTAAACAGCCTGCTGAATTTTTGAATGAAATATATTAGCTTCTGTTACACTTTCATCTCCAAAAACTCAATCAGTAAAACAAACTTCATTAACCAAGCGAGCCTAAATAAACGATCCGTACTTTAGGCAATAATATTTACTTGCGTAGTATTTCCCTAAAACGAACTTTAGCCTCAGCCTCAGCCTACGTTGTTTTCATTAGCTGGCGTGGGACGCTGGACGCCCACGTACTACGAAAAAGGGTTTATGTGCTACTATACTACCTACTATGTACCACAGAATGGAAATAATACTTATAGAATTCTCAGTCTAACAAAACCTATGTTTGACTGCGAAAGGTCGCCGGTCGTGACCAGTTCCCTAGTTCATGGCGTCGATATCGTGTTTTGTTTCTCTCACACTAGACTTTGCCTTCAAAAACTGCTCCACGCAGTCGTGACCGTACGTAAGCATTAGTGTTCGATTCGACCGAAGTTTCGATTTCGATTTCGGCAGAGAAATCATGTTTCGGCCGAAATTAGAGCAAAACCGTACCTTGTGTTTCGGTCTAGGCAAAACATCCCTATTTCATCTATCTATAATTTGCAGCTCCTTTTCTCCAAAATAAATACTGAGCGCGACATAAACGAAGACTATTCATATCTCGGCTCTTTGAAATGAAAAATACTGATAATTTACTGCGGACACTGCGATTGGCTCTTTAAAAAGTTTGCCGACCTCTGACAAAAGGCCAGTCTTATTTTTAAATAAGATAAGTAAATGCCTAATAATAACAACTACCGTTTTGACCTACCACACCACACTGAAACAAAATATAAATACAAACTTATTCGATTAGATACGACGTCCAAATCGTTCAATCCAGAAATTATACTAAAATCATAACATACTGCCTACACTTTTAACTGAGAATTTGTAAACCTTTAATTATTGTTAATACATAAGACCTATATAACTGTTCAGTCAGTGCTGCTTTTAGAATACAAAATATCGAAATCCCGAAACAAAACATCGGGCAAATAAACATCGCAAATTGTCAGCGCGCACTGAAAATATCGCATGCCAAGCGGTTGTGGACCTGATGATGGGACATTCGGATGCAAGTTAATCTAATTTCAACGTATATACATATAGTTGTCTCGCTTGTATTATTAGTGCAGCATAATAAGATCAAATTAATATCAACTTTTACAGCTCGAATGCTTTTTTTCTAGTTTGATGCTAAACGTCGTGATAAATAAAACTGATAGTCTTTTTCAATCTGCGGGTCGCAACCCCAAGGCGGTAGAGGTTTCACAACCCTAAGGGGGTCGCAGTGCCTTTAAAAAAAGATTTGCGGAGGTTCGCAGTCAATTAAAAAAAAACATGTCGTTATGATAAAAGGCTGAAAACACTGCTATAAATCGTCGCTATACTTACTCAACCTCATATCTGCAACCATTTGATGGAAATGTCGCTTTTCTTTCATTCGGAATACGGGTGTTTTTGTCATCAAATGAATGTTGCAGATACGAGGTTGAGTAAGTATAGCGGCGAAATCACACTATGTTCGCCTTGGACCTGGATTCGGACTTTGAACTTGGAGACATGCACTAGTCCTCCAAGTCATAGCCGAGCAAACGCATCTTGTATAAAACAAGATATTTTAGTATAACACACAGTTCATTGCACCGCATCCACTTTGTTTTATTGCTAACTGCGCAAGAAACTGCATTGTACGTCGAACTTCACGGTCGAACACGAACAGAGGGCTACCGCGAACACCGAAGTTCTCGAGATCTTTCTCTGTCACTCTAATTACGCCTTAATTGGAGTAAAAAAGAAAGATGCCCGCAACTCAAATCATACCCTCAAGATGGATAAGTGCCAAACATGTTTTGAAAAAATCGATCAAAATGGAATGCTACAATGCACGGCTTGCAAAAAATGCTATCATTACAGATGTGTATAACTTGCAAACGTCGGTGTTCGCGGTAGGCCCTCAGCAACAATGCATTTACACAAAAACACACATTGTGGCTATTCTAATAAGGTTTAAAATTGAATGAGTCTAAACTAAAGGGGTGTGTCGGCAAGTCGGGCTAGTTTGATATAGTGAAGATTTCGATGCTTTACTTAAGGCCAGGATTACACTTGTAAGTTTTACTTACGTAAGTAGGGACAAAGCTATTTACTAGAATGAGATAACGATATTCATATCTCATTCTGTAGTATAGCTGTGTCCCTACTTACGTAAGTAAAACTTTAAGGATAGCGTTGTTTGGGAAGCAACTGAAGCAAGTGCTCATTTATGAAGTTACTTCACTTCACTTGCAATATAATTGTACAACGAAGCGTGCTATAAGCATCACAATGCCCCGTAGCCAACACGCCAATCGCTAACGCTCCGTAGCGATCGAAACGCAACTGTCACTGTCGCACTAATATGGAAGAGTGATAGAGAGACACAAAGCGTTTCGTTGTCGAAGCGATAGCGATTGTCGCCTTGGCCGGCTGGTTTGTAGTTTTATCACGATTCGTTGTTCGTGATCTGTTTGTCTATCTATAGTTTAGTTTATAACCTTAAAACGCAAAATCTCGCAAAATTTTATTGAGATGACGTGTGTCACATTATTACCCACGCTGTTTCTAAAATACTATAGGTACAAAATATGGTAGGTACCTCTCTTGAGCTTTTTTTTAATTCAGTATGTACGACCTACGTATGTACGACTTTATTTTACCTAAGGATAACATTACAGTCAAGGCCACAATCAGAAAAAAACCCACTAATTAGTATATAATTACACTAATTACACGAATGAAATATAACTACAATTACAGAGATTTATTTGATTATTTATGAAGGAATGAAGCAAAAGAGGTGTGTCTGCATTGGAAGTGGAAATCCGTGATTACTGTCTGATTATACCAAGTAACAAATTGGATACGCTATTACGCTTCCAATTCTTGTTTTTTTTAGTGGAGAGTAAAAAACCGCGTAAAGGCGAAATTAATGCGTCGAGGCATTCTCTCCCCTTATCAATATCAACCTAACGTAGAAACTAACGAAGTGGTTTATCACGTTCCTAAACTAAATTTTGAGATACGAAGGTTGAACCCCACATAAACGTGCCATAGCGGCGAGTAAGTTTCAAGTATGCGTTGTAAATTTGAAGCACCTAACTTTAGGAAATCATGGGGCGTTGACCTTTCTAAAACATAATGAACGGTTTTAATAGAAATATCCATGAACTCGCAGGTCGATGACGACCTAAGGTTGTTTTATTAACAATGTATGGTTGCGCCATCATATTTGACGTGACTTGGCCCGCAGACTTAGTGTAGAAGAGCTCTATTACCTGTATTTGTGCCATTTTCAACCAAAAGGGTACTTTGTCGCTTGTCAGTAAGGCACTATTTCCATATAGCTTTAATTAGAAATCAACCTTATCGACAAGCGACAATGTGGTACCTTTTGGTTGAATACGTCAATTTAAAAGTCCTGTGCTGCCTTATAATAGTTATAATTTTAGTGCTATTGCTGGCCAAAGACCTAGAATAACCATATTAACCTTACTTTTTTTGCCTTCAAACGTAAATCGTATATATTTTTAATTTTAGTCTAATATAGCTTCATTATTCATTAGTCGACTTAACTGTTAACTCGTAACAGTTGGAAAATGTAATCAATAATAAGGCCGAAAATCTAAGTAAATCATCCTCCCCTAACAGCATTTACACGTCATTATGACGTCAGCGACGTCATTATGACGCCATAATTGCGTCATTATGACGTCGCTGACGTCACTTTGCTACCTGGGTCGTAATGAGAAAACCAGATTAGCCCGGATAAGCCTGCCTAATTAGGTCGCGAAGGCACTGTATACCGTGAAGCCTACGCAAGTGACCTTTCGCTGCCAGACCTTACATACCCTTGACAACCCACGGGCGTCAGTTAAAGCCTGACCATATATGATCATTGTCAAGAGGGCGCTGTTCATTATCATGTATGTATGTAATTTTTGAATATGAGGATGTACAATTACTATTACAAATAAAATATATTCTATTCTATTCTATAGGGTGACAGTTCAGTATAAATAGTATGAAAAAATTCGTTCCAGTGAAATTCCGCAACATGGCGCGTGATCATATATTCCTGGTCAGGCTTTACATCATAAAATACAACATAGAGATATACAGTGTACTGTACACTTAAGAAAAATTAAAGCGGGCTATTTTAAAATATACTAATACAGTACTCAGCAAACCAGCTGCATGCGGCTTTTCGGACCTGTTTTTATTTTTTTATGTGATTTTGAGTTTCCAAAACGTCCCGCTAGGCGCGCTGGGCAAAATCCATAAAAAATAGACATAAAGGATGACTCACGTTAGACCGGGCCGTGTCCGGGCCGGAGCTTCCGGCGCTTCGTTTTCTATGGAAAGCATCACGTGATCACCTGTCATGTCATAGAAAAGTAAACGCCGGAAGCTCCGGCCCGGACACGGCCCGGTCTAACGTGAGTCATCCTTAACGCAAACGCACGCACGTCACGTTATCTAATGAAATTTACACTAGGGCTTTTGGAGAGCGAATTAAATTTCAAGTTTTGAAAAAAAAAAATTGCATTACCTTATTGCAATGGATTAAGGTGAAGAAATGTATACATATTTATGAACTCGACTGTATGTAACGTAAGCAATGAGTTTGATCTGCATCATAAGGAAGATTTTAGAACTCTATGGACTATCCTTTTAAGACAGGACGCGGCAAACCGGCTGCATGCGGCTTTTCTGACCCGCAAAAGAGCCGCAGCTCTTCAAAACCCGAAAATAAATTTAACATAGATTCAAACCAAAGAGGATATAATAGGATAGAGGGGTACTGTCATAGTAATTTTTGTAGCCACAGTAAATTCACTGCCATCTATCGGCACACGATTAAAACTAAAAATTAAAATATCAAAAAATGTATTTATAAATGGATAAACGATTTTTTTATTTGCAATATTTGCATTGATTTTTTTTATATTATTTTGACCCATGTTCTTTCACTGATATGCGTTAAAATTGTTAAATAACAAACTAAACCGTCAACGCCATCTATACGAAAGTAGGCCAAAGGTAGTGGCGCAATCTGATCGAGAATCAAATTTTCTTGATTTTCGAGGCACGTTTTTTCCTTAGACTGTATCCATCAATTACGGAGTTATATCTATCTTTGTTCAAACCCTGATTTAACTTACTATTAACACTATTAATATGCTATTGTGAATTAACTGAAGTAACATTGCTGAGGTAGCATGTATCTATTAATAGCCACAAAACCACCGTTATAGCAACATTTCCGTTGATCGCTTCTCTAATCATCATTAGGAGAGGAAATAAACAATGATTACGTATAATATGTAGTTTTCCTCAATATAGGCTTGTACATTGTTTTTCTATGTAAACTGCTAAACTCCCGGATAAAGGATAATACGCCAGACCGGGCCGGGGCCGCGGAGCTTCCGGCGCTTCGTTTTCTATGGAAATCACCACGTGATCACCGATCAGCCGTCATATTAAATGACATGTCGTACGCTTTGGCCCAGGCCCGGCCCGGTCTAGCGTGAGTCATCCTTAAAGGTCTATCCAATCCAAGGATTTCAAGAACGACTGTTCGTTGCCTATATCCAAATTTCTTATTTTGACATAGCAAATAAAGGGCTGATGGTAAGAGAAACTACATGACCTTAATTCGTTCTATGCATGACAGTGGCGCCGCTCTAGTGGGTATGGGACATTAGTTATCTGACAACTGACAGCTGTCAAATAGTTTAAAAATGTCGTCTCATGAAATCTCCCATTTTTCCCACGCCACGTGTTGTATACTAGTTGTAATACTATTGACGTATTGCCTCCGTCCTCCGCCACACACTCATAAATTATAGTAATTTTCTTACAAAACTAAGCAAAAATAACCGGTTTCCACGCTCCAATAAGGGATTAAGATCGATAGATATCGCAAAGTACTCTCTAATGTCCATAAATAACGTCTATGGTCATTAATTAACTTTTTTTGACAAGCCATTAAGCATAATTACTGCACAACGCAGCATTGGACACGAATTCGCCATTTGCTTTAATTTTTAAATGCTTCATTCAGAGCACGTTTGGCCAACATAACGCGTGTGAATCCAAATTAAAAATAAATGTAACTTTTTCTAAAGGCTACCACAGATAAATAATTCGGTGCCGTGCTGTTTATTGGCTTTGATTACACATGGCAGAAATAATCCTGTGTTATCGGAGCCGAATAACAATAAGACTGGCAAAGTTCAAATCGAATAAAATAACTGTCTAAAGTCAAGGACATCTATCAGCCATCAGGGTGCGTAGTCAACATGCCAATCGAAACGCAACTGTCACTGTCGCACTAATATGGAATAGTGATAGAGACACCAAGCGTTTCGTTGTCGAAGCGATAGCGATTATCACCTTGACTAGGCCGGCAGGTCTAAAATTATCAGCACCATCAGACCGATTTCATACCTGTCTGCTGTCTGCTATGTAATTCCCTGATTCTAAATTTAACTTGAAAAACGTTTTATGTTATTACTTTAATGGCGATTTTTTATAAATTTTATAATTTTACACTGGCCACTGGCCAGTTATAATTAAAACTAGCTGTTGCCCGCGACTTCGTACGCTTGGATTTGTATGTTGGTGTTGGAGTTTCAAACTCTTAGCTTGACCCTATACCAACTTTCAACCCCTTTTTAACCCTTTTAAGGAATGAATTTTTAAAAACGCTGAAATTACTTTTCTTGCATTCTACTAATATGCCTTTATACAAAGATTCAAGTTCAACACTCACAAAAATATTTGACATAAAAGGTACCTATTGTGAAAAATTCAGCTCTCTAGGTCCAACGGTTTGAGCTGGGCGTTAATTTAATTGAGTCAGGACTTTTACGTTTATATATATAGATGGATGAAATGGAGCCGGTGTAGCTTTATTTGACGTTCATATGCCTAATATTGTCTTCGGTTACCGCGATAGTTACTCATGAAATAAAACTATGAAAACGGATTATATCGCGTATATTGAATTTATAATACATCCCGACGTTTCGAACTCTTTTCAGCGTATCTTTATCTTTAAATGTGTTTTATTGTCAAGTACAAAATACCAGGTGGTTAAACTCACAAAACACTTCATTTGAGCGGTGGACACTGGACATTACGCAAATACAGTCCGCTGAATTGGGGCGCTCCCTGACTTCCCTGAGGGACCCACTCCAATAAAATGAATTACGAGTAATAGTTTTCTTTTTTGCGTAGTCGTTGTAGCGACGTTTTCAGGCAATTTTTATGAATATATTTCATTTAACAATCTCACTGAGCGTCTGCCGAGTTAACTTGGTCGTCTCTTGTAGGCAGGTCTTTACCCGGATACAACGAAGCAAAAATATGTACATTTTAAACTTCAAATTATTATGGCAATTAAAATTAACGTACCAAATCCATCATAAAACATGCCTAAAAATTATTACAAGCACTCACGCGCATACTTTATTAGGGTTCCGTACGCAAAGGGTAAAAATAAAAACGCACCCTAAAGACTCCGCTGTCCTTCTGTCTGTCACCAGGCTGTGTCTCATGAACCGTGATAGCTAGACAGTTGAAATTTTCACAGATGATGTATTTCTGTTGCCGCTATAAAAATGTCCCCATAATATTTATTTATTTTAGAGCTCCCATATAGAGTTACCAGATGTCAGGAATTTTCCTGACTTGACAGGAATTTTCGCGAAAATTGTGAGGTTTTTTTGAATTAATAGACTTTTTTTATATACAATGTTTTATAAATCTAAATCATGTCTATTATTCGCATTTGCAAAGTTAACAATATAATAAGGAGTAGGTACGTATCCTCTGCCTCTGTGATTAAAAATAATGTAGGTAAATCATCTTGTTTAATCAGACCCCCCCCCCCCTATCATCGTCGTCGTCGTCAGGAAATTCAAAATTTGTATCTGCATTCTGCATGGTAACCCTACTCCCATACAACAGACGTGATTTTTTTGCCGTTTTTTGCGTAATGGTACGGAACCCTTCCGTCCGACTCGCAATTGGCCGGTTTTTTCTTAGTATGTAAAACAGTCGCCATCAGATATATCGTAGCGGCCGAGGTGCTCATAAATATCTGAACACGCACACTAACGCCTTGACAATAGAGGCGTGTTTAGATAATTGTAAGCACCTTGGCCGCTCCGATATATCTGATGGCGACTAGTACAAGTGGCTACTGTAAAAAAAAGTTTTGATGCGTTAGTAATTAAAGTGGTCTGTTGTTTATGGGCCGTTAATCTTAATTAAAATTACAAAATTACTTTTCTCAAACATGCAATAAAATAGCGTCCTTATGTGCGTCAAAACAGGCTTCAAAGTATCACGTATCGGGCGGAGCAACTCGAGAGGAATTAAATAAAGTATAGGAATTTCATACGAAATTGAAGGCCTAGGCCGGGAAATATATTTTTTTTATTTTAATGTAAACATGGCGTCTGAGTTCATGCAAACAGGCTAAACAGCTGAATTTTTTTTTAGTCGTAGCGCAAAAATAGTCCCATTTTCGTTCCCCGTAAGCAACCCTTAATTTATATTTCAAAAAAAAAAACGCAAAAAAAAACTTTATAGGGCTGTATCTCCTAAACCATGCGTCGTAGCGCAAAAATAAAATTTTCGCTCCCCTCTTGGTGACCCTTAATTTATATCTGAAAAAAAAAACAAAAAAAATCTTTATAGGGCTGTATTTCCTAACCCATGCGTCGTAGTCGTAGCGCAAAAATAATAAAATTTTCGTTCCCCTTTATGAAACCCCACAGTAATGTACAAAAAACACAATAAATATAAAAAAATTAAAAAATCTTTCTTTATAGGGCTGTATCTCTTAAACCATGCGTCGTAGCGCAAAATATTAAAATTTTCCTTCCTCCTCGATACTCCACGCACAATAACCTATCACATTACGACATGAAACAATCATCATCATCATCATGTTTGTATTATTATTTCATTGCATGTTTGAGAAAAGCACTATACATACCTCGGCGTGAAAAGGGGTTGCCTCTATTCGACCGGCAACCCCTTACTTCACGGCCTCTGTAGTAATGTACTATTGATTCCATGGACACTATATAAAGGAGCCAAATCTCTATGTATCAAAAGTGTCCATCAAAAAACAGTAATTAGGCGGCGCCACCATACACCGAAATACTACCAAAAACACCCTACGTAATTTGGTCGGGTTATTTGTTGCCTTATATGGTTCATGTTATACTCATGTCCCAGAGCCTAACTAGCGCCACCGGAGAGATTAGAACTATTATTTAAAGCTGAAAGCGGTCACTTTTGCAACAATTCTGCCATAAGAGATTGGCATCCTTTTTAAACCATCCATAATTGATTCTGTTTTAGAAATGTCTAAAAAAGGTATTTGAATTGCATTATACTACAGTCAGCAGTAACGGATCAAACTACGCGCCATAAGTGTCTAATGACCAAAGAGGATATAATAATATAGGATAGAGCGGTACTGTCATAGTAAATTTTGTAGCCACAGTAAATTCACTATCATCTATCGACAGTATCGACACACGATTAAAACTAAAAATTAAGATGTATAAAAATACTAAACTTATATTGACTGACGGGATAGTTCACAGGTGAACAAGATGCATGATGATGATTGGTTTGAGGATTACGATTTTCAGTCCATATTTTTCTATCCGACCTCACGTGTATCCATTCTAAATCAGGATCTTAGGAGGGGATACCGCCGTTTAGCCAAAATATTTTTCGCCAAATTTCACTTCCCAACAAACTTATGGCATCAGTTTCATTTCCCAAATGAAATTTTAGCAAGTTTTTTACTTCGCAACCATTTCATTTCCCAACCCCATACTTGCGAAATGAAAATGACGTACTAGGTTTGGTTAGGTTAGGTTGGATTATGAAAATTTGCGAAATGAAATTTCGCCCAAGTAAAAATATGGGATAAATAGTTTGGGAACAAAGTTTGTCAAGTAATTTTCGCCGAAACATCAGTAAAGCTCTTAGGAGATATATAATACCCAATAGATAAAGAACCTTACTAATAAATAATCCACGAGAAAAGGAAAAAGTTTATTGGCTTTGTCTTTTTATTTATTCGTCAAACTTAATATCATTCATTTGACGTCGAGCTAAACAGTGCTCATTTTAAATTCGAAAATTCCTCGTAAATTCGGAACGCCCGTGACCTCAGCCAGAGTCCTCAGACACGTGTAGAGTTCGTTGATCTAGCTTTCTAGACCCTGTGGTTTTAAATGTCAATAAGAAACTTGTTTTAAAATTTTCTTGAGTTGAAATGAACAGAGAAGCGTGTAGGCGAATTTGACCGTTTTATTCCTAATTCTAAGAAAACGCGGATTTGAATTGCGTCCTCAAAACTAAATGAATAACTTTTCTTATTGGCACAAAACTCAAATTATATTGATAGATTTATTTTTGGGTTGGATCATATTCATTATTCCCTAAAATGTCTCATTATTTTCTTCAAAACCTGTGAAATAAAATACTAAATCTATAATTAGATTAATTAGTCTCGACTCTCGAACCAAGTCTGTGGGAATTTTCAAATTATAGATATCCCACCACTGCTAACCGTTGTAACGTGTTTAATCTCGATATTTATATCTCCACTAAATTGTTCAAGATTTCTCGTTTTACAATAAATTCGGGATCCCCCTTCCTTCTACCCTCAGACACGTGTAGAGTTCATTGATCTAGCTTTTATTCTAGACCCTAACCATTCACAAGCCTCAGTCTCATCCCCCGGATCCCCAATAACAGTGTGATCTCCAAGCGAAACTCACGGATATCATGGCAACGATCTCTATTACTTGCTATAGCTCAGGAAGTGGACGGTTTTATTGCGATCTCTTACTCACAAACTTTTTTAAAGCAGCAAATGGCCAACCCACACTTAAAAGTGGAAAGAGTAATATCAGAATAACATTTACGTTACGAAATAGCTACATAATTGCTTGCTAGGTACATAATTCAAATATACAAAATAAATAACGAAAACTTAAGGTAATACCTACTAGAGTTACACAGGGTTTCGGAAATTTTGGGATCTTGAGGCCAAATTATACTAAATACGAGAACGCAAGTAACGCACAGACCCAAAGTGTTCTGTGAATTAGACCTGCGAGCTGCGTACGCAGAAGGTACACGGGTGGAAAATTAAACTAGGGACCCTACCCATACCCTGTGGAGTTAATTACTACCCTACCCATACTGTGACTTTTAACAAGCTTTTATACTCCGTGTTCAAGTATTCAAGTAGTTTATTTGCTTTCATGTTGTTGTACATAGGTTCTTAGACGATTCTCGCTGATTTGGCCTTGAGCGTCTCAGCGTCTCTGTACCCGCACCCCGCTCACTGCGATCGTACGTGAATTTCGTCTCGGTGCGGCGACTGCGGCGGAACGAGGTTCAAAGAATAACCTACAGCCCAGAGGCGCGCGGCATTTGGCGCTATACCTCGTATTTGTGTATCTTTTGCAGATATTTTGTTGTTTGAGTATGAGTAGATCATGCGTAAATATATTCCCTTATGCATTATACTTTATTAGTTAATTTGTGTTTTATCTGTTTCTTACAAATAAATACCTAAGTCAAATCGACGGATTAAGATTTATAGCTAAAGCTTGGTATGTACTAAATTGAGGCGTACAGTGCGTTTATTTTATACAGTTTTTTTTAATAATAAGTTTTCGTAATAAATAAATATAAATAATGCCATTAATAGTTAACTTATAAAATTAAAGTACCTACTAGCTTCATATACTACTACAAATGTGTTATTTTTCGAATTTCGAAGTTTTCTCAATCATTACGTGGGAATATCATCATTATTAGGGTTCCGTACCTCAAAAGGAAAAAAACGGAACCCTTATAGGATCACTCGTGCGTCTGTCTGTCCGTCTGTCACAGCCTATTTTCTCGGAAACGACTGAACCAATTAAGTTGAAATTTGGTGTATATATGTAAGTATGTGACCCAAAGACGGACATGTAACGTAAACAAATTAATTTTAAACACGGGGGCCAATTTTGGGGGGTAAAAGAGAAAAAAAAAGTTTTTCAAACTATATCGTGTTACATATCAAATGAAAGAGCTCATTGTGAGAATCTCAAATGTATATTTTTTATAATTTTAGGATAAACAGTCAATTCAATTCAATTCAATTCAATATATTCTTTATTCAAATAGGCCTAGCAACAAGCACTTTTAAATTGTTTAGAAGTTATTCCCGAAAATAGGCAAAAAATGAGCATTCCCCCTTTATCTCCGAAACTACTGGGTATAAAATTTTGAAAAAAATACACAAAATAGATCTTTACCTACAGATCACAGGAAAACTTATTAGAAATGAGCAGTAAAGCTTGAGTCGGACTTAATTATTTAGTTTTTGATCCAACCCCTACGGGTTTATTAGACATTTCACGCACGTTTCACATAAAAAATAAATTGTTTAATTTGAGTAATGTACGGAATCCTTGGAACGCGACTGACGCACTTGGCCGGTTTTTATTACAAGCGTGCCACAACGAAATCAGCGCTTTGCAATCATTTATTTTTTTAGTGGTTAACGGCTATGTATGATGAACCCCTGTGGACGTCAGCTGCCGCTCCGTTGAAGGGTTGAGGAATGGCAGCCACCGAAACACGCAAAAAAAATTGTTATCGCCTCCCGCTTGATACTGTGTCAGATGATAGTTTAGATGCTATTGTGAATTAAAAAAATGGTCAGCCGGTTGTATCTCGGTGGACCGTCAGCTGGTCACATGAACATGTAAAAAAATCTTTTCAGTCATCGCATCCCATTTTATACTTTGTCAGATGGTAGTTTAGATGATATTGTTAATAAAACAAATCATCGGCCGGTTGTATCGCGGTGGAAAGACCGTCAGCTATTAAAACATTATTGTTAGTTTAAAAATAATTTTAATTGATTTAGCCGTTTAGTAAAAATAACCAAAGTTAGCCGCAAAATGGCCTGTTTTATTATTTTTATTACGGTAAAGCTATAAATATCAGGAAATAAGTTTAATTTTATAATTGTTGAAAAATAAATGAAGATTCATATATATTTTTTTCATAATTTTTTGTTTACCCATTTAGAAGACATAATACACCAAGTTGACCCAATGAAATAATTACTGAAATCCAGAAGGAGATACAAATAATAATAAAATAATAAAACGTTTATTAACAGGCAAGGATCACCCATGAAAAATTTACAGACATAACTACAATTACACTATTTAACACTAATTACTACTTAACTAAACCTACAACAAACTTAATAGTAAGTTTTTCCGTAAATAAAAATACGATAGGCCGTTTTGCTAGTTCTTAATCGATTAAAATTATTTTTAAACTACAAAAACAATATTTTTTAACAGGTACTATTCATACATACAACGTAATAGGTAATAGGTAGCTTATGTTAAATCAATTATTTATTGTTTCGAGATGGAATGGAACATTATTCAAAACGTAAAACTTGAATGACATTATAATATGTCGGTTAGAAAACATTTATTTATTTATTTCAAATGAAGTTTTCTCAAACATACGTATGTTATAGTATAATATATACGGATATTATCATTACATTCATTGTAATAGACCGCAAAATAACGTGATGCGCTCGCTAAGTCGCTAATGCGCGTCGCAACCAAATCAGCGCTCTGCAGTTATTTATTCTTTGGCCACAATAACTCCGATATTATAGCACTTTGCTTGTGCATAAGCAAACATAGTGCAAGGAAGGCACGGAGCGACGAGCGACACAGCCTCCTCGTCTCAAAGCTGGCACACGACTGCCGGCCACGCCATTTTCAGGCTGCATACGCATGAAATGTGGAAAAACGTTCGATTTCTTAAGAAAATATTTTTTGATTAAGAAAAGCTATGTTGGATTTGTAGAACCTGTTAAAACATTTTTGTTAGTTTAAAAATAATATTAATCGATTAAGCCGTTTAGAAGTTATAAGCAAAGTTAGCCGCAAAACGGCCTGTCGTGTTATTTTTTTTTCGGTGAAACTACAAATTTCAGAAAAAAGTCAAATGTTGAGATTGTTGTCCATAGAGTGAAGATGCATATATATTTTTTTCATAATTTTTGGTTGACTCATTTAGAAGTTATAAGCTCTAAAAAGAGACAGTTTTTGGCCAAAAACTGCGCGAAGCGCCTTAATAAGTTCTTATAAGATAAAAGTATCAAACATGATCCCCGTTAGGGCATGGCAATTCTTATATAAGTGTTAACTATTAAGAGACGTTTTAAGTGAGTTTGTTTAGGAATTTTGAAGTACCATACGTATGTATATGTTTCATGTCTATATGGCGTAATTAATTGGGGTAAGAATATCTAACAAAATGCTACGACTCGTACACAATTATTTTTTCTTCAATCATAAATATCTATATTTGAGCTTTGGTCAATTTAAAGCTTTTTGAATAATTAATTTAAACATGGGGGCCACTTTTGGGGGGTAAATGAGAAAATTAAAAACTAAAGTTTTTAAACTATATCGTGTTTCGTGTTACATATCAAATGAAATAACTCTTTGCGAGAATTTAATTTTTTTTTTGTAATTTTAAAGTAAATAGGTTAGAAGTTATTTAAGAAAATAGCCGAAACTACTAGGTCTAATATAAAAAATAAAAAATACAGAAAATAGTTCTTGACCTATAGATGACAGGAAAACCTATCAGAAATGTGCATGCAAGCGTGATTCCGACTTAATTACTTAGTTTTTAATCCGACCCCTACGGGTTTTTAAAGACATTTAACTCACGTAACTCACGTTTCACATAAAAAAATACATTGTTAAAAATACACTATTGGAACATGAGTCGCACTTCGCCGGTTTTAAGTTATTTAAGTCAAGATCTAATAAATCTTTGTATCTTAACAAAAAAATTACGTACGTCTTTCACAAAAATCCAATATTTTTTGCCAATTACTTATACATTATTTATTATTTTTATTTTAAGCTATAACTAATCGCTATATCATGAAATTCATTAACGACATGAACCTAACTAATCTAACTTACCGTTGAGTCTTTGACTAGCAATCAACTCCCAGTTATATATCTTCGTCCGCCAGGATTTACGTCACCATTTTTATATTTCCTATTAAATATTACATGGAACAAGGAAAATAAGCAAAAAAACCTTGTCCTATTGCTCTAGTTTCTGGGATCATTAATTATATACCTAATCGACGTTGACGCCATTTTGTATTTCTTCCTTAAAATATTTTCTTTGATTTTATTTTTGCACGCATTACGAATACCTTGTTTCTCGTCTTAGTTCCCACTTTCCCGATGGTTAATATAATAAATGATATATCAAGTAAATAATAATGGCAGTATCACTAGCCTGATAGGACAATGTTAGACAAAAAAATCCCCAGGTTAGAACCTGATAGATAGATCATGGTCAAACTGATCAATTCTATACTTACATCGGAGAGACTAATTATTGAATAAATCTGCTGAGTGAACTTACTCTGCTGAGTAGAAACATTTTCGTTTCAACGATCATATCTAAATCTACGTTGTAATATCAGTAAGACTCCTCAAAGCAATATGCTTAATTCATGAAAACTGTCAAGCAAGCTTTCACATGACTTGATCATTTTCGAAGGTATACGAACAGCAACAGTCTGAGCTGACCCATCGATGGACCTCAATAAGGTTTACGCAGTCAGCAGCGTGGATGGTACATAATATATCTTATTGGGCCGCAAAATAGCTGTAACAGCCATCTAAAGCCGTCGATTTTTTCATATCACATTTTCATCTCCAAAGCCCCGCGGCGGATTTACCTGTCCCTAAACCAACATTATAAAGGCTTATGTCCCACGTAACTCACATCAAGTTCAGCTCTATGGTGTACCGTGATGAGATTCCCGGGCATTTTTCATTTCCATGCGCTGAAATGATTACCTACCTCGAGGGTGGAGATTACACGTTCATTCGCCATCAAATATATCGGCGCGGGCAAAGTGCTCAAAAATATCTAAATACGCACTTTAGCGTCTCGACAATAAAGGCTTTTTTCAGATATTTGTGAACAATTTACATAACTGATAGCGACTGTACGGAGTTAACCAGGCCGCGTAGCCAACATGACAATCGCTTACGCACCGTAGCGAACGAAACGCAACTGCCACTGTCGCACTAATATGGAAGAGTGTAAGAGAGACACAAAGCGTTTCTTTGTCGTAGCGCAAGCTATTGTCACCTTGGCAAGCCCGGTAGTTAAGTTTGCCCTCGAATTCGTATGGTGGGAGATCAGAATGGTCTGTGATGAGTTGTAGGCGATGGTTATAAACTTGGCAAGGTAAAACAAACGTCGAGTTTTGGACAGTGCTTAAATTAGATCCGTAAACGATAATACATTTCTGTTCCCTTCTAGATCTAAGTTGATTTTTTATTTTGCAATATGCTTTACTAATTATCTCTCGGTAAAATCAATATATTCGCACATTTTGAACACAATATTACCGTCCACCTCATGTAACATGTTTTTCGAAGCTGAGTAGTAAAGAAAATGATGATTAACTTCATCCCGACTGTATTGATGGATGTGTCGACAAAATAAATAAGAACATGGAAAATGGAACTGACGTCGTTGGTAGATTGGCGGATTTCGTGAACTACGGAACTTGTTTGCTTAAAGTAGGTAATGTGTTTTTGTAAAATCTATTCAGTAACACAAGCGGTAGTTTTTCGTGTTGTTTAATCGTTAAAAACCGGCCAAGTGCGAGTCGGACTCGCGCACGAAGGGTTCCGTACCATTACGGAAAAAAACAACAAAAAAAATCACGTTTGTTGTATGGGAGCCCCGTTTAAATATTTATATTATTCTGTTTTTAGTATTTGTTGTTATAGCGGCAAAAGAAATACATCATCTGTGAAAATTTCAACTGTCTAGCTATCACGGTTCATGAGATACAGCCTGGTGACAGACGGACAGACGGACAGCAGTCTTAGTAATAGGGTCCCGATTTTACACTTTGGGTACGGAACCCTAAAAATGGATAATTGATGAAGAAACAAATTTTTGTAAATATATCAAAGGAAGTTGGCAAACTCAAAATCTGCGTTCGGAATTCTTTTAATAGGTCTTACTTGCAAAACTGGCTTCATTACACCGTTAAATAACGTTTCAATATCATTATCAAGAACTAGATACTCTAAGAACAGTTATTTCAGTTTATTTCAACTAGATACTCCATAGCAAAAACAATAACATCCTCATTGCTACAAGATATGTCTATTAAGCCATTATCTGCGCCATTTCCAAGCAAAAGCTAGTTAATTAACGCTTGTAAATAAGGCGGTTCTGCTGTAAGGATGTGAATAGAAATCGCCTTTATCGACAATCGGCAATGTGGTACTGTTTGTCTTAAAACGATTAGATTCTTATCTCGCGCCTCGCACTCATAGACGGTTAACAATTATCAGCATAATGAACATTCTATGTTATGGCGGAAATAGGAATATGTACGTCAATCCTGAAACATCGGTAATCGTAGAGTTATAAATTTTGTTAGTTTTGATTTTTAAAATATTGAAGATATTAAGCCTAAAGATAATAGTGGGAAGTACAAAAGCTGATGAAGACCACGAAACCAGAACTAAACTTAGCTTTCATTTCCCCGATATTTAAATGGCAGTTCCATTTTCCCAATTTGTCCAACTGAATCAAGAACAAAATTGGTACAAAAGCAGGGAGAAAAATAGGCCAGTGAAGTTTATAATTTTAGTATTTTTTCGTTTTATGTTGGTAATTCATCGCTAAAGAAAATATCTACGTTTTCTATTGAAATTGCTTCTAAATCGTCTTAGACGAGTCGCTCGAGAAATAATCTCATTATTCTCATTATATGTATGGTTTGTGCCTGTTTTGTCACAGGAATCAGGTAGACAGTGATTTGATTATACATTTCCATTTCTCACCACTATTTCAATAGATTTATTCATTATCATCGCTTACATTCATCTTGTGCACTGCCAGTAGTGCCACTTCAAACTAAACAGATGATACACCACGTTTTGAGTCCTATCACCATGTTAACGGCCTTAACGGGGAAACGGCAAATGTCAAGACACTTGTCGGATGCATAGAGTAAACTAACTTTGCATGGCATTTGCAAAGACAGTGTGGCAATGTCACATTTCTATGAAAATATCACGCTCATAACACTTCACAATAAACTCCATCCCTCCATCACTTTGGTCTGTTCAAATCGGTACAAAGTTAGCTCAGACGGACTCTAGGTATCTTAAATTGTAAATATCTATCTCCGACCTTGCACTGTGTTCAGCGTTGGAGGTAATGGCGATCAAATGAAAGCAGGGAATACAGATATTTAGATTTAATGTTTACAGAAAGCTGGTTAGAAAAAGTGACTTTATCTACATACATGTAGAAGCTTATTAAGTACAGCGCCACACTATGACACTACGGATTGGTTATGAACTATTACATACATTGACATAGCTAACTAAGCTTATTGAGCACTTATACGTACACAATAGTTTCGGTAGATGTCACCTTTACATATCATAGGACTGTGGTGCCACATACAGACGATTGAGAGACTTAATCTGTCTAGATTAGGTAAGTAGGTATTTAGGTATGCTAATACCTACTTATCTGTTACCTACTTGTTAAGATAGGTCTTAACACACTGCAACCATTAAAGACTTACATTAATCACAAACCGCAGTCCAACCACAATGTAACATACATTACCGTGTTATAAGTTCGCGAAATGGCGGCGAGATGAATCGGTATTTAGGTCAGCTGGTTTTTACCTCGCACTCCCGAAAGTTAGCGCTGTACGACCTGTTATAGCTAGGTCTTAGTTTTTAATTTTAGTTTTAGGTCCATTTCGTTTGATTTAAGCTGTATCTCTGTAGATACAAAATTATAAGCAATTTTTCACCCTGTGTTTGTACCAAATGTGTTCTTGATTCGGTTGGACAAATTAGAACAATGGAACTGTCATTTTTATCTGAGATAAAAAAATAAGGTTTAGTTCGGGTTGCGTTATCTTCGTCAGTTTTTGTACGTCCCACTGTTGGAGACAGTTTATTGACATGAGGGTTTTAGGACAGTAGGTATCTTAGGTATATACTCGTATTATATTTTCCATGTTGGCCCAAAGCGGGTTCCGCAGATTTAAGCAGGTGTCCGATGTTTATGGTTAATCTTAATTCATATCTATGATTTGTTCTGACCTGGGGATGCCGCGAGCCGTAAGGTCCTTTTTATATCTGCGGTGTCAGCATGGTTGAATTTTTATCACCTGTCACTATGCCTGTCACTTTCGCACTTACATACTTGTTAGAACGTGACAGGCATGGTGATAGGAGATAAAAATGCTACCGTGCTAAGCCCGCTGGATGAAATAAATGGAAGGACCCATGCAGATCACAGCATTTATGATCAAGAGACGCTCGAGTTGTGCTAAAGTTCAAAAACATGACGATCTGTTTACCACTCCACGTGATACGCCAAAGAGCGTTAAAATTTGAAGATGTAAACCAACCGTACAAATTTAATACAAGTATGTATCAATCATAGAGAGAAATAAGAGTGAATATCATTTGTTTTTATGGGGTTTACTGTAGATTGGTAATTCAGCCTTGTAAAAATACGTTACAAAGAACTGTTATTATCATTAATTGTTTTTCCCAATACTTATCTTTAACAGAATTTCTGTCGTGTCCTCTATTTATTACGTCAATTATACAGTTCCGCTTATAAACAAACAAACATTCAGGTAGCCTACGCTCTCTATTTACCAAGTATTCCGTATTGGTCACTCTGCCCACTTGCCCGGTGTATTTGCGCCCGCGGCTTGTCACCTCGCCAACGTTATTATTAGACCGTTGTCAACCGTTGTTGCGTAAGGATATCATATTCGTTTCTTTAAATTTACTCGTCAACGCGTTAGGTGATAAACTGATAATCCAATTTGTTTCATTAGGAAGCCATAAAATCGCGAATTTAATGGCGTTATCTTATCCGGCTCGAAGGACCAAACAAATGACTTAAATATTTTGTGTTTAGGGGGCTTAGTAGTCTAGCAGAGTCGTCTTTATATTGAATTTTTACATTGAAGTATGTTTTCAGAGTACATAATTGAGATAAAAGGTGATACCTCGCGCGATAACCATTTCTTCTGTCGCATGTCTCGCGGGGCGCGTCATATTTTTTTGTTTTCTTCACATTTCCTGGATTTACGCTCCCTCTTAAATACTAAAATTTATCTAGAGTTATAATTATAACTGTCAAAGATCAAAATAAGTCTCACACTAAGATAAATCATAACATTTTACAAAACGTAAACAAGCGTCACTAGCGTCAGCATGACAGCAACTGACGTCAACGCAAGAAAATCAATATAATATTGTTAGGAATGAGTAACGATATGAAAGAACCGCTTAATAATGTTTAACCAGACGCTTTAACGATGCTTGTGTGAGGCTCTCTAAGTAGCTCTTGTGATGTTGTATATGTGCGTGGACGACGGTATCCCGGTAATTTTTCCTGTCTCAATTTTTTGTCAATCGTTTTTACTTTTTTAGCTGTTAAATTATTTAGTGAGTGAGGTTAGGTTAGGTTGGGGACTATAGTCAAACCCCTTTCGTGAAAAAGTTCAGTATTTTCGTGGTACTTAGGGTTTATCTTTTTGCTTTTTTTATATTTGGTTATGTTTTTAATCCTGCTTTAGAAACAATACCAATACAAATATCACACCGGACAGCAATAAATTATGTAAGCATCGTATTTTATGTGAGCTCCAAGAAAAACCTACTTGCTTCCTGATGAACACAAATTTGACATTCAATTATTCACGATGTAAGTTTTGTTTTTCAATGTTATGTGCCCAGGGGTTATTGACCTCTACGAAGGTTAGGTTTCTGACCAGAATATTCTACAATACGAGGGTTGACACTGTTGACAGACGTACATGGCTATTTAAGAGGTTTTTGCAGCGGACTCGACAGAGATTGATATTTAGATTATCTTATACTAGAGCGGTACTGTCATAGTAAATTTTGTAACCCCAGTAAATTCACTGCCATCTGTCGACACACTTTAAAACTAAAAATGAAGATTTATAAAAATACGATAGAATGTATTTAAATATAAATAAATGATTTTTTTTGTATATATGTATATTAGGCAATTCGTCTTTGGAACGATCTTCCTCTTCCTTTAAGTTACGTAAGCACCTCTCTAACTCGCTTAAAAATAAATGATCCGCATGTTACTTGTATACTTGGGTACATAATACAATATTTATTTATATTATGTATGTATGTATGAATGTTTGTATATATGTAGGTATATATTGTTATTATTATTATATGTGTAAGTGTATAAATAAAATATATATTGTTTAGAATAATTTGATTTGTGTTTCATATTTCCTCTCGCTTTCTACAATCCTGCACTAACTACACGTTTCTGTTTGACCCAACGGTTGACTGGTAGAGAATGCCTTAAGGCATTAAGTCTGCCTTTTGTACAATTTTATATCGTGCAATAAAGTTTAAATAAAAATATAAAAAAATATATATATTTCGGGGATTTCGGAAACCGCTGTAACGATTTCGATAAAATTTGCTATATGGGGGTTTTCGGGCGCGAAAAATCGATCTAGCTAGGTCTTTTCTCTGGAAAACGCGCATTTTTGATGTATTTATATGTTTTCCCAGCAATGCTCGGTCTAGATATTAATTGTTTATGTAGAGAGAATAAAGAATTGTAGTTGTTGTACCTGAATTTTCTAGATGATACGTGCTGGGTGTTCATAAAAGTCGATTTATGTATTTGCTTTGCCATTTAATTTGATCATACTTGCCTAATCGATTTTCAAAATTTACTTATTATTCAACAGAGTTTACTCCTAGAGGACCACATAATATTTATTTAATTTAGTTCCACTCTTTATTTCAGAAATTCCCATATACGATTATGTGAGTAGTTCTGCTTAACGCATAGGTAGTAGCCAAAAGCTATTGCGTGTGGAATTGTAAACATGTATATTTGTTAGGTATATCTTTCATATCTGCATATTTTAGAGGCCAAGTTGTAACAATTAGTACTACACGTGCGTGTAAACCAAAAATAATCAACGCTTGTCTCGCAAGTTAGTTGGTCAAACCAAACCAAATTGTGAGTAAAATAAGAAGAAAAAAATACTTCTCCTTTTCTTTTGGGTGCTACTGCTAGTACTAGTGTACGACAAAGATAGTATAATTCTCTCTGTCTATGTTTGAAATGAGACAGTCCTTTGATAAACTGTAATTTTGTTATTCACTTTAGTTGATATCAATGTAAAATCGGGAAGTTGATAAAATCTATTTACATTGTAGTATTTGCAGTTGATCGGTTTCTGCGAAACATCGCTTACATTTGCTGTTATTATCATCAATCAGGCAATCAGGAAAAAATGCCGTCTTTCACCGTCACATTCCTAATGGCAATTACATTTTTATACAAGTATGGTGCGTGCGGTACGCATGAGAGGCTTCATGCAACGCTCATGACCTGCCGTGACGTCACCCGTCCGCCATGTCGTTGCGCTGTCTGGTGCGCCGGCGCCGCCCCCCACTCCCCTCCCCGTCTGCCGTGAGCGGCTGACCTTGTCGCTTGTCCTGCTCCCACCCGCCACGCTAGAGTGAGACGAGAACCGGTATGAAACAAACAAGTTGCGGGAAAGGTCTTTTCTCTTTACACTTTAAAATTGTTTTTATCGCATTTTGATTCTGTGGTAATGACCTTGTGGAGTAAAGTTTTTGCGCTATCGTTTACTGATTCGTGTGTGTGTACTATGTTAATTATGTTTAAAGACCACGTTGCTGTATTAGAAACTCCAATTTGCTTTAATATTGTATAGATACAACTAAGTTGCTTGGATCTGTGTATGGTTAGCTGTGGTCGACTTTCACTAAGCAGAGACCACAAGTAGATCTAGAGATGTACATCCGACTATAGCGTGGTTGTTTTCCAAAACATAAACAACTCTAGAACGTTAGTGTAGAGCGCACCCATCGAATTTGAAAAATACTGCAAAATAACTTTTCATTTGCTTAAACAAAAAAAAATGTGTTGGTGTCATTACGCTCGTCACACCTTGTCATTGACTCATTGCAAATGCCATACAGAGCTTGATCCTACTTTACAAATGATATTCTTTAGGTACTTGTAGTAATCAAGGCGCAAATTCTTCCATTACTTCATCAACATTAGGATAAGGAAAAAGTGTCGGATTGTTGAAATTTAAATAATAGATTACTCAAATTGAGCATGTTATGAACTTTCCTATGTTTTTGTTATATTTTATTATTGTATCAAATCTACTGCGGATGGTGTACCGAGACAAACCTTACAGGTTTAACGGTTAATTGCAATTAAGTTGTATATTATGTGTATTTACCTGATTAAATAAAATAAATAAAAAATAAATTGACTAATTTAAGTATCGATTATATTAGGTCTGTATCTGTAAGGTGTTCCGTTGATTATATCGACTTTTTACGTCCAAAAATTGAGACTATTATTAATTTAGTGCAACGAAAATTTTAGATTGTCCACTCAGAATCCAATAAGATCTTCAGTATGGCAATAAATGCCATTCTTCTATTAACTCTCAATAAGATACCACTTTATCGGCCGTAATAAACATGCAACTATCATAAAAACGCATGATGCTAAATCGCTTCTGCTGATAACCGACAAAAAGATAACGATAAAGAGTCATATCTGATAACCTCAATGTTACATGTTGGCCAAAAAAACCGCAACGGCGTTATTCATAAACTGTCAAATGACAAATCTAACAAGCTGATAAACGTTTATCCCTATTCGTGTTTAACCAAAAGAAACAGCTTCATAAATCAAGAATTAAAATTTTTGTTATCCTATTAAATTTAGAAGATATTTAAATTTCGATCTTTCTCTGTTCAAATCTCATTTAGAATTTCTGCTCACAAGACCTGGGCCGTGTTGCATAATAAACTACAACTAATATTACAAGCGGAACTCCTTTTCTTATAAGTGAAATAAGAAAAGGAGTTCCGCTTGTAATATTAGTTGTAGTGTATTATGCAACACGGCCCTGGTAATAAGGATTCAGTCAAGCTAAACACTTCCTTATATCGCCATTTTACACCTTCCGCAAAAGGTACCTATTTACAAGGGGATCCTTGCTCTGAAGGAAGTCAGCTGGTCGGGTGACGACCCAAGGTCCAGGGGGCCTAGCGCGAACCACGTTTGATGTGTTGCCTCCCTGTCACACTTACTTACGAATTAACAAGTGCGACAGAGAGGCAACATGTCAAACGTGGTTCGCGGTAAGCCCTCAGGGATACTCTTAGGGGCCGTGTTCCCGTCAGGACGGCCGAGTTGAAGTTTTGGCTCACCCAATATATCTTGACCTCGTCATCTATATTGGTAGAAAAGCATAGTAGATATAGTAAATGAGTAAAATTTGCTTGCCTCTATAATGTAAAATGTACATGCTTATTATATTGTAACATTGTAACTGTATTGAGCATTATATTTTAAAACTCGATCGTCCTGACCAAGCATTTATTAAGGAACTTCGGGATTCTGCCCAATCGTTTTACTGTCATTTAATATCATTAACGGGTGTAACGCGATTCAATTTCATATTTGCGTCTCATATTTTGCTTAGTGAGATAGTGAGATGCAATGCACATTGGACAAAGAAATTGGACCTTAGACCCAAAGCGATGGCAATGTCAAGGTGCGAAAGGCGTTCAACTGAAAATAAATTTGTTGCGAGTTTTATGACACTCTTCAGAAATTGCTGATTTGACGGATACTTTATTACTGAAGTCGTAAATTGAGTGGATAAATTGTGAATGCTCAGCTGCTTCATTATATAACATAGCAATTGTTTGTTGTTTTTAAGGAGAGCATTTTTAGTGTTCCGTGCAAAACTTTGTTTTGACAAACGGAACACTTATGGGATCACTTCGGTCTTGCAAATCAGTTAAATGCGTTTTTCTCAGAGACCGTTTGACATAGATACCTAAAATTTGAAACAGTTATAGCAATTACCACCACTAATGTTGTAAATAAGTCAAAACCGCTTACTTTTTTATTGTTAACCAAAAATATTACATATGGCAAATACGGATCACATAGTAGAAACCTTGCAGTATAGCACGTTTAAAGTACAATACATTTTTCTCTGTGCCTTTCTTCATTGAATCTATAAGCACTTTCGTTACAATGTAAGAACCAATGTAGGAAATAATGACACTAAAGCAACGAAACGAATCAAGTTTAATTAAGAAAAAGAAAATTCCAAATATATTTTAAGGGCTAATAAAGAGTGTTCTCCTTCTTTACCTATCTAGTTAATTGCATATATATGATCTCTGGCAGTTACCTGAAGAACCTGGTAATATCACAGGCAGTTATGAAAAAAATATCATGCCAATGCAAAGTCGGAACAGAAACACTCCTTTATTCATTGTACGTATATTTTTTTCTATATCTTTACATACTTAAATCTTAATGATGACTAATAATAATCAGGTCCAAAAAATACCACATCAACTTTGTTTATAGCAATCCCCGTCGCCAAAACAGTCTTCGCGTTTGAATTTGGAATTCACGTTTTAAATTTAACGACCCATTTTGTGCTCGAGCCTGAGTGATCTGTAAAATTTGCGAGCGAATGTAGACCGTTAAATTGGCATGATGACAAATCTTGAATCCCTTTTAATATTGTCGGAACACTTCTGATGCCGAAAAACACAATATTTCATATGAGTTTGCGGCGCTTGCAGTGGAGACAATGGGACCTTGGTCGGCGGACATGAAATCCTTTATGACGACGCGGCTGGTCGACTCTTCAGGAGACCATAGGGCTGGCGCTTACCTCTCCCAGCGTATATCGCTGACAATACAGAGAGGTAACGCAGCCAGCGTTGTGGGGTCAATGCCGCAGGCGGTTTAAAAAAAAAACGACGGATGGGGTGTTCTTTTTATAACTTCAGTACAATTTTTTCTATTTATAGTTTTTCTTTTTATATTTAGCTTTAATTTAGTTTTAAGTAGATATATAGGTATCTTCTTCAGTCGGTCCCCCAATGCTGAGGATCGTGACATCATGTCCTTCTGTCGAAGATCAGGTTCCTCCATAGGCTTCTATTCTTCGCCAAGCGCATGGCCTCGTGCAGTTTTAATTGCATAAGTGCAGTGATTTGAGCACACCATCTAGTAGGCGGAGGGCCCTGAGGTCTGGTGCCTTCAACTTTACCCGTCATATTATATATAGCTATATTTGTCTTATGTTGATTATTTTTATTTGTATAATAACAAATAAATATTTACTTTATATCGTGTAATATTATTTTTTCTACGTAATAAATGTTTAATGTTGAAATAATTATTTTTAAACATTCAAACTCTTTGGTTGTAGTTGTCTGGATAATGTATGGATTACGGTCAATGGGGGTTTATTTTTTAGAATAGAATCATTTATTGCAAAAGTGACGCCCTGTAAGGACACAGCAACATAAACTTATATATACTACAGTTAACTTAAAACTACTAACTATAGTTGGGACTGTTGGGCGGTTATACGGTACTGTTAGTCTTGCCCTGAGCAAAATAAACTATGTTAGTCTTACCCCACCTTACCTTACTTACAACAGTAACAACTGACTGAGTCATCTGTAATAATACGGCACTCGTCGACAAACAATTATGTAAGTATACTTGTATTATACTCGTACATAAATATGTGGTTTCCTAGCATAACTGCTTATTACCAATTATCCTTATAATTTTAAATTACCTTTATCTTAAATGTTTACATCCAGTCATTTGTCATTTATTCGAGTTTAAAAATGTTTTAACGACTCAATTGCATTAGGGCGTTGCACCGCAAGAATTGAAGCGATGAATTTGTCCTTGCCAGCGACCTTTTTTACGAATATCTATATAAATGACAAGCTTATATTGTTGGTCATAAGCTGAAGTGAATGAACCTGCATTGTGCTTTACGGACTACTGACTGATATCTTTCGAACAAAATAAGTAAAGCAAGATGGCTTTGCAGGTGCCCAGAGACAACACTTTTTTTCTATGTATTGGCTACTTTGGCAAAAAATACAGCAAAGGGATTTTAGCTGCTGGTGGACTTGAAGTTATTTTGTGATAAAGAAAATAACATTTCTTATATATGGAAATAATAGTCGACGAAATACAATACGCCATGCTGATAATCAAATCGGCTTGCAAAAGAATTTATATTTCGATATGACACGATACGATCTTCTTCCTTGCTCCATCCCACTTCAGATGGGGTCGGCTCTCCTAATTATTTTGCGCCACGAAATTCTGTCGAGGGTTGTCGGATCGGGTAAATTGTTTCTCTTAAGTAATTGGGTCATGCTGGTCCACCATGTTGACGGCGGGCGTCCCTGGCCTCTCTTTTTCTCCGGCAGGTTCAGAGCTTTTTTGGCAACGTACTCTTCGCCCCTTCGCATCACGTGTCCGTACCACCTGACCTGAGTCGGTTCTCTGTGAGTTTTTCAGGTATAGGGGCTACCTTGAAGCTGCCTCTGTCGCTTTTCTTCTGTCTTTGCGCTGTCACTTTTCTTCTTTGTTTAAGCGGTACTTATCGGTTATTATTCGGACAGCTTGTATGGCGTCGGTGGTGGATTTTGAGGGTGTGAATCCAAACTGGTTCGGTGATATTGACGTAAGCGATTGAATACGGTTATTTAAAATGCGTTCCCAGATCTTGAATGTATGAGATGTCAATTTAATGCCCCTGTAATTTCCGCACTCCGTTGCGTCACCCTTGTTTTTATAGAAGGGGATTAAGTGACTAAGACGCCACGAGTTTGGTATCATTTTGGTTTTAAGGATGAGATTGAAGAGTCTAGTAAGCCAGCCCAATCCTATAGGCCCCAGTAACTTCCATATTTCTGCCGGGATCTCATCTGGGCCAGTAGCTTTATTCTTCTTCATCTTTCTTACCTGCACTTTAACTTCATTGATACCAATCTTCTGTATAGGTCCTTGGGTTGGTAGGAGGGGGTGTATTATTGATTGGCTCGGGAACTCTTGATTCATTAAATCCTTATAGTATTCATACCACCTTTTTGTTATGTCCTTATTAGATGTTAGTAACATTTTTTCATTGTTTCTAATAAACTTATTCCTTTTAATGTCTTGCGTTGATTTGTGTCTCGATTTAGCAATTTTGAAAATTTCTGCATCTGAATCCGCTTTTTCCAGTTTGGTGTACAATTTTTCTCTTGTGTTAGCTCTTGCCTGTGCCACAGTTTTCTTTGCCTTCATTTTTGCCTCCTTATACTTATTTAGGTCGCCCTCACACTGTGTTTCCTGCCACTTTTTAAACAAGTTCTTTTTGTCCACAATTCTTGCCTTGACTTCTTGGTTCCACCAGGATGGATCCTTTTGTATGCTCAAACCTCCTTTAGCAACTCCTAGACGGCTGCGTGCCTGACTCTGGCAGAGATGTTCAAAGCTTGACCACATTTGTTCAGCGTTGTTGTATGTATTACTCATATCCTTTGTCAAGTAGTTACTCAGATCTTCTATGAGTGCGTTTCCTTTCAAGCCAGTTAGTTCTTTCCATTTGATTCTAGGTGTTTTGTCTCTTGTTTCCTTAATAGGCTTAGGCAATGAGTAGACTCCCACTAGAATCCTATGCTGAGAGGTTAAAGCTTCTCCTGGTATTACTTTGCAGTCTTTGAAACCCTTTTTTAATTTGCTGTCAGCTAAGATAAAGTCTATTTGTGTCTTTTTCCCTCCACTACTGTAGGTTATCAAGTGATCCGGTTTCTTTTGGAAGCTCGTGTTGACTATGAACATGCTATGTCTTGAGGCAAAACCAAGAATTTGTTCTCCTTCCTTGTTAGGATGCCCATATCCAAAACCTCCATGAGCCAGTCTATATGTTAAGGTAGAACTTCCTACGTGACCGTTCAGATCCCCCATGACAAATTTTTTCTCCTCTGATGGTATCTTTAGTAGCATGTCATCTAGGTCATCCCAGAAGACCTCTTTCTCCCGGTCATTACAACCAATCTGAGGCGCATACGCACAAATGATGTTCATAATTGGCTGGTGGTCCAGTGCTAACTTAACAGCAATAAGGCGGTCTGTTATCCTGTCTATGTTTACGATTCTGTCTTTTAGATCATGATCGAGCACAATGCCGACTCCGTTGTGTTTATTATCCGTTCCATAATAGACCAGCTGGTACCCTAAGCCTAGGTCCCTGGACTTCGATCCCTTCCAACGCGTCTCCTGAATGCAGCACACGTTTATGTTTCGACGTTTAAGTGTTTCTGCCAGTTCTTGACTACGTCCAGTTAGGGAGCCCAAGTTCCACGTCGCTAACCGAAGTTTTTGTGTAGCTTGCGAATTTTTCTTATTCTTGTCAGTGAAATCGTCGCTTTGGGGGTACGCCCTAGCATTTTTCGCATTCGCAATCTTCACGTCGCTTACGGGGTACGCCCTAGCATTTATACCCTTATTCTTTTCTTTGACTTTCATAATTAGGAGAAGTGTGTTTTTGGTTTGTGTTTTACGGCCGGTTACCACCTGACGCCAAGGTTGTGACCCTCTTGGAGGACTTGGGAGCCGCCGTTGACCCTTGGGTTCTTCCGCCGCCATCCCTACTCGGCATCCCAACCTGGATGCCCAGCACACCTACGACCTCTACTTCGAATATGTCCAAGAAGCTCGCAGGTGGGGTTTGATATCGAAGTTGCCATCTCCGGCCTTGTGGTCCGCGGGAGGTATTTAATTTCCCTCCTACCCCCTGAGCTAGCGTGGCTAGCTCAGTGAGCATCCCCCTATCCGCCACCTGGGGACGCGTTCTCTAGGGAATGAGGCTACCCCGAGAAACGATACGAGATACGACGAAACGATATGACACGATACGATGTCCTCATTAATTTTACAAGCCTAAATTAGCTTTATATTCTCACCGCCGTTTTCTAATTTAATCCTAACAGGTTATTTAATTTAAACGCACAATAAATTAAACGTATCCTTGTTGTAAGATAGGTAAACGAACTCACGTGTGTTTCTAAAGGGCGTTAAATCTCAAACAGGTCATGTTTGTCTCGTCTACCGAACCGTCTAATTCCAGCCTCTACCACGCATCTCGCTCTGACGTCTTCACGAACTACTGCTTCTTTAATTCGATTTACATCGACCACTTCTTATCCATCAACATTAAAACTGCTTTAGCTAGCAAGCGGTGGAAACTAAGCGTTGTGTTCTTTAGTAATAGGCTCCCCTGCTGATTTAAGCTGCGTGGTTTCTGCCATGTTTTTGTGATGTATAAAATGTTGCTTCCCTGTTTCTATGGGGTTATCTGCGTTGTAAACATTTTCCTCATCAATATAGTTTGACAGGTTTTGATCTTTTACCACCTGGATTTGACGTCATAGTAAACATGTTTTCAGGCTAGGGAAAACCCTGTTTAACCTTGGCAGTAATTCGATTAGTGTCAAGTCTCGAAAGTTGTAACAAGCGCCGACAGATTCTCCGAAAGAATATGTTTACAAGACTGTTACACTTTTTACAAATTACCAATACGACTAATGGATATTATTTAATTAAGCGTTTCCATATTATTATTCGCAATATATCTAAATCAACATATTGACCAGGAATCTAAGCTTTAGTTGGTTTATAATTTATAATCCTTTATTATAAGAGTGTGACAATGGTTATACAATTTTTGTCACGGAAAGCTGGGATTACATATTATTCAATCGCAATAATTTTTTATTCTGTGTAACTGTTCGGTGCTCTCCAGGGCTGACGTCAAAGCACATACGCATTATACACCTTCCCCCATTATCCAATCCTCATTATTTTGAAGTGCGTGCCTCCCCTCGCACGAGAGCTCTTGACACTAATCCGCTGCATTTTTAATTACAACGCGCCTCGCTCACACCCTGGATACTAACAAGTTGGCCGGCATATAATACTCCCTAAGTTAGTAAGTTTTACAGAGCTAGCACATACCTAACACGCAAGGGATAGTTCACTCTCGCCAAGAAATAGTTCCGTCATTTTTGCGCTAGCCTCGTGTTTGATGTTCCGGGGGAAGTTTTTTATCAACTTCTCAATGACTTTGGCGTTAAGGGTCTCGGATAAAGAGTAGTTGTAAAGAATATGCGCCTTATGATGCTCTGAATAGAATTCTAGCGTGGAAGTACATAAAAAGTGGCTTCCGTTTAGTGATTTCCTTTTATACGCAATTTTCGCTACGACGCGAGTGAACACATTGTGCTTTCTGAATTTTCTAACTTAAGGAGCTGAATCTGTAACAGTTTCAAAAGGATTACTATCACAAATGTATGTTTCTTTGATGAATCTTTTGAATATTTCATAGGCTTCCAAATCGAATTACAAAACCATGGTGACTGTGCGAGTGTTCCCATCAAATTCGAGGTTAAAATACAATCAATTTACACTTGAAGTGGCGCCGGCCGCCGGCGTACTGTGAGATCGAGCCCGTTATTTCCTCACCGCCGCGGCTATTTGCGCGTTCTTCAAAAATAAGCCGCAATTTCACAAGTCTTGACAGTTCTCGACCGCGTTATTTGACGAGTTGGCAACGTTTTTTAACAGATTTAATTTAGCTAATTTGTTTACGAATTGACTACAAATCTGAGCGAGAATTGATTGAGATGGATTTTACAAGTTTGGCAACGTTAACGCATTTTGTTTTGATTTCGAGACGTTTTATCGCTCGCCAAATTGCTGTTCTACCATTAAACCTACTCGAACTGAGTCGTTTTTGAGGCTGCAGTAAAACAAGACACTTATTTTTATTTTCTTTGTTGCAGGTGAGGTGTTTAGCGGTTGTGAAATGTTTTATTAAGGTAATTCTTATATTGGATATTACATATGTATGGCGAATTGGCGATTAACGATTGCGGCAGCGGCCTCGGAGATTCCTTGAGGCAAATTGCGAGGGAAAAACGTCGTTGAACTGTCAATGTGATTATTGAAATAGATTGCATGATCGATTGATGGAAGGCGGCATCGCATTCGACGTTCCATGATTGATTTTGCGAGGAAATTTTAGAAAATGTTTGATAATATAGAATGTTCAGTTCAGGTAGAGTCCGTAGAGTTTACATAAAGTAAGAAGGAGTGTTGATAATACATACTTAAAGATGGTTACACGTTTTTAGAAAATGTTTCTTTTTCATCTACTTAATAGATTTAATGTGATTGATGATGAGAATTATTTAATTATAGGTAACATAAAACATCTAGATTGAGATGGAAATTAGTCAAAGATACATTTGTGCACTGTTGACAAAACGATGAGAAATTTAGACGATATAATGGATTAAAAAGATACATTAAAATAATAGGACAAATATACCATTACTAACCACAAGTATGTACTTCCTAGAGGTAGAAAATAAACATTACACATCAAACAATTGTGACCTGCGCCGAGAGAAATCTTAAACGATGCGGTATAATAATAGGGCAAAAACTTGTATAATGCATGTTCAACTTCAGAGTCCGAGGCATTGCGTTGCGTCACGCTCACGCAGTGAAATCAATGATGGCGCGAGTTGTAAATTTGACCTTGGTGCCGGCTCCCGCCGCGCGAAGCGAAGGTCCGCTAGCTAGACGCCGTTCGGAAATTTGAAATTGGAACGATAGATTACTCTTTGGTCTGCTTTTTGTTTTTTAGCTTCGAAAGCTGCCAGTACGAAGTACGAACTACGAACGTATAGTTTGTCAAAGGACTGTCTCATTTCAAACATAGACAGAGAGAATCATCCTGTCTTTGTCTTCCACTAGTATTAACACCCAAAAGAAAAGGCTGAGTATAGTTTTTTTTGTTCTTATTTACTGCCAATTTGGTTTGACCAACTATAGTACGAATTGATTTTTATTTTGTTACATTAGTAGTATTAGTATAGTGTGACATAAAATATAGTTTGTCAAAGGACTGTCTCATTTCAAACATAGACAGAGTGAATCATACTATCTTTGTCTTATACTAGTACTAGCAGTCTAGCACCCAAAACAAAAGGATGAGTATAGTAATTTTGTTCTTATTTACTGACAATTTGGTTTGACCAACTATAGTAGAAATTAAATAAAATAGTACTAAAAAATTTCCATACTAAATTGTTGCCATGTTTAAGCATTTTACGTCAAAAATATGACAGTTAGGTAGGAAGAGGCGCCCTCAATAATTTTCTATAATTTTTCCATGGATTTTATGAAAGAGTTTGTGATCCATCTGTATTGTATTTTGTACGTGTTCATGTTAATACAACAGTAGCAATGGATTTTAGCATAAGCATGATGAAAGACCAGGCAACAAGATTTTTTACTACCTACCTATACTCTATTCTTTGGTCTCTAGCTTTCACGACAGTATGATGTTCTTATAGACAATGACTAGAATAGAATGTTGTTCCTAGTTACAGTAGCGAGCGATCAACATGACGTTTTCAACCAAAAGGTACCACATTGTTGCTTGTCGATAAGGCTGATTTCAAATTGAAGCTATATGGAGATAGCGCCTTATTGACGACCGACAATAAGTGCCCTTTTGGTTGAGAATGGCACAATATTTACAGTAGACTAAACATAGATAGCTTCTGTTGTGTTTCTGCTATTCAATGACACTAATAATAACAACGAGTTGGAACAGAATAGAAGTGTTATAATAGGAATTAATGCAACCCATGCAAGTCATGCAACCTTTATAACGATATACTTATACATCACGTTTATCTTTAGAAACTCAGCGGCAAAGGTTAGGAATGTTAGGATGTAGGTGTAAGCTAAACGGTGATCAGAATTTCAAATTTCAATATCTAAGTTGGCCGAGAAAACACGGAAAAATGTTTTTTCGGGAAAAAAACCGACAAAAACGGTTTTTAATCTTCACTTAGTCTTTATATTTAAAATTTAGCCTTTTGAGAACCGATTAAGGTCATGTGGGGTAAGAGAAACATAAGTACTTTACATAAGAGAATTATTTAGTATGAGGATTGCCTACCAGAGTTCCTCTTGTCCCAATGTTTCTCTTCTCTCTCTTCTCTCAGTCGCTGGACTGGAATGCTTACTGGAACGATTATATAACAGCGTCCATTATTCTAGCAGCATTCCAGCGCTGGATTCGATCACTGGACTGACTGGACTGGAATGCCACTAGAATAGATGTGAATCAGGCATTACCCCATCTAATCTTTACAAATTGTATTAAAACGGGTGACAACTAAGGAAATTTCGACAACAACTTAGAGTTAGACCAAGAAAATTCTGCAGAGATTTTGACAGCACATGCAGTGCAGGTGTTATTTCAAACGTCAAACTTCAATGAAATTATGACGTATAAATTACACTGGCACTGCGTGTGATGTCAAAATCTCTGCAGACTTTTCTTGGACTCTACACATTTTCATTGCCCTTGCGTGTATATTTAGGAACATTTGTGTTATTACTACGGCCACACTATGCTCCTCGCGCTGCTCTCCGCTCTGCTCCTCGCTCTGCTTCTCGCGCTGGCGCGATGTTGCCCGCTCCGGCCACACACTGCTCTACTCGCGCGATTAATCGCGTCGCTCCATACTTCATATTACCGGTCCTTTGACTCGCGCCAAAAAACCGACAAAATAGGGAGTGGTGGGCATGACGAGTAGCGCGTCCACACTACGTCTCAGCCTACTTCTCTCGCTACTTCCCATATGCCACTCGTCGAGTATGTGGCCGAGGTATAATGTGTACCGCGATTGATTTTCTCCGGTAGGTTGCGTTGCGTGCTTCGTGAACATAAATTATTTTGTCAATGTCAACTAATTTGTAGAGTCATTCAATGTTGAATGTAAACATGGCAACTATACTGCCTACTGCGAATCGTAGTAGGTACACCATGAGCTTTTGGAACATTATGCTGTAGCTACAGCATAATGTTCCCTTTTCCTCTATCCAACTCAAAATTTTTATCTGACTTCTAGTGGTTAGTTGTTGAGGTCTCACCCACTAAGTCCACCAGCAATCCTGACAAAGGATGAAAGGACCAAAAATCCTGACATGTCAGCGGAAATCCTTACGTTTGGTAACCCTACATTCGGTGTTTTTGTTGATATAACTACTTACATAACCTATATTAGCTATATTTATCGTTACATACCTAAATTATGTATTTATGTCTACGCACAAGAAACGGCGTTGAACAGTCATTAGAATGCGGTTCTGTTTTCGTTCCATATTTGAATTATTTTACCTCCATTGTGTTGACGGCTGTCTATTGCCTACGTGAATTCGGAACGGATTATCGTAAAATAAAAAGTATATCACGAATGTTTGCGACATTCACGATCCAGCTATCAGAGATGCTTTATGGTTGAAGTTTTAATGGCTCGAATAGGCCATGGCACTCATGGCGCTATGGTTTTAGTCGGCGTTGTAATTTTATTTTCATTTAGGAAAAATATTAGGTAAATTTAGAAGATTGAAATCGTGGAACTAAGAGTGTATATGAGCTAGTTTTAATTTTTTTAATATAACATATTCAGATTTTCAGTGTCATAGGTTTGGACTTGTAAAAGTGCTTTAGACTTTTTATATTTGTGTTTAATTCATACCGAAAAAGTGTCCAATACATTTTAATATACATACTTATTTGTAGAGCGCTGTTTACATTTCGTCTTTATCGTAAGACATCGACATTTTAACACAGTTAGCTTCATCTTTTAGCAAAAATGCTATCGTCACAGTTCTTATGTAAATAAAAGTAGCCGTAGGCCTTGTTAGCTAGACAACCAAACTAGCCATGGCCAAAACGAAGCGGATACGGGTCGACCTCACGCAAACACCTAAAAAGTGTAAATCGAAAGCAATAAACCGTCTGAGACACTGGCAACATCTCGACCAAATTAAAAAGTTGTTATCATCGCGCGCAACGTTTGGAACGTTCCATTTTCAAACTTGTTAAAGTATGTACTATGTATCAGTTGACCGTGGGCGGTCAACGCATTGACATGTGCGGCGGTCACGGGGTCGCCGCATCAAGTTTCGGAACGCAACGAACGTTCAAACACTTCAAACCAAGATGGCGGTGAACTATAATTTTGTGTAATTTATATTGGCCCGGCGGTACTAGTATATATTATGTGCCGGCGGCTAGATAGCGTTGCTATTGAAGTGTGGAGCCGTGTCCGTGTGCGCGGGGAATATTGATTGCATTCGCATTGTGCATGTCGATATGCACGCGTTTTCTATGATACACTATTCTTCCTATTTATAAGAAGTCTGTTGACCCTGCGGGCCTATTGTTGCGTTTATAGCAGGCTAGCTAACATTATCATACAATAAAGTACATATAAACATTCACCCCAGACCGAGTTGTTCAAACATGTTCAACACAAACACCCCTATTGTTAGAAGGTTAAAGTGTATTTAGATATTTATGAGCACCTTGACCGCTCTTAAAGCTTCGACATATTTGACGGCAACTATAATAAATTTTTTATCCATGGCGATAAATGACTAAATACGACCACCGTCCGTTCAAATATCTAATTAATCATAGTGCTAAAAGCTTGTAAGTAAATTATAAGTCTCAAACAATTTTTACCTATATCATATTATTCTTACTCTCATTCGCTGAAAATAGATAAGTGATAAATAAACGTGTGAATTTATCACTTTTATCTTTCGGTAGCAACGTAGCGACTAAATACCAGGAACAAGGGCTGCCATCCATCCTGTCAAATTAATGAATGAAAAGCAAATTATTATCTATGGCCAATCGAGGAAGTGCGACGGCGCGGCGCCATCTTTATTATTTGTTGTAGATTAACTCCGCTCATGACCTATTTTAATTACCTTTATTGATGGAAATATCTGTGCTATTTAGATTTACCTGTGCGACGTAACCAATGTAACCATGATGGGGGTTATTACGCCTATCCTTTTTCACGAAACTTTCTGCAGTAAGGGACCGCCAAACGGGCATTCGCGAATGTGGGTTTGCGGAGCGCAATTTGGTTTGCAAATGCGTTTTGATAGTTGTTGTATGATCGCATGAATACGTAGGACACTAAGTGAAGGGGTGAAGGTTAGAGGCGTCCTTTTATGTGCGTCAAATGCCGACACGACTTGAAAAACCGTGTCATAAAACATTCGCGTAATCATTCCCAAGTGTAGTAAGCACTGCACTATGCGGTTCGCGCATTTGCATGAATGTCAATGACTGCCGTACACTGCGTGTGCCTAGAGTTGACATATAAAAATGGAATACCTATCCTGACACAAGTCCGGACATCACTCTAAACATCCTGACATTTTCTGACCGGACATTTCTCTAAAAATAGCTCCCTAGCATCGTCCACGATTTACGTTACCATTACCACAATGTCCACGATAAAGTATAAAAGCGTTTATTATTCCAAAAGAGTCCCTCGATTCGCCACTATATCAGATAGCTACAGCATAACCTTTCCTTTCCTCTGCCCATCTCCTACAAAACAATCTCCAACTCACAAAGTCCCCTCGCAACCCTGACAAAGGACCAAAAATCTTGTGTCATGTCAGGAAAAATCCTAACGTATGGCAACCTTACATTCACATGACAATTACAAACAGCACAAGCAAACCATCCACAGACTAAGTTAGCATCCATCATGACCACAAACATTCATCTTGTTCTAGCGCATAAGTGAGTTGTGTGTAAATGCACATTTAATAACTTACCCTAGAAAAGGCACACTTAGCCCAAATCACCTTTAGGTACATTTGTTGATGTAGGTACGCAACCAGAAATACCGGACTTAGATTAGAATCCGCCGTCTACATTGCACCGACCTGAACAGAACAGTCTAAGAGTGTTATTACAGACGTAATAATAGAAATTTGACATTAACGATGACATTCCACACTTTGTCTTTGCAAATACCAAGCTCTTGGTCCGACTCCCTGAATCTTTGAAACGGAATAAATTAAGATATTTAGTGACTATAGCGACATATTACGCGCGCGAGCGGTAGCGAACGGACGTGTCATACTTACTTGCCATAGTGAAGTGTGTTTACAGTTATTTGTGTTTATTCAATGGGCACCAAATGCGATGCCTGCAAAGATGTTATCTACGACATTTCGTATATGGAGTGTGCTCAAGAGACTTGCAAAAAAATATACGACTTGAAAAGTCTGGCGATGACCACAGAACGATTTGAGGAGCTCACGCAGGAGTACAAGGTGCAATGGCTTTGTCCAGAATGTGTGTGTACTATTCCCAAACGAGGAAATGCTGAGACACCGGTCAGAGTGAACTTTATGATGAACAAAACATTTACACCCTCGTCGGACGGTCGGTATGTAAACACGGAGCGCGGCGGCCAACGTCATGTAACCAACCAGAATGAGTCCATGATTGACAATGAAAGTAAAGGGAAGGATTTCTGTATGGAAATACTGTCGCGAATGGATGGGATTAGTAAGCAGTATTCAGAGCTTCAAAGCAGATTTATTTCAACAGAAAATGAATTGAAAGAATTAAGAAAAATAATGGAGGTAGTTCAAAAAAAAGCAATTAAAGTTGATATATTAGAAAAAAAAATGAATATTCTTCTCGAAAATAATGAACTGTTACAAAAACGTCTTAATCTAAGCAGTGCTACGCAAAAACGAGAGGATAGGCTTCTTAGTACGATAAAAAGCCCTGCATCATCGCCATCGGTACTCGTGTCGGAAGACGTCGGTGAAAATGAAGCAAGACGAAAAGAAAGTCAACATCAATTATCGTCATCAACGTCGACATTATCATTTGTGGAGGCAGCCAAGAAAAATAATAATCTGAATAGTAATACTCAAACACAGTGTGGGGCCACGAAACCAGTAAGGACAATCAGATCTCGAAAGCGTCTACAGTAAACCCGAGAAATGAACCTCAGAAGACAGCGCAGGGAAAAGAAGAGGAAGGACCCTGGATAACGGTGAAGCACAAAAGAAGTAGGTACCCTAACAGCGAAGTGAAAAGAGGAGGAAGTACTACCGTGAATGACATAAGAGGTATGGAAAAAAAGAAGTATCTACATGTTTGGCGATTGCAGAAGGACACAGAAGAAAAATGCTTGGAAAACTACGTGAAAAGTATTTGTGGAATTGACGTATCGGTTAAAGTGGAAAAAATAAAACAACGAACGGAAAGGGACTATGCCTCCTTTATTATAGGAGTCCCGGAAAGCAAATACAATGTTTTATCGTAACAGGAAAACTGGCCAGTAAACATCGAGTTCTGCGAATGGGTTTGGTTTCGTCGCCCACAGATAAATGGAACCCAGGAATAACTGCACTATTGATATATACTATCAAAACGTTAGAGGACTACGAACGAAATTAGAGGGGTTTTCTATGGGGGTGGAGTCTTTAGACGCCGACATAATTGCAATCACTGAAACGGGTTTAAACGAATCAATTTACGATGCAGAAATAATACCGCCTGGTTACAGTATTATAAGGTGCGATCTGCGATCGAGCGGACGGGCGCAAGCAGGGCGGCGCGTGTCTCGTGGCCACACGGCGACTCGAGCTGCGGCGAGTACCGGTTCCCGATAACGTGGATATCGACAAACATGTGTTCGAACTAGCAGGTGCTACTGTTTACTTACGTAAGAAGTTTCTGTTTTTTTTTTGTGCGTAATATATATACCACCAAACAGTAATGACAATAAATATATATTATTGTTTAGAATCATTGAACAATATTGTAGTAAGTATAGCGATGTCATAGTGGTAGATGACTTTAACTTACATTCATGCTCAAATGGTATAGGTGCATATTACGATTTCTTTGTGACATTTTGTGGGTTCACTCAGAGTAATGAAATAAATAATTGTAACGGTCGTTGTTTAGATTTAGTTTTTAACAAATTAGTGGACGGGTCGGAGGTGCGGGTGCGCGCGGCGACGGCGCCGCTCGTGCCGGTGGACGCGCACCAGCACCACCCGCCGTTGGCCGTGTGCGTGCGCCCGCGCGCGCGGCGCGATGTTCGGCATACACGGCAATGCAACAATGAACCTGTCCCCGATATAGAAACTCAATGGAACTTTAATAAAGCCGACTTTCAACTTTTATATTAAAAAATCGCTGCAATTGACTGGACACCTTTGTATAATTTAGATTTAGAAAAGAGTTTAATTTACTTCTACGATACTTTTAATTCTATAATAGAGGAGTGTGTTCCAAAAAAATGGCAAAATGGGGGACGATCCAAGTGCATCTATCCTGAGTGGTACACGGGTGAGATTATTAGGAATATCAAAGTTAAAACTACTCTTCATAAAAAGTATAAATCTAGTAAATCAACCGTAGATTACGAAGCGTTTACTCAGTGCAGGGCTCGATTGAAAAATCTGATTAAGCAAGCGCATGAACATTATCGAAATCGGGTACAAAGTCATATGGAAAAAGATCCTAAATCATTTTGGAATTATATGTAATCTAAAAGAAGCAGCAGAGATACGAAAACAATATTAATGAATGGGGAACCTATGCCCAGTGAACAAGTGAGTAGTGAATTTGCTAGGTTTTTTCACTCCGTGTACAGCGTGGAGGAGCCAAAGTTAGAGGTAAGCGCCGCAATAATGGCAGCGGGCACTGAGAACAGCGCGGCGCGGGTTCAGGTTGACAGGCTAGATATACAGGACGTGCGGACAGCCCTTTAACTACTTAAGCCAAAAAAATCTTCTGGTCCGGATGGTATTCCCTCGTACGTATTTAGGGACTGTAGAATGGTGCTGGCGGGGCCGCTATTGCACATCTTTAACCTCTGTCTTAAGCTAGAAGTATTCCCAGAAATTTGGAAAATGACTCGAGTGATACCGGTACCGAAAGGTGGATCAAGAGATAAGGCAGAGGATTATAGACCGGTGGCGGTTCTGTCGACGCCGGCAAAGGTATTTGAATCGGCTGTTCACAAAAGAGTGTATGAGCAGGTGAGCGCGCAGCTCGCGGATGCGCAACACGGCTTTCGTCCGACACGAAGTACAGCCAGCAATCTTCTGAGTCACGTAGCGCAGATAATACCTATAGTAGATAGTGGGGATCAAGCCGATACTGCTTACTTTGACTTTAAAAAAGCTTTCGATCTCGTCGATAACGACGTGTTGCTGTCAAAGTTGGCAGGCTTCGGTTTCACCCCACACTTACTTAATTTTTTTGCAGACTATATGAGGGACAGACAGCAATATGTAGAATATGAAGGGCACAGATCGAAACCTTATTTTACTAGATCAGGTTTAACTCAGGGTAGCAATTTAGGGCCTCTCGAATTTTTATTAATGATAAACGACTTGCCTAAAACAGTAAAAGATGCTAAGTGTTTATTATTCGCAGATGACCTTAAGTTGTCCCTGGCGGTAAATAGTGATGATGACTGTAAAACGTTGCAGGCGGATATTGACAGAGCCGTACAGTGGAGCAAGAAAAATCTTTTACAGTTTAATACCAAAAAATGTATGACTATCTCTTTCTCTCGGGCGCGTACTCCCGTGGAGATTTAATGGTTAGGTTAGAGTCACAGAAGTAAGGGATCTAGGAGTTAGTTTTAACACTGAGTTAACGTTTCGAAATCACTTTTCAAATATATGTAAAAAAGCATTCAGAAATCTAGGGTTTGTACTAAGGATGGCTAATGGATTCACAAATACGAAGGCTATAACATCTCTGTATAATGCATTGGTTAGAAGCCAGTTCGTACAATGCTGAAATATGGGCTCCACACGAAGCAAAGTATATTTTTATGTTAGAGCGGATACAAAATAAGTTTATTAGGTATATGTATATGAGGCAATACGGCGTATACCCGTTTTATCCGTTGATGTATCCGACATTGTTTATTTTAGGCATGGTCGGATACAATCAGCTGAAAGTCAGAAGGGAGCTAGCACTCGTTACATATAACTTTAAGCTGCTTAGGGGTAAGATATACAATGCGGATATATTGGGGTCGGTGGGTATTTGTGTTCCGCGCACTTGCGGGGCGCGCCGTCAGCCCGGGCTGCTGGCCGTGCCGCGCGGGCGCACCAAGCTGCTGCGCGAGGCGCCGATGACGCGCGCCGTGCGTTCCCTGAACCTCATAGCCACGCATATAGACCTATTCTCATGTACGATGAGTGAATTCACAAAAGTAGCATTATTAAATCTTTGTTATATTGAATAGGTAGTTATGTAGGAAAAAAAAATGATTTGTTAGATATAGGTACTTGTATTTTGTATGTTTATACATTTAATTTTTTGCTAAATTATCGCATTGGGTTCATCCCGTAATGATAATTGTATGTGTGGAAATAAAATAAAATAAAATAAAAATAAAATATTTCTGTACGAAAAACTAGGTGTCATAGACAATATCTGAAATTATTCCGGTACCTTCGAGATTCTGTTATCATCTTTGATTGATGCGGTTTCCGGAATTCCGGATGCGGTGACAGTGTGATAACCGCCTTACAATGATAATTGTTTCCTTAAAATTAATTAAATGCGTAATTAATTCAAATCATGCGCAATAAGATATAAGTCCTTTAGAGTTGTTATTCATTCTTATCAACAACTAATGTCTGTTTTAAATACCTACTTTTTGATATCAGAATTAGAATAGACAAACTTGCTTATCAAATGTTACGGGTCAATGTATTATATAGTCTGTCAAGCAAGTAGACAAAAGCGGAAAATTTAAAAAAATGTAGGCGCGAAGCGAAGGGTAATCGTCCCATAGAAAATGTTAATTTCGCGCCTTTTCCTACTGACAAACTTGTTTAACCGGCTATATGTCGGTATTCATTTTATTTTGTTTTTCAATGGATGTCATAAAAAAATAATGTAAATAGTCTTCTTGAAACACGGATTTCTATATGAGTAATTTTTCACCTCTTGGGTAGATTAATTTTGGGTGGTTTTATGGTACCTTAAAAGTCTTAAAACACTAGAGTCAGACCGAGATAAGTCTGCAACGACTTTGATAGCACACACACAGTGCAAGTGTTATTTTAAACGTCTAACTTCTATGAAATCATTAGTATTATGACGTATAAATTTAAATAACACTTGTCTGACTCTACATTTTCTTCAAAACGTAAACGTATTTAATCGATGATTAAATATTATTTTATGCAATCGTGATATAATAGAGAGCTTTTCTGTCGAGTACAGTGTTTAGGCAACGAAGCTTGCTGAGTTGCCTAAGTGAGGTACGAGATTGAAAAGCTTGATTATATCGCTATTGTATACAATACTTTTTCTAACCAGTAAAATAAAATAATAACAAACCGAAACAAAGAAACAATTACTTAACAATAAATTGCGATCACAACAAACAGCGTTATCAAATCAAATTCAAATAAGCAAATATGAAGACAAAGCGTGCGTCATTCGTTATCAGCTGTTATTAGGGCGCGTTATCAGGGGTCGTGGGCGGGGTCAATGAACCGAGGCATGCAGGGATGAGTGCAATTAGTGCAACATGCATTAATAGGCTACTAGCATGCCCGTGACTTTGTCTGCGTGTAATGATGATGCAATCGTCATCATTATACGCAGATAGTTTTTATCAATATAAAAACTATCATTATGTCCTGTCTCGGGACTCAAAATATCTCTATACCAAATTTCAACTAAATCGGTTCGGCGGTTGCGTGAAGAGGAGTTTAAAAAAAAGGTATTTGTTTAAAGTTTATATGTTTTTACTTCGGAATGGTGTCAATGTGTTACCAAAAATAAATTTGGCACTCCCGATTTATACCAAACATGGCCTAGTAGCTTCACTGATGTAGAAGTCGAGATAAAATTGAGAGCCCCAAACAAACTTTCAAGAGAGGATATCCCGAAAACTATTCATGATATCGAAAAACTTGACTAAATTAAACTTGTAGCAAATTTAATCGGCTTTCGGTTTGTCTAAGTAGTCATGTCGCTAAGATGCAGTTTCCAAGATATAAGTGAAAAACCAGCCAAGTGCGAGTCGGACTCGCGCACCGAGGGTTCCGTACTTTTTAGTATTTGTTGTTATAGCGGCAACAGAAATACATTATCTGTGAAATTTCATCTGTCTAGCTATCACGGCTGATGAGATACAGCCTGGTGACAGACAGACAGACGGACAGCGGAGTCTTAGTAATAGGGTCCGGTTTTTACCCTTTGGGTACGGAACCCTAAAAACCGAAAAATGGGACCTTCTTACCCCCCCTCTCCCCCGCAGCTCAAAGGCTACGGCCGGGGACTTTTGATATTGTTCACCTAACTAGTCCAAACAAAGTTACGGAGTCAAAAATGGGTTTCCAAGCATTTCCCTCTATATACCTTCTTATTGCTTGGCCTAGTGGCACTTATTAGATTAAGAGGCCGGTGTCGATTTTAGTCGCAAAAATGTAAAATTGATAGATTTCGTCGATGAAATTGTACACCTTTTGTTACCAAATTGAAATAACAAGTACTGGTTTCTATTAGCACGTCTTCTTATCTTACCTTTTATCAGATATTTTTTTTTAAAACAGACTCACTTAATTAGTAATGTTTTTTTTTCTGAAGGACGTTTAGGTAAACGCGCGTAAAGCACTGATTTTGTCGCTCTTATTTGTAAATTTCGTAAAGTTTGGACTTCTAAAAATGGTAAATTTATATTACACATATTCTCTACTTGACCTTTATCAGATTACATTTTTGTTATATGACTTATAGTTCGAGGAAATGAAAGTTAAACGAATTCAATTTTCTCCAGAAATTACTTCAAAATAAGTGACAATTTCTCTGAAAATCGACTTAATTTCAACGTAATTTTGATACTTAAACAATCTACAACATGTGCTGAAACTATTCTTATACATCTATTTGTACAATTTACCACCATAATTTTTTGATGAATTTTTAAAAACTGCCCCTTCTCTTCATATATTACCGGTGACGCACGCTCGCGACATCATTATTAAAAGGCAAGATGAGAAAACGTGCTAATAGAAACCAATACTTGTTATTTAGATATTACATAACAAAACGTGTATAATTTCAACGACTAAATCTATCAATTTAAAATTTTTGCTCCAAAATCGACTACGGCCTCTTAACTACATAAGTATCTTCATGAGCATATGCGCCATCTATTCAGTAGCCAAATGATCTAAGAGAATTCGTAATTTGTATGGTAATGTCTGTCGTAAACTAATTTTATGACTGCGATTGTTAGCTGCGGTATGTGTTACAATTTGCACACTCGTGCTTTTTACAAGAGAGTCTCGAGATTAGGATGGAGATGAATTAGGTGTTACGCGGATTAATTTCTTTGCTATTAGTTGTTGCTTTTTTTTAAATACCACGACGGTGGCAAACAAGCATACGGCCCGCCTGTTGGTAAGCAGGCACCGTAGCCTATGGACGCCTGCAACACCAGAGATATTACATGCGCGTTGCCGACCCTTTAAAAACCTGTACACTCCTTTTTTGAAGAATCCCATACTGTAGCGCCTCGGGAAAACCTCGGCAGGGAGCTCATTCCACAGCCGAAGCGTACGCGGGAGGAAATTCCTCTTAAACCGCACAGTACGCGACCATTTAGGTGCTAGGGTGTGAGGATGAACGCCCTGCCGATGGCGAGCGGTGCGGTGATAGAAAGCGGCCGTTGGCATCATGTCAAAAAATTCTTCAGAGCACAGCCCATTGTACAGGCGGTAGAACACACACAAGGAGGCAAAGTATCTCCTTAGACTTAAAGGTTCAATACCGCTTGTGAGTTTGGGATCGTCGACAATTCGTACAGCGCGCCTTTGGACTGAGTCGAATAGTGTGTTTGTTGTGTTGTGCTGTAATGTAGGTTTAATATATTATTTGTACTTCACTAAACAGACAACAGACGACTTGTAAGTCTTGCAAATATTGTTATCAATAATTTCCTTTTTTTTCCTTTTTTAGGGTTCCGTACCCAAAGGGTAAAAACGGGACCCTATTACTAAGATTCCGCTGTCCGTCTGTCCGTCCGTCTGGCCGTCTGTCTGTCTGTCACCAGGCTGTATCTCATGAACCGTGATAGCTAGACAGTTGAAATTTTCACAGATGATGTATTTCTGTTGCCGCTATAACAACAAATACTAAAAACAGAATATAATAAATATTTAAATGGGGCTCCCATACAACAAACGTGATTTTTTTGCGGTTTTTTTCCGTAAGGGTTCCGTACCCTTCGTGCGCGAGTCCGACTCGCACTTGGCCGGTTTTTTTTTGTTTGTTTTACACTTTCAAGTTTCAACGTCACCGATAATCGCATGCAATTAGTGATACATTGCGGAATTTGATCAATCGATTGAATTCTTTGCTCCTACTTAGCCGGCAATTATCTAAAATTGCGTGTATGTTATTTTAACGTTTGTTGAAATATTTTCCGGTAACTAATAACTTATTGTGTTGCATTTGTGTCCAACTTTCGCGCCATCTCTTTTTAGTGTTCTGTACCAAACTTGGTTCCTGAAACACTTTGATTAACGTAGAAGCTGTGATGGAAAGCTGTTTGGCAACTTCAACTATTTTGGTCTTAACATATTTTTTATATCAAAGAAAAAATTAAAAACCGGCCAAGTGCGAGTCGGACTCGCGCACGAAGGGTTCCGTACCGTTACAAAAAAAAACAGCAAAAAAATCACGTTTGTTGTATGGGAGCCCCACTTAAATATTTATATTATTCTGTTTTTAGTATTTGTTGTTATAGCGGCAACAGAAATACATCATCTGTGAAAATTTCAACTGTCTAGCTATCACGGTTCATGAGATACAGCCTGGTGACAGACGGACAGCGGAGTCTTAGTAATAGGGTCCCGTTTTTACCCTTTGGGTACGGAACCCTAAAAAATCACCGGGGCAAGGTCCGAAATTGCGAGTTTTAGGAACACCAGTCCGATCGCTAACCAACTGAGCTATCGAAGTTTACCAGAAGCGTGCGAACAACAGCTAAAATAATTTTGATCATACCGGCCATCTTGTGGGGCCATGACTAACACAAATAACATTACATCAGATATTTTTGCGCACATGTTCATTTTGACGACCGGTCTGGCCTAGTGAGTAGTGACCCTGCCTGCGAAGTCGATGGTCCTGGGTTCGATTCCCGGTAAGGGCATTTATTTGTGTGATGAGCACAGATATTTGTTCCTGAGTCATGGGTGTTTTCTATGTATTCAAGTATTTAGGTATATATTATATATATCGTTGTCTGAGTACCCATAACACAAGCCTCCTTGGGCTTACCGTGGGACTTAGTCAATCTGTGTAAGAATGTCCTATAATATTTATTTATTATTATTATTTATTATTTTCTGCAAGATATTATTACAGGTGACAAATAATTCTGCTTTAAGTACTTTATCTCCGTGATTTATAAATAACAGGTCTAAGTAAATCGTGAACACTGTTCTTGTTGCTGTCGTGCGCGTGCGCTCGTTTTGTTGCGATTGTTCGAAAATAACTGACGGAACAGTAGGTAGTAGTGCTGGACATTGGGTTAGTTAACTTATTAATTTACTAATTCAAGTTTATTGCGGATCAAAGCTTTTCTTAAGCGCCAATGATTAATTTCGAACTTGTGAACATGTGAACCTTCAATTTTTTATTTCTGCAGTGTGGATCTGTGGATACATTAATTTCCTGTCCGTTACCGCCTCTTGGAACTAAAATGTTTAAACTTGATTTTTATGAATTAGCAAATGAGAACATGCAACAAATGCATGAATATAAGCAACAACAGGCCAGTGCCGACCATTTGAGGACCATAATATAAGTAATATAGTTGGTCAATCCAAATTGTCAGTAAATAAGAACAAAAAAAACTATACTCTATTCTTTTGGGTGCTAGTACTAGTGTAAGACAAAGATAGTATGATTTTCTCTATGTTTCAAATGAGACAGTCCTTTGACAAACAATACATATAATATGTAGACATACTTTCGCTTCTTGTATCTTGAGTCATCTCAAGTGATTTTTTTATCACGGCAACATTAAGTGGCAAATAAACATAAATCGTACAATTCCAATGATGATGCACTTGCACTTGTTCCAATAATCCCTGATTCCCTAGACTTTTTTTTAAAGTATAGCACATTTCCCTTAGTCTTAAATTCTGCGCTCACTATTTCCCAGTTCACACCCACCATTGGCTACAAAGCTATCCTGACCGCTCTCAAAAGGGTGCATTTCACTTTTAAGTACCAACTGGCCAACGCACAAGCTGGCAACCCTCCAGCAACCCTCTTTACACCCCCGTAATTCATTAACAACCTTATCTCAAAGCAAGAAAGGTCATTACAACTGTAATTACGAATTTGCCGCTACTATTATTATATCTTCATACGCGCAAATCTATTTTAACCCTTGTTAAAAACTACACAAGGTTGCTTAAAGTGGAAAGTAGGTGTAAATTTAAGTTTGTTGGCAATTGTAATAGATGACCGCGGCAGGTGATTGGAAATAAAATGATTTGTGTGGTAGTCATGTACTGTTCCCGGTATTAAGAGGCCGTAGTCAATTTTGGAGCAAAAATGTAAAATTGATAGATTTAGTCGTTGAAATTATACACGTTTTGTTACGTAATATCTAAATAACAGGTATTGATTTCTATTAGCACGTCTTCTCATCTTGCCTTTTAATAATGAGGTCGCGAGCGTGCGTCACCGGTAATGCATGAAGAGAAGGGGTAGTTTTTAAAAATTCATCAAAAAATCATGGTGGTAAACTATACAAATTGATGTATAAGTATAGTTTCAGCAAATGTTGTAGATTGTTTAAGTATCAAAACTACGTTGAAATTAAGTCGATTTTCAGAGAAATTGTCACTTGTTTTGAAGTAATTTCTGGAGAAAATTGATTTCGTCTAACTTTCATTTACACTACTTCAAAGTCATAATAACAGAAATGTAGTCTGATAAACTTCAAGTACAGGATATGTGTAATACAAAATTACCATGTTTAGCAGTCCAAACTTTACGAAATTTACAAATAAGAGCGACAAAATCAGTGCTTTACGCGCGTTTACCTAAACGTCCATCAGAAAAGCAAACATTACTAATTTAGTGAGTCTGTTTTCAAAAAACTGATCTGATAAAAGGTAAGATAAGAAGACGTGCTAATAGAAACCAGTACTTGTTATTTCAATTAGGTAACAAAAGGTGTAAAATTTCACGGACTAAATCTATCAATTTTAAATTTTTGCGACTAAAATCGACACCGGCCTCTTAATACTCGTAAGTATTCATGTGTTCACGCGCTTACCAGAAATGGAAATGGCGTTATCACGTCATTAATAGCATGAGCTTCCTAAAGTCGCCGTAATAGATATTCTTTAGCCTGTTTACATGTTAATCAGTGTTTAGTACGTGCGTGTTCATATCATAGACATAGTATATACAATTAGTTATAGACGCGTCACCGAGCGACCGGGGGTAAGAGAAAGAATATTCATATAAAATTTGGGCAGCATAGGATTTTTTCCCTTTTACTCTTATACATTTCGGTATTTCGCCATCGCCTCCTACCTATGATGCCACCCGGTCGGTGATAAGGACAAAGCATGGCATTATTTTCTCTTTCCGCTTATAGGAATCGCAATAAGACTATCTTTCTCTATCAAAAAGTGTCAGGCCCTTGGTTCATTTCATACCGTTCATAAATTTCTTATGGCCTCTCGAAACGTCACCGATAATCGCATGCGATTTGCAATACATTGCGCCATTTGATCGATCGATTCTACTTAGCCGGCAATTATCTAAAATCGCCATTTGTTTCAAGGTTTGTAAATCGTCGTCTACTAAACGCATTGAAGATGTATGAACTCGAATTAATCAAAGTCTAAACAATTTGTTTTAAAATTTTCTTCGGTTACCGCGATAGTTACTCATGAAATAAAACTATGAAAACGGATTATATCGCGTATCATCATCATTCGCTTGCCCTTGTCCCATTCACTTGGGGTCGGCGCAGCATGTCTTTTTCTTCCATACATCTCTGTCACCCGTCATCTCATCATTCACTTGCGTTAGTTTCATATCATCTTTCACACAGTCCATCCACCTTTTCCTCGGTTTTCCTCTCCTCGTACTTCCCTCCACATTCATTCTTAATACCTTTCTTGTCACATGACTTTCATCCCTCCGCATCACATGCCCGTACCATGCTAGGCGATTTGCCCTTACTTTTTCTGTTATGGGTGCAACTTTCAGGCTTCCTCTTATATACTCATTCCTTATCTTATCCATTCTCGTCACGCCACACATCCACCTTAACATTCTCATCTCCGCTACATGCAATCTCTTTTCATCCCTCACCTTTAGGGCCCAACACTCTGATCCATACATGACGACAGGTCTTATGATCGTTTTATAAATTTTACCCTTCAACCGAAGGGGCATACGGGCGTCACAAATGGTTCCCGTAACCTGTCGCCATTTCATCCATCCTGTGCTAATCCGGTTTTTCACGTCACGTCACGATTATATCGCGTATATTGAATTTATAATACATCCCGACGATGAGATATATTATAAATTCAATATACGCGATATAATCCGTTTTCATAGTTTTATTTTAATTTGTTTTTAAAGTTTACAAGGAATAAACGACGAGGAATAGACGACATCAATTTAAGAGCATTTTTGTTAATAAATTTTACTATTAACAGTATTAACTATGGATGGTATAGAAAGGATGCCAATCTCTTAAGGCAGAATTGTTGCAAAAGTGATCGCTTTTAGCTTTAAATAATAGTTCCTAATCTCTCCGGTGGCGCTAGTTAGGCTCTGGGACATAAGGCAATAAATAACCCGACCAAATTAGGTAGGTTGTTTTTGGTAGTATTTCGGTGTATGGTGGCGCCGCCTAATTACTGTTTTTTGATGGACACTTTTCATACATAGAGATTTGGCTCCTTTATATAGTCTCCATGGTATTAACTATCAATTCTATTGTGTGTCAAGCAGTATCTAAGTAAGACCGACATCCGGATCCTTTGTCAAAAAAAGCTAATTGTTGATCTCTAAGGGCTCATTTAGACGGCGCGCGAACTCGCATGCGATTTAGTTACATTGCGGACTATTGAGGTTACTTCCAATTCAGCCTACCGATAAAACACCGCAACATAATGAAACTCGCATGCGAGTTATCGCACCGTCTAAATGAGCCCTAATTCTCTATACATAGAAATATATAGAAAACGATTTTACAACGAAAACCAGCTGGTGAAAAAAAAAAAGAATTTCACTAAAAGAAAACTCAAAGCATAGACAAAAGCTTTTCTTAAGGTGCGTACACACCAAGCCAACGAACGCCAACGAACGTTTTTCAGTGCTGACGTTCGTTGGTTCTAGCCAACGCCAACGCCAAATCTTTCGTTGGCGTTGATCTGGTGTGTACGCAGGGTCTGTCTGCGTACAATGATACCGCTACCGCCACGCAGCGAATTGCCGGCACACGCTAACGAAATGATTATAGAACGGTCGTTGGCGTTTGTTGAGTCGTCCAAACAGGGCCAACGAAGGCCAGCAAACCCATTCGTTGGCGTTTGTTGGCTTGGTGTGTACGCACCATTATTTGTGCCAGCAGTGTTATTTTTTAAAACAAAAGTCATTGACCAACCATCCAGTTTTCATTTTGACTCATAAAATTTCGCGCGCTTTAATTTTTTTATCTGTTTGCATTGGCATTGGCAGCGGCAGTGAATCATTCAGCCACGTGATTTTATCTTTGTTTTTAATGGTCGCGTTCCTATTTTACGAGCGTTGATTGCGACGGCTAATTAACCTGAAGCTTTTTGGTAAAATGAAACGTACCTTTTCAGCATTAATACTGATTCTACCCGTGACTTCGTCTTCGTACGAGTAAAATGATGATTTCCGTGATAAAAACTATCCTATATGCTTTCTCAAAACTCATATCTATACCAAATTTCATCTAAATCGGTTAAGCTGTTTCAACGTGAAGGGGTAACAGAATGACAGAGTTACTTTCGCATTTTATGATATTAAAAGTGGCCCAGCGCTGGACCAGCGTGATGGCCATGCGATGGTTGAGAGCACGCACTATGGAATGGGCCACGTTTAGATGCGTACGCACCATCGCTGGCCCACACTACCTTTGATGTACGGCGGATGAAAAACCGATGCCGTGGCCATCCTGCCGCGCCATAAACCATTACCCTCTGTACACGCTGGCCCATCTTAGTGGGCCAGTATGATGGGCCCATCGTGTAGAGGAGCCATTATGTGCGACTCTATACATATAAAGTTTCTTACTCACAGATGTTGCCAGCAGCCAACAAACTGTAGGTAAATTGATAAAACAAATTATTAATTTGTCGGCGTAGTGTTTTATATGAAACAGTCTTAAAACTTCGCGGATCGCAATTTCAAACGCATGATTGATTGTTTTTCCCCGCTAAAATAGCTCAGAATTTATCTAGTCAAGGATTATGTCACTCAAACAGCATTACGTCAATGCTGTAAGTGTAAGCAATCCGCGTGGGATAAACAAGTTAGCTTTTTTATCGGACCATCTTAGCACAAGTGCGCGTTTTTCATCCAACGTCTAGATCTAGTCTATCTACCGTGCCTACACGTCTGGCGAATGCTATCGAAAACACGTGTCAATGTTACGCAACGGATGTTACGAAATCTCAGGGCATTATCATAACATTTGCAGGCATTATTAATGACTCACGTGGTTGTTGACAGGTGTCAGTTGATCTATGGTTATGTATTTGAAAGTATTTTTACGCTAAAGATTGGTATTAATAATAAATCTAACCTTAAGGTTAATTTCCCAGTTTTCCCACCTTTTTTTCTGCCTATTTCTACACTAAAGAGGTTGTTTATTGGAGATTTGGTTACAAAGGCCATAAGCATCAAATGAGTTGCAATATAATTATTAATACAGATAAAATATAGGATCTTGAAACTAGATATAACAAAACAAATACAGTGCAGAAATAATTTAAATGAACACAAACATCTAACGAAATTAATTTATGATTATGACTATAGATATTAAATTATAACTATAAATAGATATTCTGAGCTTAAATTTTTCCCGCTCTTTTCCTATCATAGACAAGTATTTTGTTTTTGTTCTTGCCGCGTGAGTAAGCGTTTTAAGATAATAGCGGGATGTCGATTGTTGGAATTGGACGTGGAATCCGAGGCAACGCCGGAATGTTGGCAGTGCTCCCGTTTGACAACCCCTTTGATCGGAAAAAACTTATGTGACAGGCATCAAGGAATAAAATTATTTAAATATTTTTTCTTGTTTTTAAGAAATACTACACTGTAGACATGATTAATAGCGGAATTGAAGGAATGTTGAGAGAAAAACGAGAAAATAAGCCTCTTATTTTTTATAGGATATGATTATCGACACAAATTCACAGTGGGTAATCCATGCGAAATTACTTAAGCTGTGGGCGGACTGACATACGAACCCACAGATTTGGCGAATATTATAACCTACTCCGGAATCCCATAACGAAAGTGTAAATAGGAAGCACGAAATAGTTAGTGAAAAACAAGTGAGTCATAAGACTCATGACTGTTCCAACTATTTGTAGGAATGTAGGGCTAATGAACTGACGACGTCGCCAAACTCTTACGCCGACTGTGCCAACTGGCAGGGTCGCCGTGAGACCTCATTAACACCTAGATAAGAAGTAGGGACATGGACCACATGGACAATATGGTGGAAATGTTCATCGCACACGGAAGTCTCGTTAGCTCAGTTTTATTAGCGGAGGACTAGTATTCTACGGTCGCAAGTTGACTCACGGCCGTGTGTTTTTTTGTTTTCATTTTTCTTTATGTCTAAAGTTAAAATAGAAGTTTCTTTATCGAGTCACACAGTTTAAATATAGAGCCCGGTCTCTCTGTCCTAATATTAGGGATTATGACCATTTAGAATCATTTTTCTGGATAGGTAAACGCATTTTGATAATATATTTGATAGCAGACTGATGTTTTTTTGCCTTATTCTCGCTTTTAGAGGGTAGGAAACCTTCAGCAGAGTGGTAATTCTATAACTCTCAGATTCAAATTAACTTGGCATACGTCTCTACTAACTACAAAATTAGTTGTAAACAAAATTTAAATTTCATTTCGTGGCTGCCACTCAAATCTATTTAAAACACTGACTAAGCCCCATATTTCACATATCTCAATATTTTCCACCACCATCATTGCAGTGCCAACCTCTCCGGGCTAATTATTCTTCACAGCTTCCGGCGTCAACATCCGGTCTGATTCAGATGTCACCGACAAATATTGGGACGATAGATATTGCTAATGCCCGAAGAATGTTATATTTTATGTGGCTCTTTCCCATCTCGCTAAGGTCGACATAACCGCGAAACATTTTCTTTCATTCGTTCATCTGTTTGTCTCTGATCCTCTCTCTATCGGTCAAAGACAAGTACATAAATTATCAAGGGCCTGACACTCTTTGATAGAGAATGATAGTCTTATTGCGATTCCTATAAGAGGAAAGAGAAAATACTGCCATGCCTTGTCCTTATCACCGACCGGGTGGCATCATAGGTAGGAGGCGATGGCGAAATATCGACATTTATAAGAGCGAAAGAGAAAATATCCTATGCTGCCCAAATTTTATATGAATATTCTTTCTCTTACCCCCGGTCGCTCGATGGCGCGTCTATAACTAGTTGTATATACTATGTCTATGCTCTTTCCCATCTTGCTAAGGTTGACATAACCGTGAAACACTTTCTTTCATTCGTTCATCTATTTGTCTCTCCCTTCTCTCTATCGGCCAAAGACAAGTACATAAATTATAGTCCGTTCTTTTTCAGATTGGAAATTTTATAACCTCAAAAGTATTAACTTTTAACTCCAAAATTAAATCTGAGTAACTGCACTGAATTATAGTTTCGTTTAAATATTATTGTACCGCAATATTAGATATCATAGGAACCCTAGCAGAAGAAAAAGTTAAATACCATTTCTTTTGAGGTTAAAAAAATTCAAATCTAAAAAAACGAATCCATGACAACTGAAGTTACAAAAAGAAGTAAAAGCTTCATAATATGCTTAAGAAAAACTTCTGCTACATAGACATAGTATATGTATACAAGTAGTTATAGACCGACCGAGCGACCGGGGGGTAAGAGAAAGAATATTCATATAAAATTTGGGCAGCATAGGATTTTTTTTCGGTATTTCGCCATCGCCTCCTACCTATGATGCAACCCGGTCGGTGATAAGGACAAAGCATGGCACTTTTTTCTCTTTCTCTTATAGGAATCGCAATAAGACTATCTTTCTCTATCAAAGAGTGTCAGGCCCTTGTTCTGCTAATGACGTTAGTGAGGACACCGGAGATAACCTCTGGCAATCGGCACAAGTTCCATTTTTGCTTAGGGTGTCATGCAGTATCGATTATAATTATCGATTGCTTATTTGTTTATTATTCTATCGCGCTGTAACGGACTGGGGCCCATTTCTCGAATTATATTAGACTAATTTTATTAGTCCACGAACTGTCAAATCGTATGGGTTGCCATGACAACACAATAATAATATTAGACTAATATCGTTCGAGAAATGGGCCCCAGTCCGTTACACAGTGTACGCACATAAGATCCAGAGCCAACAACGCACTTCCCAAGAAATCTATGGACCCGGGTATGTCCTTAAACTGCGTCCGGACCCGGATATAAATAAATAAATATAGGACATATATAGGACATTCTTACACAGATTGACTAAGTCCCACAGTAAGCTCAAGAAGGCTTGTGTTGTGGGTACTTAGACAACGATATATATAATATACAAATACATAAATACATAGAAAACACCCAAGACTCAGGAACAAATATCTGTGCTCATCACACAAATAAATGCCCTTACCGGGATTCGAACCCAGGACCATCGGCTTCACAGGCAGGGTCACTACCCACTAGGCCAGACCGGTCGTCAATTATATATCCTTAAACTACGTCCAAAAGAGAGGTATGGGCACTGTGAATGACATCTCGCTTTGTGTGGTAGGGCACAGGACAGCGGATGACATTCCAGATCTAGAGCAGAGCCCAACTGGGGAGGTACCTCCACCTTACAGAAAACCGCAGCCAAATAACACTAGACCCTACTCATAGTGTTGTGTTCCTGACGGTGAGTAAGGTTGCCAGTGCTCAACGAGGGAGAGGAGTGTTAGTGTCGGCAACGCGCGTGTAATATCTCCGGTGTTGCAGGCGTCCATAGGCTACGGTAACTGCTTACCATCAGGCGGGCCGTATGCTTGATTGCCACCGACGTGGTATAAAAAAAAAACTAGAAGTTTGACATCTCTCCAAGATTTTAACACTAAAACTCCCTTTCATCAACTGAACGACATAATATTGTCTAATTGGTAATGAGCAAAAAGATAGATGTAACTCCGTAATAGATGGATACAGTCTAAGGAAAAAACGTGCCTCGAAAATCACGAAAATTTGATTCTCGATCAGATGGCGCCACTAGTTTTGGCCTACACTCGTATAGAGGGCGTTGACTGTTTCGTTTGTTATTTATAATTTTAACGCATACCAGTGAAAGAACATGGGTCAAAATCATATAAAAATAATTAATGCAAATAAAAAAATCATTTATCCATATTTAAATACATTTTATCGTATTTTTATAAATATTTATTTTTAGTTTTAAAGTGTGTCGACAGATGGCAGTGAATTTACTGGGGTTACAAAATTTACTATGACAGTACCGCTCTAGTATAAGTTACTCTATGGTAATGAGTAAGACATGTTTTAGTCGTGTCATCCCATAGGAACGCAAGGAATGCGTTAAAACACTTAAAACTGCGAGTTGGCCGCTAGATGGCAGTAGATCAAGATTCGTCACCGCGAGGAAATTTGGAAAATTGAGGAATTCCAGTTCGTTTCATGTGGATGACACATTTTTATGAGCTATTTGCTTTTAATTTGTAAATAACTGAATTCTTAAACAAGTTGAACAAGAATTATATGTTTTGTCTGTATCCCGAAAAGAACGTTGATCGGGAATAATCTACATAGGTACATGATATGGTATAGATTCTAATTAAATAATGATATCGGTACCGAACAATCGTGCAGTGACGATTAAGTATGATGTGTACCTATTAAGTACTAAACGTGTACAACCGAACAAGCCAATGCTCCAGAAAATATTTTTGGAACTTTGGTTTTTTAAAATGTTTGAGAACTCGACCTATTTTTAAAATATGTGTACTAATGTGTGTAACGTATTTCCGAACCAAGTAGCAGGCACATAGTTTTTTTTTCATGTTAGCCTAGAGTCACCGTATGGACACTACAACTATTAATAACCCCTCCATATCATACTTAAATATGAATTGCCAATATTATATTTGACTGTATTTAAAATAAATTATTTCACAATTATGAAAAAAGCACCAGCAGATTAATAGAGAAACGTAGACAGCAGTCATTTTTAGACACAATTTCTATTCAAAACTCGTTTAAAACTATAAAGAGTTGAGTAGGTAATTTGATTGTGACGTCACATGCTAAATGTTTCATATATAGTTATTTGTGCAACAAGAGAGGAAAGTTGGTTTTTCTTGCGAGTGTTTATTTCCCTCGCTACGCTCAAGATTCTACCTTAGAATCACTCGCTTCGCTCGTGATTCAATTATAGAATCTTTCGCTTTCTCGGGACTCAAAAACACGAGATGTAAAATAACTTTGCTCTCGTGTTGCACACATAATTTTTCACCTCAGTAGTGAGAACATATTAAAGGTTAAAATGTATTTCGAATTACACAGAATAAACAGAAAAAAAAGTATTATAATATGTACGATACAATAAGATACGATACGATACGATACCGGACCGGACCGGACCGGACCGGACCGCACCGTACCGTACCGTACCGTACCGTACCGTACCATTAAAAAAATGTAATAAAAGTATGAAGTTCATGGCCTTCACTAAATTAAAAAGCTACATTGTTTCACTCCCTGGAGTGAGGAAAGTCGCACTTTCCTCACTCCAGGGAGTGACGAAAGTAGGCTTGTTCGAGCTGCTGAGGTGAAAAATAAATTACATAGTAGCAAAATCGTTTTACTACTAGACTCGTAGTACTTCAAAGTGGCAGATAACTTGACAAACGAACTTAACTGACATTTATGCATGAGCATACACGAATCGATATTGCCAATTAACTTGTTTCGAGTTTCTATCGATTTTGACGCCTCGAATTTCTTATCGATTTTTACGACGGCGATCTGAGTCGTATAAAATCGTTAAGAAATTTGAGGCGATTTCCGATGAAACCGAGCACAAATAAACAGATTAAGATCAGATATGACACTACGTACTACGTACCCGTAATGTGATCGCAATTCGTACTCTATTTAATTGTTGTGACATACCGATGTTCTTTGACACCGTCAAAACAAAACTGTTAAAATTCCGCGTGTAAGATTACTTGTAAGTTTTACTGTTATGTATCCGGTGTGAGTCGGCCATAGGGTGTCTTATAATCCTATTAAACTGAAGTATAAGAGCGTTTTCACATTGTCCGATGGGCTATCGGATGTAGGATCCTACATCTGCGTAGTCAAACCGCGGGGAGGGGGGCGTATTTAGCGATCATGCACACTACAACAAACATTATGCCTATTGCCTACACACGCACACAAACAAATATTATCGGTCCGATGGGGGCTCCGACATGGCTGAGATTATCGGAAGCGCCTTTCCGATATTGGATGACGGAAGGAGCCTATGAGAAAAACAGCTGCAGGAGAGTGAGGAGAGTGCCATATGGCATGAAGGCCGCCTTTTAGCATTATTTATCGTTTTTTTATAATAATGATTTATTAATCAATAAATAAATACAGAAAAACACATATGTTTTATATTTTACTCCCATCCGACATCCGATATCAGATCGGGCATCGTGAAAACGCTCTAAGATGTCCTCAAAAAACGTAAATTGACAAAAAAATCAACCGGCCTAAAATCGGACACATTCGCTATTTTCAGTTGCGCATAAGGTGTAGCCATCTTATAGTCATAGAGTAGCCTCTTTCCTACTATGGGTTAGAAGTTAAGAGTTCTACGAATCAGCAATTAACAATGTGTGTGTGTGTGTGTGTGTTAACGGCTATGGGCATCTGTCAGCGGCTTGATTAGGGCTCGGCCCTACACGAGAATTATGCCATAAGAGTTCTGTGAACTAGGATCGGAATCCAAAACATTTAAGGAGTTATTGGAACTAATCAGGAACCTGGTGCCGTAATTGATGATCAAATGACTCTATTTTATAACAAATGAAGGGTAACACCATAGAGTAACTTATACTAGAGCGGTACTGTCATAGTAAATTTTGTAACCCCAGTAAATTCACTGCCATCTGTCGACACACTTTAAAACTAAAAATAAATATTTATAAAAATACGATAAAATGTATTTAAATATGGATAAATGATTTTTTTATTTGCATTAATTATTTTTATATGATTTTGACCCATGTTCTTTCACTAGTATGCGTTAAAATTATAAATATCAAACGAAACAGTCAACGCCCTCTATACGAGTGTAGGCCAAAACTAGTGGCGCCATCTGATCGAGAATCAAATTTTCGTGATTTTCGAGGCACGTTTTTTCCTTAGACTGTATCCATCTATTACGGAGTTATATCTATCTTTGGTAACACGGAAAGAACATGTCTAGTCACTTTAGTAACATTTTGAATAATCGCGGTTTTAAAATTTGGAACCATGTCAAAATGTATGGTAATTCCGTGACCAGGTATTTTTTAACTAAAAAAGTTGTGTTACATATATTATACAGTGGTAGCAAAAGATATAACTAATAGTTCATTAAGAGCTCTACATTTTGAAATGAAAATCTCATTTTCCGAAAAAAGTGACTAGGCATGTTCTTTCCGTGTACCCTTCAAATTATGTATAGCTAGCTATAGCTAGAGTCCGTATGCCACTAGTCACCAGTTACGTCAACCAGACGCTTCGCGATTTCTGCAAACAACTTGTGCGCGCTGGGACCCTAATACCCTATGGACCTAGTTTCAACTCCAAATGGTACTCTCTATGGAGGCTCTTATAGGTATTTATTACGTTTTAAAATTTCGGAGCTTTTCGCCGCTCCGCCCGCTTTTACATTAGTCCGTTGGAGGTGGGACGGTGCCAGTGTGTCTACGCAGGTAGCATCCTACACCAACATCCGTCCCAAGACTCCCAAGCTCCAAGGAACTAATATAATATACCTATGTACTAAATACCTACATAACCATTATACATACATACATACATATAATCACGCCTATTTCCCGGAGGGGTAGGCAGAGACCACGGATTTCCACTTGCTACGATCCTGACATACCTCTTTCGCTTCCTTCACTTTCATAACATTCCTCATACACGCTCGCCGGTTTAGGGTACCCATTAACCATTATACCTAATTAATACACCTAGCAATAGCATCTGAAGCGTTGAAACATATATACAAAAACATCCGTTTAGAAGTTAATTTAGAAGTTATCATTAATTCACATAAATAGACGCTAACCTTCGGTGAAAATTACTGTTAGTCCTTTAAAAATTCATACGAAAACCACGACCTTTTTTCCCCAAGGCGCCATTCATTTATTACGTAAGGCAAATTGGGGTGGAGGGGGGTCGACCGTGTCTTATTTTTTGTTACAGGGGAGTGGGAGGGAGTCTTGATAGTTCTTACGTAAGATCACAAAAATGCGCAAGTAAAGATTATACTTCGAAAAGGCGCGTGCATCCGTGCGAGTGCCGGGAAAGAAAACTATAAAATTAAGCCAAAGTTGATTATTGCCATAATAGTAGTTTGTGTCACAAGGGAGTAAAATGATATATTTACGGCGAGGGCGTACAATTGAATCCTAAACGAAGCGAAGGATTCTATAATAGAATCCCGAGGGTAGCGAGGGATTCTAAAGTAGAATCCTGAGCGTAGTGAGGGATTCAAGTGTGTCACGCCCAAGATGGAAATAATTTTGCTACCATGTCACATATTACTTTTCACATCACCTAAGAGGTAATTATAATGTTTAAAAATATTATTTAAGCTTTATTTTATTTTATTTAGTCAATGCAATGCGATGCTAAAAAAAAATGCGCAAAAAATGTAAAAATAGTGTCCTAGAACAGAAAAGTGTTACTTTGATCCCTATGATATCATGAACCTTAAATTCCATAAGAAATATTTGTATTTTTAAATGATGTTGAATGTAATTGTCAACAAAAAATTTCTCACCGACTCCGACACGTAAAAATACACAACTTCCAGAGTTTTCTGTTATAATATCGTATTATTGTAAAAAATTTAACTATTTTAGAATTAGTGATGTGAAAAATCTTTTTCTGTACTTTTGCAGGTACAGTCGCCATCAGATATATCGCAGCGGCCAAGGTGTTCACAATATCTGAACACGCACTCTAACGCCCTAACAATAGAGGTGTGTTCAGATATTTGTGAGCGCCTTGGCCGCTCCGATATATCTGATGGCGACTGTACAAAATAAAAAATTGTTTCTTTGAAAATCGAAATAAAAACAAATCCGATGTGTGTAATAATTTTTACTTCAGATTCTTACGTAATATTAAAGACGGGGTAGGACGGGGTCGGCTTATTCTTATTTTTTCTTACATAGGTAAGGGCGGGGGTCAAAATCCGGCAGAAATCGTCTTACGTAATAAATGAATGGTGCCCAAGGGATACTGCAATGTTCTGCCACCAGAGTGCAGCACTAGTGCACATCCTAAACCATAGAGTAACTTATACAATGCCTTAAATAGTTTTTTGACAAGTTTTCACGATGAAATTGATGCATCGAAAATCGAAATTTCGTTATCTGCCTCTACCGATCGAATATGCAAGAGTGATAGAGAGGCAGAAACCGAACTTTCGATTTTCGTGTTTCGCGGTAGGTCCTGTTGTGCTAGTGCATGACGCCCTCTACGCAGAGTTTTGCGTAATATTTATGACGCTATGTTGGCAGCACGATATTTGCATAATCTCGAGAGTAAGTGAAGATCCCACAGACTAAAAACTGTGATACCAGCCTAGTCAACTCCCGCTCCAATGAGAATAATTTACCCGTAGCGTCAGAGAAATAGTATACAGGGTTATTGTAGTAAATTTTGTAATCACAGTAAATTTACTGCCATCTATCAACATACGATTAAAACTAAAAATGAAAACGTATAAAAATATGTATATATGCTTTTTTTTTAGATCGCCATATGACTTTGACCCATGTTCTTTCACTGATATGTGTTAAAATTGCTAAATATCAAACGGTGTCGTCAACGCCATCTAGCCGAGTATAGGCCAAAGGTGTGGCGCCATCTATTCGAGTATTCGTTTTATCCTTAGACTTTACTTATCTTATACGGAGTTACGTAGATATATCTGCGTAGCGTAAAAGAAATGTAAAAGAAAACTTGGCTGTATGGATTCCCTTTGGACTATTGTCACAGCTTTTGTTACGATCTTAAAAAGTTATACAATGCCCTTGTAATATTATGTTTCTGAGTGTAAGGCCTGAGTGGACGCTCGAAGCGGAGCGTTCGGCGGGGCGTGCAGCGTGGCGTCGGGCTCACAAGTGATTTGAGCAGCGCGCACTAAGGCCGCTCCTATACGTTTGCATTTGTTTAACATGGACGCCGCACGCCCCGCCCCGCTGCACGCCCAACTCGAGCGTCCACTCAGGCCTTACACTTAGGATCGTTAACATAAATTTTAACATTGCTTTCTTTTGGTAAATAAGAATGTATTTCTTATCCACTTGGTAAATTATTATTTTTGTTTGTTTTTAATATTCGAACACAAAAGAAGCAATGAAACTGCTTAATAACCTGGGTAGGTTTTTAGGGTTCTAACAGTTCTAACTATATAGATACGTCAAAACAGGACGTTACAACAGTTAATTGTGACGTTTTCAACCAAAAGGTACCACATTGTCGCTTGTCGATAAGGTTGATTTCGAATTGAAGCTATATGGAAATAGCGCCTTATTGACAATCGACAATAAGTACCCTTTTGGTTGAAAATGGCACAATTTTGCATCCGAGAGCCAAATTTGAAATTTTACTCTAAGCAATATAATAAATGATTTACTGTTTTCTTACAGGGTACTCTACAACTTAAGTAAAATGTTGAATTTAGGTACCCCAGGCCTTTTGTATTACTAATTACTAGGATGAAGTCCCGTTTACATCTAGGGGCTAGGAGGATATAACCAAACGGAGTAGCCATTAACAGGCGTTTCCCGAAAATAGTCGGCCAATGGTCATACACAATGTATGGACTGACGATCTGACATGGCTATTTTGAAAACTACAAACGTGGCGTCTCCGTTTGGTTCTATTCAGGGATGATGCGAATATTCGCATCCGCATCCGCAACCGCGGAACTTCCGCATTATTTTTAACATCTGCATCCGCATCCGCATAAAATCGATGCGGAGCTTAATGCGGATGCGGACGTGGACCAGGTAGGTACAGACACGTCTTAACGGCGGCGTAAGTAAGTACAAGGTAATTTCGTCATTAGCCAATAGGAATCTCGTTTCGTTCTTGTGATTCGTCGATCGAGCACTTTAGCCTATGACGGACGGCGACAAGAAGTGAATAATTTGTTTTATTTGGACTTTAGTATAGTAATGAGATTGTGGGGCACCTATATTCTTGTTTAAATACTAAATACAGGTTTCGTTTTATTTTATTTTATTACTATTGTAATATTTGACGTTTTTTATGTGCCTAATCTCGACATCCGCATCCGCTTCCGCGGATGTAAGCCTTTAAAGATCCGCATCCGCATCCGCATGTCAAAAAATCGGCATCCGCATCATCCCTGGTTTGGTTATATCCTCCTAGTCTAGGGGAGTGAAATCACCGTCATCAATATTTATAAGAGAGTGATGGATTGAAGCCTAACCCCGCCTATTTACTACATAAACACTAGGAGTACGTGAAACAACATTCATTGATTGCTCAACAGGCTATATACGTAAACAAAAGAATTTCAGTCTAATACCGACAAAATAAGACCTAACATGCTCCAATGGAAATTTAACTCTACGCAGTTGGCCGAAAGTTTATATTTGTAAAGCAGTTCTATCTGTCTGAAGTCTGACCTTGGGGGTGGCGTCTGCCCCCTAGGGGTTGCTAAGGGGGTGGGTTACGTAATATATATTTTTAAAGTGGAGTTGGCTAAGTATGTGGAATGATATATTGTTGGTATGATGTGTAGAAAATTTTACGGGGTGTAGGCAGATGAATTGATTAAAAAGATTGAAAGGGGGTGGAAAGATGTTACTTGAAATAACAATTTTATTTACAGTCAAATTCGGTGACTGATGAGTATTAAAAATCACTCTAAATTACAAGTTTGTCAAAGGACTGTCTCATTTCAAACATAGACAGAGACAGTCATACTATCTTTGTCTTACACTAGTACTAGCACCCAAGAGAAAAGGATGAGTATAGTTTTTTATTCTTTTTTACTGACTATTAGGTTTGACCAACTATTTAAACATAATATTATGATTGCGTTTGGCAAGATGTTGGCAGCACTGTTCTGTTTACAGTCTTTGGATCTATAACTATCAGTCTTAGAGCCAAGTTTTCAGCTATCTACGTTTAAATAAGATACAAGATAGAACATTAAATTCTTACGGTAGATGTCGCCATGCGCCTCCCTAAGGCGTGTAACAAGGGCCTGACACTCTTTGATAGAGAAAGATAGTCTTATTGCGATTCCTATAAGAGGAAAGAGAAAATAGTGCCATGCTTTGTCTTTATCACCGACCGGGCATTTTTCGGGTTATGGCATCATAGCAAGGAGGCGATGGCGAAATACAGAAATTTTTAAGAGTGAAAGAGAAAAAGGATTATGCTGCCATACATGAAACTGTCAATACATAAATTTGTCTTTCGCTCGGTTTCATGTCTATAACTACTTGTATATACTATGTCTATGGCGTGTAAGCAAAAGGAAGGAATGGAAAAAATCGCATACTATTTACTGGTAAGTTTCGGTAGCCTGTTGTTTCAAAAGGTGGCTAGTTCGAGTCTTGCCTGAAGCGGTGATATTTTCCATTTTACCTCTAGGCTCTAGGTATAATTTAAAAAACTCCTACATTTATACTTAAAAGTGAAACATACCAGTTTAATGTTGCAGTGCAATTTGATAACCTTGCTTCGCCCTTTTTATCATGTCACTGAAAGAAAAATAAGATTTTGCTATCATTTATATCGTAATAATTCGCGATAACTATATTTTTGTCGCAAAAAGATAATAATAATATTCTATCTTGTAACTATGTGTGATTACATGTGTGTTGATATCAATGCATGAAAGCTATTTTTCAAATACGTATTACCAACTGATTTTTTATCTTGATCCGATTTGCCTCGGTCTACCCCATTTAGAAACCGCAGACATTCGGGCACTGAAGTCGGATTTGTTTATAAAGCTAACTTAGCACCGACTTGTACAGAACAAAGTGAGAAATTACAACCGTGTGAGTTTTTGTCATCACAAAAAATCATCATTTTTTGTAATGTATAGGCACAGAATAAGTAATAGTATTATCATACAGAACGACCACGCACCGCCCCGCCCCGATTCGAATTACCTCGCCCAACGACAGCAGATTGACGGCCGTTTGCCGGCCGCTCAGTACTATTTTTAAGCAACTTACTCACACTATGACGCATGCCGCGTGTACAGACGTGCCGGTCACACATAGAAACGCAAGTGATTTTTGATGTATAGCGTGTCCGCCCTGTGGTAAAGGTCTGCAGTCTGGGAGCATGTCATGGATTAAGCCAATCACTCAATAAAGTGATAAGCCTCTGGTTCTTGCCAAGGAGATGCGATACATACCCAGAATGCTGCGCGAGGCCATTGAGATATTTGAGATTAAGAAGTATCCAAACTTTAATAGGGAAGATGGCTTTTCTCTACCACCAGCTTGGGATCCTGTAGTCCATCTGATAAAGGAACAAGCGAGACATATATTGTGAGACCTTTGTGTTGGACGATGTTGGACATTCTGAGTATAATATGTTTTGAAAAGATGTGTCCCGCCGAGTTTCTTGCCGGATACCCTCCTACAATTTAGGAGGGAATTAAATCTTCTCGGGTCAGAATAGCTTCATCGCTTGAAAATAGTTGTACTGTATAACTAGCTTTATGAACCGATTTTGCATGTAGCCTTAAACTTTATAGTCTATGATGGTTCATTATTTTTGTGTGGGTAGTTTTGCACATTGTAGCTTTTCCACAGTCACCCGTTGACCACGAACGCTGTAAGGGGTACGAAACGTCGGGATGTATTAGAAATTCAATATACGCTATATAATCCGTTTTCATAGTTTTATTTCATAAGCCTCAATTAAATAATTTATGTTTTATCCCTTTCTTACAAATAGATAATTCAAAATGGCAGATTAAGACAAACCATCTGGTATCACAACTAGTAGCTCGCTAAAAAAGAGTTAAGGACTTTTTATGGAAATTGCTACTGCTTCGCACTGAGGTGTGTCTTCTCTTGTTGTAGTAAACTTTCGACTTGAAACATTAATGTGGCAACCCTGGTGTTTATTTATTCAATAGCTATGTTCAACAGAGTTCCGCATTAACGTACGCCCGAGTTGTTGTGTCTATGCCCGCCTCAAGTAATGGCTATCTCCTGTACTAATTAATGGCGCCTGGCGCCCTATATCTCAGAACAGTTTGAGATAACACCAGTTAAATGGAATTAGGCAAGTGTGAATTTGATTGTTTGTGGCGGGGGGGTCAGAAAACTAAAGAAACAGAATTTGAAGACCCCTCGTCTATGGTATCAGCTCGCATGGCTTGATCCTACGTTGCATTGAAATAATATATTTGGCAAAAATATAGAAGATAATGTATGAGTAGTATTACACGTATCTCACTTAAAAGTTTACGCCCCGCAAACTCCCGTATAAGTGCTCTGTAATCTGTAAGCAGCTATGCTAAGCATAACTAGGCAATATGTCGGCCATTTTACTTTCACCCCCGACGGGCTATTAACCTTCCTCTGTGCCCTTTTGTACAGGGTGGCCAAATAACAATAACACTTTAGTTTTGTAGTTTTATTCTATGAAATATACTTAATATTAAGTATTCCTTGATAAGATTTAGAAAATAATGTCAGAGAGAGGCGGACATTTGGCCTCTAGCAGCATGGCAGATGTGAAGCCTTTTCATTGCGTTTTTCATCACATTTTCACACATTTATTGCGTTGTCAGTGACTGTGTCTCGAATATTTTTTTTTAATTGCTGAAGGTTCATTGGCCCTTTACCATAGACACGTCCCTGGGATAGGTAGCCCCACAGAAAAAAAGTCAGGAGCTGTTAAATCAGGCGGTCTTGGGGGGCCAATCAAAAAATTCTACCAAAAATTGGCCGCAATTTTCTTAGAGTTTCCGCAATACATGATTGGGTTGAGTAAAACGTTTTAATAATTAAAACACGTTGTTCCGTCGTAAAACGCTCCATAACAAATTAGCCGTATCTAGACAAAGTAATTTTCATGCAGCAATGTCATATTTATTTACCGCCAAAACAAAATAGCGGCAAAAATAAGTTGTATAGCTCCAAGTTGGCCACCCTGTACCAACCGGATCAGGTAAATGGGAAAGCCTAGGCCTAGTATGCTATGGGTTGGACACAGCGGCACTAGGTACCTTTATTACTAATGACTTCGCCAACTTACATGACCGCTATTTTACTACTTAAACAAATTCCAAAACCTGAATTTTAAAAAAACCGTATACCCACTTAAGTATTAACCTATATATATTTTTTTCTACTCGTCGACTATAATCTGTGTATTACAAATTCATATGCAACCATAGACATAGTATATACAAGTAGTTATAGACGCGCCACCGAGTGACCGGGGGTAAGAGAAAGAATATTCATATAAAATTTGGGCAGCATAGGATTTTTCTCTTTCACTCTTATAAATTTCGGTATTTCGCCATCGCCTCCTACCTATGATGCCACACGGTCGGTGATAAGGACAAATCATGGCACTATTTTCTCTTCCCTCTTATAGGAATTGCAATAAGACTATCTTTCTCTATCAAAGAGTGTCAGGCCCTTGGGTTGGACACAGCGGCAGTAGGTACCTTTATTACTAATGACTTCGCCAACTTACATGACCGCTATTTTACTACTTAAACAAATTCCAAAACCTGAATTAAAAAAAAAATACGTATACCCACTTAAGTATTAATTAACCTATATATATTTTTATTGGTTAGGTCATAGAGTAACTTATACTAGAGCGGTACTGTCATAGTAAATTTTGTAACCCCAGTAAATTCACTGCCATCTGTCGACACACTTTAAAACTAAAAATAAATATTTATAAAAGTACGATAAAATGTATTTAAATATGGATAAATGATTTTTTTATTTGCATTAATTATTTTTATATGATTTTGACCCATGTTCTTTCACTGGTATGCGTTAAAATTATAAATAACAAACGAAACAGTCAACGCCCTCTATACGAGTGTAGGCCAAAACTAGTGGCGCCATCTGATCGAGAATCAAATTTTCGTGATTTTCGAGGCACGTTTTTTCCTTAGACTGTATCCATCTATTACGGAGTTATATCTATCTTTGGTTAGGTTGAACGTATATTATATTAGATATATGTGTATTCTCTCTCTCTCATGTGTGGTCTCTAATATGTGTATTCTCTCTCTCATGTGTGGTCTCTAATTCTTTCAATGACGATTTCTTTAGTTTGAAATTGGTTGTTTTTCATGTGCAATAAAATGAATGATTAGATATTATTGTGTGTATAGTGTCTTTACCTTTAGTTACCTTTTCTGAAATTCATTATGAATTTTCATTGTCTAAGACTCTGGTCAGAGATGGGCATTAATCGATTAATATTTTAGTTAACTAATCAATCGATTAAAAATATCAATCGTCATTTTTTAATCGCGATTAATTTAGTTGCGATTAAATTAGTTGTGAGAATGTTCGACTAACAACTAAATTAGTTTTAGTTTCAATCGACTAAATTTCACGATTAAATCTATATTAAAACTACGTAGTCGCCCGTTTTTGCATTTTTTATCTTGCAATATGTAACTACAAGTACGTATGTATGTAACATACGGAGGTACTCGTATGTTGTAACTATGTTAGTTTGGGTAGAATTTTGCGACTTATTTTGAAGCAGATATCTTCATCCGATTGAGCTAAAATTATGTATACACGTTTAATTTGAAATGCTTGAATGACAATGCAAATAATGCCATAATATTATTATAACGATATATTGGTAATAACGACAAATAGCGAAAAACTGTATTGTTTACAAATCGCAAACAATAAAGTAGGTTGGTGCATCTATATCTATACTTATAATAAAGCGGAAGAGGGTCGAAAGTCTGTACATGGAAGATATTCGAAAAAAAATTGGCTGGGGATACTTAGAATCGATAACAGAACACATTCCAACAGTTTTTAGAATTTTTGTCTGTTTATCTGTTTGTCTGTTTATCTGTTTGTCTGTTTATTTGACCGCGCTACAAATGAAAACGGCTGAACGGATTTTGATGCAAACTTTACTAATCTGTCGAAAAAATCCACGGCCAGGTTATAGGCTATAAAAATTTGAGAAATTTTACCCCTGAGGGGGTTAAAAAGGGGGATGAAAGTTTGTATGGAGTTCAAGATTTATTTTAAGCTAGCAATTTGAAACTTCGTAAGAAGATATATTATTGAAATACAAGAAAACTAATTTCAGCGTTTTTGAAAGCTCATCCCATAAGGAGGTGAAATAGAGGTTGAAAGTTTGTATGGAGTTCAATTTTTTTTTTGAGTGCGTTACTTGAAACTTTGTATAATGGGCATATTATTATAATACAGGAAAAGTAATTTTAGCGTTTTCAAGAATTCGTCACCTAACAGGGTTAAAAGGGGGTTGAAAGTTTGAATCCATTACAAATGCTTTGAAACTTCTTAGAAATGTATGATAGACGATTACAAAAAAACTAATTTTGACGTTTTTGGAAATTTAACCCCTCAGGGGGTTGAAAAGGGGATGAAAGTTTGTCTTGGGGTGCAAATTTTATTTTAAGTCAGGAACTTAAAACTTTGCAAAACGTTAATTATATTAAAAAGCAAGAATTTTTTTTCAGCGTTTTTAAAAATTCATCCCCCATGGAAAAAGGGGTTAAAAACTTTATCTTGATAACTATATCATTTTAGCTACTAGGCCAAGTTAGGTATCGTTTTTGTATAAATCGGGTATGCCGAATTCATTTATGATATCAAAATGACACCATTCCCGAGTGAAAACACAAAAAAAAATGAAAAAAACTTTTTTTAATTTCTCTTTACGCTTAAACCGCTAAACCGATTTAGATAAAATTTGGTATAGAGATAGTTTGAGTCCCGTGGAAGAACATAGGGTAGTTTTTATCCAAAAAATTGAGACTGCGTGATTTTGAAAATCGTAAATGTTAAATTCGGTGTTTGCCACCATCGGAATTGTTATAGTCGAAATTATGTAGTTCGGAATTTACAAAATTCGGCTTTTTGGGTTTTCGGAAATATAAATCTTCGTGATTTTCATCATTCGTAATTATGACAGTCGGAATTTTGATGGGTCGAGCATTTAAAAATCGGAATGATAAAATTCGACATTCTAAAATTCGGAATAATATTTTTTCGGAAATATGTAGTGTACCCGATTTGGATAGGTACAGTCAAGGACGTAAAAATACAAAAATGGTACTGTATCGTTCGATATACACCTACTACTCTATGCCGTTTAAATCACGTCAAAAATTTGAATAAGGGCAACAAAAACCTTTTGGAGTGTAATTTTATTTAGTGGTAGCAAAGAGGATGTAATATTATAGAGCGGTACTGTCATAGTAAATTTTGTAACCACACTGCCATCTATCGACACACTTTAAAACTAAAAATGAAGATTTATTAAAATACGATAAAATGTATTTAAATATGGATAAACGATCTTTTTTATTTGCATTAATTATTTTTATTTTTTTGACCCATGTTCTTTCACTGATATGCGTTAAAATTGTTAAATAATAACAAACGAAACCGTTAACGCCCTCTATACGAGAGTAGGCAAAAGGTAGTAGCGACATCTGATCGAGAATCAAATTTTCGTGATTTTCGAGGCACGTTTTTTCCTTAGACTGTATCCATCTATTACGGAGTTATATCTATCTTTGGTGGTAGGTACCTAATTGTAAAATATTTTATCTGGACTACAGTCCTCTAGCGTATCCATTTGTCAACTTTACTTTAAGTTCCGTCTCCCGGGGACAGGGAGATAAATTAGGGGTGAATTAGCCGCTTACTGACACAGACCGAATTCCACGCAGGCGAAGCCGCGGGCACAGCTAGTTATTAATACTTTGAATTATACGATACTGAGTAAATCTTAGACATAGAAACTATCAATATTTTGCTGTCTCTGACAATAGTAAAACTCTTTTTAGTGTCACGCGGTGACAAAACAATGGGATAATCCTACTTACCTGGAACTGGAAGTTGTTTGTTGCATTTTGGTGCAAGTGCCGACGCATCTTCTAAAAATAACACGTTCTATTGAATGACACATCTGCATGTTGTTTATTATATACGCGGTCTATTTTGTTTTTAACGTGTGGTCATTAAACTTACTTACTTTTGTAGCAAAATAATAGTGAGAACAGATCTCACTCCTTAGAAACGGTCAAAATATCGTAAGTAATACATGACTATTTTATTTTTAAACATCCGTTAAGATGTCCTAATCAGTCTGTCAACATAGCCATACCGAGGTATTCTATTCAATTTGCTTCTAACATTAGTCGCGAGAAAATAGTCTAACTAATTAGTCGATTACAAAATTTAGTTGTCCGAAATCAATCGGCAACTAATTTAGTTGCAACTAAATTAGTTGCACTCTATACAACTAAGATTGATCAATCGTCGTTTTCAATCGTCAGTCGCAATTAATTCTTGTAATCTTAATCGTTAATCGTTAGTCGATTACATTTTGCCCATCTCTGACTCTGGTCACTGCAGGTGTAGCCGCCCGCGCCGTGCAGGTCTCGACGACTCAAATAAAACTTCGACTTGAAGTAAACTATTTATATTCTTCCAAGGTACTGGTTACAAAGGGTTCTTGAATTGTTTTATGGAGGCTGATGAAAGATTGATCTGATCTAGCAAAATTGATTTAAACATTGAAAAAGGGGGGGTCGCTGGGGGCACTCACTTAGCTTATCCTGGCATGGCCTTTAGGTGCCACTAATTGGTTGCGATACAAATTATGTGGAGCGCTCCTATTGGTGCTTTAGAAAAAGCTTCCGTATACTAGCGAAGCCCGACGGCTGCGTTTAGCAACTGCATGGATAATTTGTGGTATTTTCTATAAAAAGGGACCTTATTGTCGATGGCGCTTACGCCATTATTAACAATGTTCCGATATAAATACAATGCTGCGCGACGCTGTGCGGCGTAAGCGCCATCGACAATAAGGTCCCTTTTCATAGAAAATGCCCCCATTTATATAATAAGAGTTGCGTTCGCAACAGGTGTGGTGTTGTATTAGGCGTCCAAGTGGAATGGTAACTGATTACAATCAGGCCCTATGTCGGTTTGCCTCGAATTCTTTTCACTCTAGTAAGATCCGACTTCAGTAGAAATCATACATTACACCGCAAAAAAACATGCATAAAACTACGCATCCTGGATTTTTATTTATACAGTATTGCATGCAAATTACGCCTATCATTCCTACACACCTTAACAGACGATTTGAATGGCTACATTAATATACAACATGCAACGCGAATGTGCTATATCGAGGTTGTATCGAAACTTGATTGATTGCGTCCGCTTGTAGTCCGTATGTACAGTAGCTTTGAGACGTTAATATATGATCGGGGCACGATATATTACAATTATTAATAGTGACGGTTTGGTAAACCTGTGATGCTTCATCAAATAATGAGGGCTATCGCGCTCAATTTCGCCGCTAGCGGCGCTAGTGTAGATGGAGGTCTAAAAGTGCCAACTAAACAAATTAAACAGGTTGAAAAACGGCAAATTTAGACGTTAAAATACCTTTGGTGTATATTACAACGTAAAGATTTTATAAAAATAAGCTTAGAAGAATTTTGAGATCTGTTTTTCTGGACCACCATCAACAGTGGCGCCAACTGGTGAGCAGAAAAACGCTAGCCCTCATTGGATTGAATAGTTATTGCCAACTTTGATTTTTAAAAGTTGCCAAAATGTTTGCTAAAAAGGTATACCTATATTAATTTATTTATTTATTGTAATTTTTTTTTTATACCTTATTTTAGTATACAAGGGCGATATTGGGTACCAGGGCGGCGATTTTTTAATTTCGATCGCTCGATTTCGTTACTCGAATATCGGTGGAAAACGGCGAAATGAAATTTTTTGAAATAGGTACGAGGGATAAAAATTGGAAATCTAGTGGTATTAACAACTCATTTTCAATTCTACTAGTAGAATTTAAATGCCTTGTAGTGGAGATATTATTGAACTAAATACACGAAATCGAGTGGTCGAAATTCAAAAACCGGCCCCCAGGTGACTCAAAAGTTGAAAGGTTAAATTTAGCGACTGAATAGCTTTTTTTTTTTTGTCTGGTAATATTTTTCGTAGCTAAAAATTGTTACAGAAAGAGATTTCTACTCGCTCTAATTTATCTGTAGTTAAAATGAGAGTGACTTTGAATTTTGATTGTACGACGTCGGATACGTACTGAGCTCGTACAGCCCGCCACAGCGCGTAAAATACCTAAACTCGCTGAATGCCGAAATGTAATAGCCATGGAGACTGTATAAAGGAGCCAAATCTCTATGTATGAAAAGTGTCCATCAAAAAACAGTAATTAGGCGGCGCCACCATACACCGAAATACTACCAAAAACAACCTACGTAATTTGGTCGGGTTATTTGTTGCAGGTTCATGTTATACTCATGTCCCAGAGCCTAACTAGCGCCACCGGAGAGATTAGGAACTATTATTTAAAGCTTAACGCGGTCACTTTTACAACAATTCTGCCATAAGAGTATGGAGACTGTATAAAGGAGCCAAATCTCTATGTATGAAAAGTGTCCATCAAAAAACAGTAATTAGGCGGCGCCACCATACACCGAAATACTACCAAAAACAACCTACGTAATTTGGTCGGGTTATTTGTTGCCTTATATGGTTCATGTTATACTCATGTCCCAGAGCCTAACTAGCGCCACCGGAGAGATTAGGAACTATTATTTAAAGCTTAACGCGGTCACTTTTACATCAATTCTGCCATAAGAGATTGCGATCCTTTCTATACCATCCATAGTAATATAATAGCACTCTTAAAAACTAAAGGGTTAGGCAACAACATATTTCTGCTACTTTCTCTTAATAATGCTGTCCTCCACCCTTATTAAATCAATCATACCCCCGAATTCCGACATTCTTACCACGTCCGTCAATAATCTGTCATCGCGTCTGGGGGTCGTCTGTGCCTCGACCTACATCCGACCGAGGGTGGGGTGTGACGTCTGCAGACGCGGGGGTGGGGGCTCTGCGTTATTTTCATGTACTTACAGTGTAAGGTTGGAAGGAAAATTTACCGCCTGCGGCGAAAAAAGGGCGCGCGTTAAGTTTCATGTACATAATGTAAGGCTGAAGTAAACGAGATATGAAAAAATGTACCGCTGGGAAGCTGGAATTCGTGACAAGCATATACGTCTAAGCTAGCTTTGAAGAGACTTGAATAGAACAAAGCAAGGGAGTGTCATTATAGACGTCATTTTTATAGAAATTAGACATTCATTATGAAATTGCCACACTTTGTCATTGCAAATGGCATGCAGTTAGCTTGGTCCTACTCTACCAGTCCGCTCTTCATCGATAAAGATATAAAAGACTCGTGACCATCACAAAACATGTTCGAATATGTACAGACAATAAAAGCAAGAAAAGAACAGATAATTAAGTATGCATAGGAGGGGCGATTTCAGATCTTGCCCGACTTATCAATCTTATCACATCTCTTTTCTTGAAATTTGAAAATTGTATTATCGTTAGCAGACTGTTCTAGTATAAAATTAACACTGTAACTTAATTATTTAAACAAATGCCCGCAATTTTCTAGTGTTATTTTTCCTAGTTAAGTGCTTTGATTAATGCCTTTAATTTTACAATGGATACGAGAAAATGTTTAAACTACTAAAATACCTTGACTGACTTATGAGTTTTTTAACCATGTTAAGATGTCAGCCTCTATACAAACGTTGATTAATTGTGTTAAAATATAATAACGTACCCAAAATCGTAATGAAAATGGCCTCTTTTTCGTGAACACGTGAAAGTCAACTCAATATTTAAAAACGATAATATGTTGCACTTAAAAACACGTGACTCAACCTTGTCGTTTCTCCATTCCAGGTGGTGGAGACGGTGGTCTGCAAGCCCGAGCCTCCAGAGTCACCGCCGAAGAAGGCGCGGGGCGACGACTATGGCTACGCCCTCTATGTGGACCCCTACCTCCACTACAGAGCCCTCTCCGCCTTCCGGCCCTGGGGCAAGCGGGAACCCGTCCTGCAGCACCCGGAGCGCGTCGTCCGCGTCGCCGACTGCACCAGGTTCGAACGCGACTTCCAACCCAACGTGGCCCTCAAACCTCACACCCCCCCGGCTGACGACGTCACGTCTTCCACCTCCCCGCCTCCCCACTCCGATCCCGAACTCGCCGCCAGGCTGCTCGACGCTGAAGCTAGGCTGGCAGAACTGGCCCGGCAGCTAGATGAGAGAGAATCGGAGCTGATACGCAGGGAAGCGCGCCTGGATGCCAGAGAAGCTGAGCTCGCCAGACGCGAGAGCTTGGCCAAGCCCAGGCCTAACGCTTCTCCGACCAAGGAGGACCCGCCCTGTTGACCGAAGACTGTCATAACCAGGCTCTACTCCTACTGACGCGACGCGTCACCAAAGTACAAAAGATTCGCTTAAAAAAGCGCTTGTAAATTTAATATCCTTCTGGGACTGACCCGTTCTTTATAAGGTACTTTATACTCTTACATTTTTTGTAGGTACAGTAGTTGAGGCGGTTTACCACTGGACACTTTCTGATGTACATAATCATATCAAGTACAGTTTTCTGAAGTTATTTAAGTTATTTTTGTACACTATATTGTACACTTGTAGTTTCTTCGTCGTGCCATCTGCAAGGTACCTCTGTTACCTGGACCTCAATCTGTGCTTTTTTCAATAATTATCAGAATACTCACATAAATATAGTGAAATAGATTTAACATTTACAACCATAAGCATAATTTATACAGGGTTATTTTTAAATTTATTTGCGCTAGGTTCGTATGTTAATATTTAAATATTTTCAGTGTTGCCCGTTCTCTGTCGCTTCCGTGACAAAATTGCGGAGCATTCAGGTTTTAAAGTACACTACGAAAGTACTGCTGAGATTAACATCTTTATATTTTTCTACGCTAAATAACTCTGTATAAAACCTCAAACCATACCAAATAATAATAAAATAGTAATCGCACTCATACTATAGTACCCTCACGATAAAAACTTAAATAAAGGTTGTATGCATATAATTGAGATAAAAAGGACTCTACAAAAATGTTTCTTCAGAATCGTAAAGTTTTGTGAAATAATGTTGTGCCTGATGCCTGAATGATGTCAGCTCTTTTATACTTAAGTAGGATAAGATGTCTTTACTGTGCGAATGATGTTATTTTTTATCCATACCATTAGGTAGTTTATTTTCTGCACTGATTCTTTCTGATTCGAACTGAACATTGCGTTATCTTCTTTAATTGTAAATATGCTGGTAACATTACAATCAGTGCTATCCCATTTTTTTTATTTAAGGCCATAACGGCCTACGACTTGATTGTTTTTTTAAGCATCATTCGCCCTGTGAGGGTTTAAGCCTTATGCCGAACGGTATGGAAGGCCAACAAAATTTTAAACCATTAATCAGGGAACGATCCCGTATTCTACCTCATTGTAAATAAAATTATATTTGGCTAAAAATAAGAGAGAGCGTTGGTTAATTCTTTTTAGATTTAAAATTGTTTTGATTTGGAGCAATAATAAGTCACTGCCCGAGACAAAATGTACGTTCATCTATATAAATATAAAGATTTTTAAGCCCTCGTAAGTTACTGTTTTGTAAATATTCAAAGGCGGTAACTTGGAGCGCCTTTTTAAATTATTTGTAATTTTTCCAATTTGTTAACTGATTGCTGTTTTATCTCAATAAAAGTGAGGTTGTAACACATGTAACAAATCAACAGAAATGTACCTAGGTACGTAATGAGATACATGTTTAAAAAAAATCTAGCGGGGTCATCATTTAAACCAAAGCGTACGTATAAAAGGACTTTTAGACGTTGATTACTTATTCTGTAGCAAATCTTAGTCTTTGACACAATTTTTCATCACCATTGTCATCAAAATCAAGGCATACACTTTGTGTTTAAATTATCACGATGCACCCTGGCGTAGGTATTATGGTCAATCGTTTCTTGATAACGTTTATGGATTTGTGAAGGGAACTTTCTTAACTAAATGTTTTTCTACAGCCATTTTATGGCCTTTGCCAGTAACAGTGCATTTTTCTTTTAGACCATAAATAATTTTCCCTTCGCGTAAAATTTTATTACTTGTAAATATTTGTATTTTATATATTCATGTACATACAGTACGCAATACGTGTGAATCCCATTTTTTTTGTAATGGCAACATTTGTATTTGTGATTCTTGTTTTGTCTATGACTTTAATGACGTCTCAAATTTAAAAAGTTACGAACTAACGTCTCGGCCGAGAGATGGCGCGAAGCGCGATGAAAATTGTGTGTGTCATTGTATTTGTTATACATTTGGAAAGTGGAATAAAATTTCACTTTTTTTTAAAGTGAATATAATTTTTTTTATCTTTGGCAATGCTCAAATGCCACAAATTGTGTAAACTTCTGATTATCTCTTCTTATTAAAGAGTGCTATGTTAAACAGTAGAGTAAGCTAAGTTTCAGTTGTAGGTTAGGCTATATCTCTAGTCAGAGACATTTTGAGAAAATAATTACCATTTTACTTATTAATAATATATTATTACCACAAGCGAGTGTAATGAGAATAACTTATTGTTTAAAACATAAAATTAGAGTTAATTTAGATGCGGACTGTATGTCGGTATATATATATATATACTATAAATGAACTAAAGTAAGCTGTTGTACTGAAACTTTTCTGTCAGTACCGTTGTTAATGTTTTGGTGCTATGATATTTTGGCTTGGCAAACTAAATAGTTTTTTATTGTAAATATATTTTTAGTATTTATTGGCAACTATTTCTTTTCTACTAATTAGTTATTGAAGTTTTTAATGTATTATTAAATTTCTATCTGGGTCTTGCAAATTTAAAATTAAACATGGCTTAGCCATCGTCTGTGACTTAACCTAAAGTGTCGCTTTAATTCGTAGCGTAGGTTGTAATTTATCCATTGTACCGATGGAAAAGTTTCACGAACGGTCTCTCACTGTCTTGCTATTGAGAAATATTTTAATGGTGCTAAATAACAAATGTATTCTTTTCTGGGGTAACTCTGAAGGTTGTTTTTTAATTTCTTAAAACCTTTGTTAAACCTGAGCTAGGACAGTAAGAGACCGACGGTACATGTAAATAAGGTATTATTTAAGTACGATGTGGTACGTATGCCAGGCTGTTAAATCTAAAATCTAGTGTAAGGCGCGATAAAAACGATTGTCTACGGTTCTTTCGTTATTGCAATTCCTATTATCTTGATGTCAATTTGGCGCCTAAATACTCGCACAGTTGACAGATGGCAGTAGTATCATTGAAAATTATCTGTGCGCAGTACTTCTTGAATAAATTTACCCTAATTTTATTACTAGTAACATTAAAAACAAAATTTAAATAAGACGAAAGGAAAAGACAAAGTTTTTATTGTGATTGGTGATTTGCCAGGGTATAAAGTACTCCTGTGATCTCAACGAACGTGCGTTAACGAAATACATCCAATTGTTAAAAAATGTGAAAGTCGCAAAATAAAAGTAAACAAGAGTAGATATCAACTACTGTCATTTTTAATAGGTTGCCTTTGGGTTGATTGGAAAAGCCGAAAATGACTAGCTGGATTAGAAAACACATTATGAGCGTCATCAAAAATTACTTTTTTTTTTTTTATCCTATCTGGCTTTTACTCCCCGCAATTTTGCACGGGGTGAATTTGCCAATGTCGGTTTTTGACTTTCACACGTGAGGAGAATGTTCGGTAGTCTGGGAAATTACTTACCTATGTTTAAACTTTCCTTTACATATTTGTCCACTACCCGAGGGTTGTCTGGAAAAAATATCGCCCTTTGGCGATAAGACCGTTAATTGCGTTACTGCTTTTAATTTGAGATTTGTATTATTTTCTTATGTTGATGTGTGCAATATTGTTGTTATATTACATATTGTGTTTTCTAAATGGCTTTAGAATGAAGTCTTGTTCTGTGCCAATATTATTTAGCTGGCAACATTATGTAGTTATAGTAAAAAATCACCACAAACCATAATTTGTCACTCAGTGACAGTCTAAGCAGCATATTATTGAGTAACATTTTTTTTTACTTTATTGTAAAGTGGTTATCTTGAATAATCTATACTGCAAACAATAGCTTTCGTCCTTGTGAACATTATTTTTCGATTCAGCATTAGAATGACAGTAGTATTTTTTTATGGCACCCACGCTCTGGCATCAGGGCGTTTGGCCAGTTACAGTAGTATAACAGTACCTATGCTTTTGCCTAAGCTTTATTGTTAGGTCTTAATTAAAACTAAAATTAAGGGTACCGCGTTTGAAACGTTCTAAGATTTGTCACTGCCTTGTTAAATTTGTTGTTATTATGTATAAAAGTTTTGAAATCTGTTTCTTTCAGTGATATAATTCTTAATACGTAAAAATCGTTTTGAAGCAAGTCATCAAAAGCGAGTGACAGAAATTGATATTGTTTCGATATTGTAAATTCATCTTTGTCTGGCAATTATAGTTAGGTATGCATTTCTTTTCTTTATATGGCAAAACGACTGTGACGTCGCCACATCAAAACACAAAGTAATTTTTGGCATAGTTGTGTACCTGTAGTTGCATTTTTAAACTCAACATTATCAATCCAAATTGTTTCTACTAACACAGATGAATTTACACCATCCGTGCGCTATGCCTTAGCTAGTATTAACATGAGTCTACACAGGAAAGTCATCACACTTAAACGTCATTTCTCCAGTTTACAATAATGCGTAATATCTTGCCCAGATTAAAATTAGTCCAAATTGTAAAGGCTGTTGCTTTACTGGCTGTTTGGGCAGTTATTGGTGGCACTTTTATTTTTTCTTTTGTGCTAGCAACACTAACTGTCACTTGTATATATATAAGTTAGGTTTTTATGAAGTATTGTTTTGTAACTTTGGGGTTTGTAGTGCACGATTGCTAGATGGCGCTAATGTGAAAGAAAAATTGGTTAAAATAGATTTGGTTTTTTTTGTAAAAAAAATACTAGCGACATCTAGTGACTGTTCTCTGTGTTAACCCTCGTTAGTTTTTACATTTAGAGACTGTAACAGTAAATTATTTTAAAATCGACTTTACGCCAGACTGGTTATGAACTGTGTGTGTTAATCAGAAAATTGTTTGGAACTGTCTTAGAAATCATTTTCCCTTGGAGGATATAACCAAATAGAGACGCCCTGTCTGTAATTTTCTGTACAAAACAGTCTGCCGATTTTTGCGGGTGAGGGGCACGTCAAATGTATACGTAGCGTAAAAATAGCCATGTCAGATAAACGTCAGTTCATACAATGTGTATGACCATTGGTTATAGTTTTGACAGAGGGGGAACGCCTGTTAACGGCTACTCCGTTTGGTTATATCCTCCAAGTTTTCATCAACAGAAAGTAAGCTTGCCATTACAAAAGTAATTTTACTTAAGTTTCAAATTCGAACTTAAGCAATATTTGACCATCTATTTCACTGATGCAAATGATTTCTAATTCTAAAATAGTTTCTCTCCGTAAAGTAAATTTAAAATAAAAACTATGTAGCGGTGACAAAATATCGTATATGTAAAGTACCTGATAGCTTAGAAAATAAGGTGAAGATTCTGTTATGCACACACATGTCCGTAACATGTGGTTTTGAAGTGTGATTTTATCAGAAAAAATGCTTATAAATACCTTGTGGAGCAATAAAATGAAATGATTTCCAAAACGTGTTTCATTCAAATTCTTAGAAAAAAAACAGAGTAGGTAGACCAAGCTATGTGCAAGTGTTATTTTAAACGTCATACTTCTATGAAATTAATAACACTTGCACAGTCTGGCCTATCAATCTGCCAACTTAGCTTGGTCTAACTCTAGTCAGGCAGGAGTAGTTTATCACTGGAGTATGGCATAGACGGGGTGGTTCATACTGAAAATTCTTATGCTATTATTACAAAGCCAAAGAGAGGGATGAGTATAGTTTTTTTCTATTCTACTGTTACTGACAAAACATGTTTGCCACACTGACTTACCTACCTCTACCTATCTATATTTGAAATTGCTATCGGCAAAATGGAGTTAAAAGATATGGCAAAAGTAACTGGCAATTAACTTGATATTGTTGTCGTCTATTTTTACTGAAATATCAATGTACCTACCTAAATACAAGGTTCCAGTGTATAATAAAATATTATTAAAAGTGCGTGGTCATGAAATAATAAAGATAAATCTGCTTGTTTACATTTTATGTCATTTCTCTATTCTTAAATGTTGAAACAATTAGCGCCATCTTTACATTATGCCTCAAAGCTTAGTTGTGATCTGGTAATTCTAGATGGCGCAATGTGTACCCAAATACCAGACAATACAGGTTATTCCTAGCAAAGGTAGGTAACTATATAATTATTATATTGTCATCAAGACAAGGTAGGTACAGGGTAGATTACCTATGTATCAAAGATAGATATAACTCCATAATAGATGGATACAGTCTAAGGAAAAAACGTGCCTCGAAAATCAAGAACATTTGATTCTCGTTCAGAGGGCGCTACTAGTTTTGGCCTACAGTCGTATAGATGGCGTTGACGGTTTCGTTTGTTATTTAACATTTTAACGCATATCAGTGAAAGAACATGGGTCAAAATCATAAAAATAATTAATGCAAATAAAAAAAATCATTTATCTATATTTAAATACATTTTATCGTATTTTTATAAATCTTCATTTTTAGTTTTAAAGTGTGTCGACAGATGGCAGTGAATTTACTGGGGTTACAAAATTTACTATGACAGTACCGCTCTAGTATAAGTTACTCTATGTATGTATCAACTTCAATACGTTAAGTACATTTTTAAAATAATACAATCTATAAAAAATAAGTCTTTATTTACGTAAGAATACATTTTCTTTCTGACTTTACAAACTTCATCAGCAATTCCACTACACCGTGTCACTTTCGGAGAGAAAAGGCACGAGTTAAACATTAAAATCACTATAAGTAGATATGCTAATAATAATTGAAGAATACCTACACTACCTACTATCCCATCCCATTATCAGAATCTGACCTGATGAGAATGGGACCAACTGTGAAGTATAATACCCTTTCAAAATCGGCTCAGGAGTAATCGATAATTCGGGATTCATAATACCTACGTAAAAAAATATTGAGACACTACTTCTTCAAGTTGGTTAAATAATGTCCTAAAGACGATTAGTATAAGTAGTTGATCTCAAATGTACCTCAACCAACCCAAGCTGATAAGTTCACGTGATATTAGTTCTACTACTACGTGATGTTAGCTTAAGTACTCTCTTCAACACTGAATGCACCCTAAGTTAAAGCTTGGAGCTGACATTCTGGAAGCCTTTCCTGTACAGAGTGACGACCACAGCGCCACCTAGACCCAGGTTGTGTTGCAGGGCTATGCGAGCGTTGGGGACCTAGAAAAAAAGTAAGTATAAATATTCTTTCAAACAATAGCAAAACATAAGTCTGATGCGCCAGCACTAATGGCCATAATAACCAACGAGTCTAAACATGTAATAATGCAGGCATATTTCCACAGTCAAATTTATGGCTTTGTGAATCGTCAAAACGAAGACAGAAAATTTGAACTAAGTATATTAAAAAATCTAAAATATCCAAATCTAGATGTGCTCCTTCCCTATGTTGTCTACAATATCTTCGTTTCTTTCGATTTTTGCCTTAAGAGAAAAAATACCAACCTGTCTATCCCCAGCTTCTCCACGTAGCTGCCAGACCAGCTCCGCACACTGCGCCAATCCCGTCGCTCCGAGAGGATGTCCCTTCGCGATCAGCCCACCGCTCGGATTCACCACAACACGCCCTCCGTACGTGTTGTCCCCGTCGTCTACGAACTTCCCAGCTTTCCCCACTTCACACAGCTGCAGGCCTTCGTACGTGATCATCTCGTTCGTAGCGAAACAGTCGTGAAGCTCGACCACATTCACATCTTTAGGAGATATTCCAGTCTTTTGATATAGACGCTTAGCGGCTAGAGTGGTCATGTCATAGCCAACGAGGCTTAAGAAACTTTTCCCAGTGAAGGCTTCATTAGTATCAGTAGCCATTTCCATGCCAAGAATTTCTACGGCCTTCTTTTGAAGTCCGTTTTGGATAACGGCTTTTTCAGACATTAGGATGGCCGCTCCAGCGCCGTCGCTGGTAGGACAACAGGACAGTTTCGTCAAAGGGCCGAATATCTTTCTTGAATTTAAGACTTCTTCTACGGTATATTCTCTAGCGATCTGTGCGCGTGGATTCTTCGCTCCATGTATATGGTTCTTTGCAGCTATTTTCGCAACATGCTCTTCAGTTGCTCCATATTTCTTCATGTACTCTAGTCCAGCATTGCCAAAGAATTGCGCTGTTCTCGGTGCCTTAGTCAAGCCTGACAGATCCACCATCTTTGCGATGTGTTTGTCAAGAGGTGACGCGCGGTCTTCATAGGCACTGGCACCTAAAGCTCCTGGCGCCATTTTCTCAAAACCAAGAGCTAGAATAACATCATCGCCTCCCTCTATAAGCTGTTTAGCAAGAAACAAAGCAGTTGAGCCGGTAGAGCAGTTGTTATTGACGTTGTAGATGGGAATGCCTGTCATTCCGACTTGGTACAACACTCGCTGTCCGCTTGTAGAGTCTCCTATCGCATATCCACAAACCGCCAGCTGTATTTTATTATATTTTATACCGGCATCAGTCAATGCCGCTTCTACGGCCTCTTTTCCCATCTCTGGATAATCACGGTCTGGACTCGGTTTTGTGAACTTCGTCATCCCAACTCCAACAACGTAAACTTTTTGCGGCATTTTTAAATGTAATTCGCGTACGAAAACGCTTGAACACTTGATCAATACTGGCTGTAGAATTCGTATAAACATAGCTGTTTAAGAGTGATATAACTGGTATCTACAGCAGCGTTATCGCGTAATAATGACATAGTAAATAAGCCGCTCGACGGGTCTTCTTTTATTGACTCATTAATTATTCGAGATTCTAGGCTTTTCTGTTGCTTTTAACTTAAACAATGGAAAATAGGGTGTGGTTTAGAAATAAGGATATTTTTCCATACAATAATTATACGAAATAGTGTTGCGTTTTAGGTATTTATATGTATGTATTATGTTAGTTTACCTTAGCCATAAACCACCCTTCATTCGATAATTATACTTTACTAAGAATTTTTGTCCGGTCTTTAATTTTCGAAATAATTATTTCCAAAACTAGAATTTTCATGTCTAATCTGATGGTTTCAAAGCGATGCCTTTTTCAAGTTTAGTAAGAAAAGACAAAATTATTGAAAACGGCGAGATTTACAATCTGATCTTAATTGAACATTATACCATTAAATAGGTAGTTAGAAAATTATATAGTTTATGTAGGTAAAAGTTCCTCAGCTCCCTCCACACTCGTGCGCGAATCGCGAGCGCTAAGCCGCGAACCCGAGTGTGGATCTAAGTTCGCTAATCAGCGAAATCGACTCCACACTTACTCGACTGATAAAATTTGCAAGAAAACCAGGCGCAGTATTGTGCCATGTTAGCAATAACAATGCCTCGAACAAGTACTGATAATAACCTTTGCTTGTGAATTCATGCTAATGGGTTCATTCACATTATTTATTTATTATTTATAAGGAATATGTAGATTGACCGCCAGTAGAATTGGTAAGGCGAATTGTATGGACGGTATAGAAAGTTAGAGAAAGGACGACAATCTCTTATGGCAGTACTGTTGCAAAATTGTACATATGTGCCATTTTCATCCAAAAGGGTACTTATTGTCGGTTGTCAATAAGGCGCTATTTCCATATAGCTTCAATTTGAAATCAACCTTATCGACAAGCGACAATGTGGTACCTTTTGGTTGAAAACGTCACATATTTGGTTAGTATTTACATAGGTATGTTTTATGGTATCGCTCACGGCTGCGCCAAAATGTGTGCAAAAGAATCAAGAATTTAATTTCTCAATACCTCCATTCGCTCTGTCACAAAGAGTATTAAGGTCGTTTCATGAATATTTAATAAATTACTAAGCAGTTAAATAAAGAATACTTGCTCTTGACCTTTTTTACTTGACTTTCAAAGTTAGGAATGACGAGTAAAAATATATTTACTTTAATAACTACCATGTACCTAGCTTTAAGTGTTTAGTGAGTAAGTTCTTTTTTTGTAACTGAAGTGGCGCTGTTTGTTGAAGATTTTTACAATAAATGTCTTTTCTTACTTTCTTTCTTTCATATAAATTGTGTAAATGCTGCTTTTATAACTATTATGTAGGTAGATTATATGATTATGTATCCTTTCGATAACATATCTATAGTTATGTCACTACCAGACAAAAGATAAGCATAATCTATAATTTTTGAATTTTAATTCAATGTTTTGTACGCCTTCGAATATCGTTAGTTTTCTACCTTTTTGCAGTTTTACCGCTTACAAAAGAACACACAGATAATAAATTGAAACACAACTTTAAATATAAAAAAATTTATTAACAAAATAGTACCATTTATAAAATATCCAAGGAATGATAAGATAACATTGAACATTATTCTATCTATAAAAATACATTGCACCTAACATCTATACTTCGATTTCTATAAACAAGAACTGTAGATATATTTAAGGTTATAAATAGTAGATTAAATCTATCATTCTAACCATTTAATTTCATGTGACTTAATTTTCATGGAACCAGCTATTTAAAAATAAATGCCCTAGACCAAGATCCATAACCAAGAAATATTTAAAGCCCACTCCACACTCGTGCGCGAAGCCGCGAACGCGAGTGTGAAGGGGGCTTAAAAACCACTTTTTTTTTAATTTACAGTTTCGAGCGGATTTGCTCTATTCTGCCAGCCGCCTGCCTCTGAAGGTCTGTAAGCTTCATCGCGAGTCCCATATTTCCTTGGATCTTAATCTTACCTTGGAAGAAAGCTTTTTGAGGGTTTAGCTTTCCAGAAATTAGGTCAACAACATCTTTGTCGTTAACTGTGAAGGTCACATCAGGTTTGTCCTTGCCGTTGTACGTGACCTTGCCCTTGCCCTCCTTGGCGTTGATGACCCAGTAGCCTTCGCCGTTGGCGCCCTTGACCTTGAAGCCGTAGATGCCTCGGACCTTCTCGATGAGGTTTTCGGTGTCAGTCTCCATGGCATTCTCGAGGATCTTCATGTATTTGTAGACCTAGAAATTTTGAGTTTTTTTTATGAGTACATAAACCCCTGAATTTATATCTAATAATTTTTGTAAGATACTACATTATCTACACCATTAATTACTTCTACCATTACTTTTAATATACTTAGTAGTAATATTTACTTTTTGCATGGAACTTCCAATGATTTTTTCAATGATTCTTCGATAAATTCTACTCCATCCTGCTTCCATATTGGTTAAACTTAGAAAGTTGGTAGGTACAAATAAGAAGATACTTTGATATAGGTACAGGACTATTGTTTAAAAAAAGGACCTTGTAATCAGGTATATACAAACGTATACTTATTAACTACCTATGCCCAAAATACCCATTGAGCCAAATGGCGCCAATCTCGCGACAACGTCTTGGGTAAACGATTTATTTTTGATACTGGATATACAGCAATGCCGAGACCGATGCTACTATGATAGTCTATGATGTTGATGCTACTCGTTGTTGGCGGGAAGCCATCTTGACAGATCGCTCCGATGACAACCGCGCTGTCAGTTGGGGCACGTTCAGGACCTCACTAACCATAGACATAGTATAGTAGTTATAGACATGAAACCGAGTGACCAGGGGTTAGAGAAAGACATATCCATGTATTGACAGGTTAATGTATGGCAGCATAATTCTTTTTCTCTTTCACTCTTATAAATTTCGGTATTTCGCCATCGCCTCCTACCTATGCTGCCATAACTCGACCATGAAAAAAAAACCGGTCGGTGATAAGGACAAAGCATGGCACTATTTTCTCTTTCCTCTTATAGGAATCGCAATAAGACTATCTTTCTCTATCAAAGAGTGTCAGGCTCAGGCCCTTGCCGCTAACACTAGTTACATAATATAGACAAACCTCAAACTCCTCAGGGTTTGAGGAGGCGGCAACCGCGTTGGGAGTGGCATTGGTGAATCCCTTGCGGTACATGGTGATGACTACTGCTCCACCGAGTCCCAAGTTGTGTTGAAGAGCGATTCGAGCGCGAGGGACCTGGAAGAATGGAGAATATATTTCATATTTGATCAACAGTTGTACTATTTATTTAAGACTTGTTCTGTGGATAAATCGTAATGTTTACAGAAAAAAGATGGAAAAAAGGGACTTTCATGAGAGACACGTACTTGTATTTTAACATCCCGATTGAAGAGACAATTGAGTCCCTTTTTCTATGGACGACACAATTGAAGGAATGAATTGAATGAGGGCTAACGCGTATGAATTCGCCGCTAGGGGCGCTAGTGTAGATGGTGGTCTTTTCCATAGTTCGAAATGTCAAATGTCACTTGTCACTTCAATGACTGACAGCTGTTCATTAGTCTTTTGGACCACCATCAACAGAGGCGCCAACTGGTGAGCAAAAAAACGATAGCCCTCATTGAGTGAATAAATGAATCCCACCAAAAATATTTTCATATAAAATGTTGCCAAGGCGAAACCATAAGACAAGCCCTACATCTTAGTCAAAATATGTGGTTTGGTTTGGACGTTTCGCTACCGTCACATGGGGGTAAGGTGAAATATTTATTTATTCACTATTCATTATTTTTTTACTATACAACTATAGAACAGTTCCTGTAGTAACGAAACTTACTCGACATTTAATATTTCTGTTCACTAAGGCTTAGAACGCACTGCGGTTTTTTTCTTGCGGTTTCAGTCTTTTAAGTGCGTGCGCTTATAAAGCATGCCGTACGTTATATTTTTTGCGCGGAACCGCTTTTGAAAAAACCGCAGTGCGTTCTAAGCCTAATTTTACAATTTTAATGTTATGTTATATGGAATCATAATACTTTGAAATAGTACCATAGTTATTTTTATATTTATTTAAATTTAAATTTTTATCTTGATTTTATTTCTTATTGTTAACTGTAATTCTGATTGTATTTTAACATGTAAATAAACTTTTGTATTTAATATAAATAGTTTTTTTTTTAATTTTGAGCTTGATTTTATTTTATTTTTATTTTTTATCTCAATGTTATTTTTAAGCTTAACTGTAATTCATTTTTTTTTGACATGTGAATAAGCGTTTGTTTTAATTATACCTAATTGTATATTTTAGTTAAATTAAGTTTTATTTATTTTAATTAATTAATTAACTAATTTTATATTAATTAATTTTAAGTCTTATCTCGTTTTATATTTTAACTGTATTCTAATTTATTTTTTTGACATGTAAATTGGTTTTATGAATAAAATGATAATGATTAATATTTACACGCCTCTTGACAAAAACGTCATGTAAATATATTTTTGAAGCGTTGGGTTGTAAACATCTTAGTGACCTCGACCGTATTAAGTAACACATACACACACATACACACTTAGTAATTAAGTAGACACATAAACATAACTCTACCTGCGAATGAATAACCGCACACAACCTTCTCTTGCCGTCGGAGGTATAAAACTAGCCACAAGTTACGTAAATACCGGTTTCCACACAAATTACCTGTCACTACGTTCGCTGGCAAAAACGATACGCTGCGTGCTTGGGCACGACTACAATATTTAACCGATGGCATACTTAATATTACAAATCCGAAAGTAACTGTCTGTTTGTTATAGTGGAAGCCGTACGAGCCCAATTTGAGAAGAATAACCGCAAATCGATGTACAGTTTAGCCATTTGGACAAAACAAATTTTTTAACTCGCAGTTTACAAAAAAAAATCCCTTAGTGCCGTTTTTTTTGTAAGTATGGGTTTTTTTAGAAGCATTTTTGAGGCCATTCTAAAAGTATCCAAAAGTAACACATCATTACATTTCAGCTATTTTTTTTTATTAAAACAAATAATTTTCAAAACATACCAAGTTTGGGCTCCTCCAGATACGATATGGCTGATTTTTTTTTGTACAATATACCACAAATGATACGTGATATCCTCATATCTAACCCCAAGAAAGAAATTTTGAAAAAAAATTCATTTAGTTTTTTTTTTATATTTACGATTAAAACCAGTGTCAAAGTGGAAATAATCGTACTGTAGTTTATGTTCCCGGATAGAAATATGATAATTTTTATTCTATGTCATCCCTTAAGTTGGTGGAAAGGGAGGGGTGGAATTTACTATGGCAGTGGTTTGGAAAAACTAATTTTACGCAGTCTAAGTTTCAGAAGCTAGTATGAAATATACGATAAGGTTATGATCATGTTATGAGACTATACGATTTAGCAGTCTATGAATATTTGTTCCTTATTCAAATTAAACGGTAGCATTAAAAAAAAAAACGATTTTGATTGATATTGATTTGTTGCTACATCCCGGATGAAACGGACAAAGGAGGCTCTGCAAGATTATACTATTTATTTTTCGTTAAATGTTGTTTTGCATTGTCAATAAAGCATCTCTGAGTAGTGTATCGAGAAATGTATAAAAATAATATTAAACGATAAGAAAAACATCAATTCACGACGGCAAACATATTGCGAAATAACAACAGGAATAAACGGCAAACTTGATAAGATAACCTTCTTATCTGAAGTCGGTCAAGTTACTACCAAACTTGTACTGTTTACTTTCACTTGGAAACCTAGATTTTTTGCCTTTCAGAACTTGTCTGATTTCTATATGAATTAAAATCATACACATTGATGTTGGGTACTATCGGCGGCCGATCGGAAAATCCGCCCGATCGTAAAGTTCTTGTGTTTCTTGTTGTTTTGACGGTAGTTACATTAAATCAATAGATAGGTAGGATAGGTTCGTTAGGTTGTTTCAGATGTCCGAAGCGCAAACTGTCCAGAAATAGGAGCCCCGCATATCGCGGGGCTCCGTCAATTCAGGGAGCGAGGCAGTGATTTTCACGTTTCTTGATATGCCTAGGGATTTCATGATCTGGCGGATATTACGATCGTCCGCCGACGTTTCCAATAGACCAGACCTAACCTAACCTAGACCGTCTATAGAACTTGAAACAAATAAAGTAGTTAATTCTACAAATCTTAAAGAAGGCTTGCTCAAAGGCAAGATTGTACTCTTATCACTAATACATACTTAGGTACAGTCAGCAAATCTATTTGCTTAGCACCCCTACATACATATTTGTATGCACGGGTGCTAAGCTAATAGTTTTCTGACTGTAGATATGTTTTTAGATAACAAGCAAAATGTAATGGTTTAGTTAGGTGAAAATATGTGCCAATTATTGTGCTTAGGTTGCCTAGCGGACTCTGTAGAGTCTATAGAATCGCTAAGAAGAGAAGGTTTGAGTGGTTTGCTTTGCTATATAAGATATTATTTCTGACTGTAACAGGAGAATTTATATCTTAATTTATTGTCTTAAAAAGTTTGTAGATAATGTCATTAAATAAGTATTTTTTTTATTGTACAATTCTAGGACTTAAATATTGCAAGTGTAATAATTATTAAATAATAAGAATTGCGTGTATGTTAATAGGCATTGATAAGATAATAGGAATAGTGATTTTATAATCATATTATTTTTCTAACTCATTCATGGGAATCAATCAAGTTAAATTTAAATATCTTAGATTACATCCGAAATTATCTACTTAACTTAGCCTCATAAAGTTTGGATAAACAGCAAATATTGAAAAACAAACTAGTTCCTGTTCAAAGTATTTTTTAGCATTGTAAGAATTTTTTTTTTCTAGCAGTAAGTGAGGAAATGTAAACCTTATTTTAATGGAATAAGATGTATTGTGTGTGTATGTGTGTGTGTGTGTGTGTGTGTGTGTGTGTGTGTGTGTGTGTGTGTGTGTTGTGTGTAACGTCTTTTATTATTATTATTATTTCATGTATTTACCTGTCCCTTAAGTGAGACTTATAAAATTTGTAAAAAACAGCAAGAGAATATTTATAAGAACAAGATTTGTATAAAGACCAGACATAAATATGTTCTTCAAGAATTATGTTGTTGTGAAAATATTTGTGTTTTATTCCTAATAATTATCACCTATCTATACTTAACTAGACTTATATTGACTGGGATATAGACCGTGATTAACTTTTGTATTGCTTATGAGCTCCCGATATTTCGACGCAGTTACATGCATCTTGTTCACGGGTGACTGAAGATAGCGGGTGGGTGTCAATATAAGTCTAGTGAAACTAACCGTGAATCATTCAAATCTATACTTAATATTGAAATCTACACGGATGCTATTTTGTGAGACGGCAATCCAGGCGTTCAGACAATGCCCTAAGTAGGCCGTTGCTTCTGCCGCGCAAGCGCTTCAGCAGAAAATAAAGTTACTTCAGATTAGATTAATGAAATATTTAGTCGGTTATAATAGTAGGAAAAAACACAAACATAATTATGATACACTTTTCTCAACCTGCAAGATACTTCCTGTGCATTGTAAGGCTGTATATTTAAATGTATTGCATAGTTACTACACTGATGATTGTAAAATACCAAGAATAAGTAAGCGTAACACTAGGTCTGCTAAGAAAATAAGATTGACACAACCGTCAGCAAAAAACTATTATGGACGAAGAACAAAAGAATACTTGATCCCTAAAATATATAATGATTACCCTCTTCTACTCGAAACACCTAAATTAAACATAGGTAGTTTGAAATCAAAATTTAAACAGATTTTACTACACAAATATGAAAACATAACCTAGTTACTTACTTTCTTTCCTATTTTCGGTTGCTAAATAAGTAAATAAAGTTTTATATAATTGTTACTGAACGTAGATCTTATCTCAACGAGATAGGATCTACGCATGGACAGTTGATACCGTCTCGCATGATAGATTTAAGATACCTATGTATAAGTATGTTCCTAATGCTATTCCTAAACGTACTATTAGTTATTCTGTGCCTAAACTACTGTAGTTTACTTAATTTTAGTACCTATTTAGTTTAAGATTATTTTAGAGCGCACCGCCAACAAACTGTTTCACAGTTTGGCGAACATTAGATTAAGGTACTTATAATGTTATAATTTTTGTTAAATCTTCAATATAAAAAAAAGACCCTATTCTTTTACACTTAATGGCAAAACAGTGTTGTACAGTGCTTCGACAGTTTCAAGAGCATCCTCAGGATGTTATTGTACTTAACACTCAGCATATTATAGGCCCATGTAAATGAGGAATTAAGTGAATTATGAATGAAATGAATGATGAATGAATGATGGTGTCTTTAGAAACCTTTGCAATTCATGCTTAAACTTTTCTTATTTCGTCGACAAAAGAGCCAACAAATTACTGACGTTATTAGAACCTATAAATAGTTCGATTTAAATTGTTATCTTATGGAAATGATGTATAGTAATCACCAGTTGTTATAAGTGTATGTGTATGGATTTAACCAGCGAGTTATTAAGATTTAATGACAGACAGGGGTAATGGTGGTTTTTCACTAGAAAAAGAAAGTTGGTGAAAAGTGAAAAGATTTTTTTTTTATCCCATTGTGAAGATGTTTACTTGCCAGTGAAAAATCACCTTAGAATGTAACCCACCTGTCTGTCTCCTGCCTCGCCTCTCAGCTGCCAGACCAGCTCCGCACACTGCGCCAATCCCGTGGCTCCCAGAGGATGTCCCTTAGCGATCAGTCCTCCACTCGGATTCACAACCACTCGTCCTCCATACGTGTTGTCCCCAGCATCTACAAACTTGCCCGCTTCACCTACTCCACACAGCTGCAGACCTTCATATGTAATTAGTTCATTCGCAGCAAAGCAATCGTGAAGCTCTACAACATCTACTTGCTTTGGTGAAATACCAGTTTTTTCGTAAAGGCGCTTAGCAGCAAGCCCTGTCATGTCATAGCCGGCCACTTTCATTAAACTGTTCTCAGTGAACACAGCTTCTGTGTCTGTTGCCATTTCCATACCTATGATCTCAACAGCCTTGTTTTGCAGACCGTGGCGGATGACAGCTTCTTCTGACATGAGCACAGCGGCGCCCGCTCCATCACTAGTCGGACAACACTCCAGTTTGGTCAACGGACCATAGATCTTTCTAGAATTCAAAACCTCTTCTACAGTATACTCCCTTGTGCTTTGTGCTCGTGGATTTTTGTAACCGTGTCTGTGGTTCTTTGCTGCTATTTTGGCTAAATGAACTTCTGTAGTCCCATACTTTTTCATGTGTTCTATAGCAGCGTTACCAAAGTATTGCGGTGTCATTGGGGCAGCGGCTATGTCAGCCATCTCAGCCATTTTGAGCGTGTGGCGGTCCAAGGGGTTCGTCCGGTCGGTGTAGGCGCCAGCGCCGAGAGCGCCGGCTGCCATCTTCTCGAAGCCGACGGCCAGAACTATGTCGGAAATACCTCCCTCGATGAGCTGTTTACCGAGAAATAGCGCGTTCGAGCCGGTGGAGCAGTTGTTATTGACATTGTAAATCGGGATACCGGTCATTCCGACCTGATACAACACACGCTGCCCGCAAGTAGAGTCTCCGAAAACGTACCCGCACACGGCTTGCTGAATCTTCTCGTACTTGATCCCAGCGTCCGCCAGCGCAGCCTCCACCGCTTCCTTCCCCATCTCGGGATAATCGCGGTCCGGGCTCGGCTTGACGAATTTAGTCATGCCTACGCCGACAACAAAAACTTTTCTACCCATTTTAAAAACTTATATTTACCTCAAGCGATGACTGCGAACTGCGGAGTTTGTGAGCGAGTACGAGCTCACCAAATCTCTTTAATTCCTACGTTCACTGATAACTCGGCGAAGATAATGCTTATCTAATACAGGCCACCACCAACAGTCCTAATCGATTATCGCTAGGTCAATGTGCGGTTTACGGGAACTCAAGCTTCTTTTTATTGCTATTAGCAACTAAAAAGCCGTACGCGTGTCTCTACAAAAGAGAAAGACTGTGTAGTGAATTGAATTTAAATAATAATTAAGTCGAAACTCGAAGTTCACTTTAATCACTTTGCATTTGCATGACGTCTTTGACACAATTTCCATAAAGCTTTTTCGTGTGGCTAAATGACAATCACGCAAAATTAAACTCAGACTCTCTTGCTTTAAGAACTTCAAATATACAAACACATCGCAGATCCAAAACTTGCTATGTCATGTCACTGACGTGACGTAGCCACCAAAGAATGTTCGGATAGCGTAAAATAATCGCTGTTAGAGTAACTTACAAAACTAAGACCTTGCGAAACGACAGTTTTAGGGCCATTAATCTTGACTACCATCTAATTTCTATTCAACTATGTAGATTATGGTACAATTTGGAAATTAGAAATACATTCTATGATTGCACTTTTTGCACAAAACTGACTTTCTATTATAACAACTTATAGTATTTGAACGTACTCTAGTGATGTACAAAGACCACAACGACATAAAAATCATGAAGTAGGTTGAGTTTAAAAACCGTATATCGTAAAAACAAAACATTTTTTACAATTATTCTGCAATTTTAGTAACTTTTGATATCATTATTATGTTGAGATAGAGATGATGATATAATAATGCTTTTAACTATAACTCATATGTTTATGTATATATACCTAAGTACTAAAGAGGTTTAAGATTTAAGAATTGCTTGAATGCTGGCACATGTTAATATGAAGGATATAAAAAAATGATTTTTGAATAATAACAAAACACTATCATTATCATTTCAGACTTCAGATTATACTCTAAATTTTGGTTGTAACAAAAGTTTTCTCTTATTTTTCAAATTTTTGGATGGGATAAAAATTGTACACCACCAGTTTACCATAAACTTAGCAATGGCTTTGGATAAGCAGCAGATATTGAGTGATTTAGGGAATGTTATGAATCAACTGCAAAGTGCAGATTGGTGAGTTTAGTATCAATAGTGACATCATTAGGTGGTCGGAGGGTCGGACTTATCGTATTATATCCATCTAGACGTCCGTCTTGACAAATATTTGTCATTCTGTTTCAGCGGTTGCATGGGCAAATTATTTAACCAAGGTCAGGGGCAAGGGCAAAGACAATGCATGCCATCTCAGGGCTACGGAGGCTGCTGCCGCCGTGGCTACGGGCATCCATGCTGCGGGGAACCCTACACCATGGGCGAAGGTATGCCGGCTCATGGCAGGCCGTGTATGAGCTACTGCAACGCCCCGAAACTTTACGCCGATGGCTATAATTTCTTGAATCAAAGTGTAATGCAGCCTGTCATTAAGGAGGTGTATGATGACCTTAAAAGTTTGAATTCGGGCAATACTGTTACAAATAATCCCCTAGGAGCTCAGATGGGCCTGACGCCGGGTGGTATGACGCTTCCAGCCGAGGGTTAGTTACATACTTTCGCAAACTCATTAAACAATAAGACCTTTTCATCTACACAACAACAACATTTATTAACTTGCCTCTGAATGAGCCGCTTTTGTTGTGTTAATATCCAAGCCAGGATAAATTATTCACGAACATTTCTTTGCCATATTATACGTGTCATACCGTAGACTGTACAGTATGGCAAATATTCTTTCTGTTTTACTGATTTTAAAATTCTGCTTTCTATTGCAGGCAATATGGCAAGCCCACAGATGGCAAATTCTGGAGGTCAAAGTATGGCCCGAGGTCACCCGATGATGCAGCATATGCAAGATTACCAAATGTCAGGTGGTCATCAAATATCAGGTGGTCATCAAATGGCAGGTGGTCAAGAAATGGTCAGTGACCAGCAAATGTCCGGTGGTCAGCAAATTCCCGGAAATACACAGGGCTTGGCAAATTTCAATAAAATGTTCCCTGGAATAACGACAGGTGAAGGAGGCGGTCTGAGCTTTAACCCAATGGAAATAGCCATGCAGATGAATCCGGCACTAGCCAAGCAACAGCCCGGTATGAACGCGCAGAGTCCTATGCCAGGCACAGGCGGTGAAATGAATCAGTCTGCGAATGTAATGCAACCTGGAATAAACGCTACAAACTTTGCTCATGGCCAGGCAATGCCAAACCAACAAGCAATGCCAAACCAACAAAATCCGAACTTAGCAGCCGGTGCCCAACAGCCACAGCAAGTTTACGCCGCACAGAATCAGCTACCTCCCAACTTCCCACCCCAGGGTATGAATCAAAACGCACACATGGGAAGAATGAATGCGAATCAAGGAGGCCAAAAAGGTAGCTACGGTCAGCATACACAAGGCATTACCAAGTTTAAAGAAATGTTTCCTGGCGTTATGGATGGCGATGTCAACTTTGACCCCATGGAAATTGCTATTCAAATGAATCCAGCTAATAAACAAGCGGCTGCTATGAGTTCTATGCAAAAATACATGTCCGCTAAGCCTCTAGAGCCTAATTCGGCTGTTATGAAGCCAGTCATGGCTGGTATGAATGCAGTAAATGCCAACTTAGCCCCAAACCAGGCTGCACCAGGCACTCAGGTGCAGCCCCAACCGGACCAAGCAACAGGTCAAGTACCACCAGAACAACAACAGTACAGTGGACAACCAGCAACCCAGCAACAGTATACAACAAATCAAGTACCAGCAAATCAACAGTATGCTGCTAATCCAGCCTCTACCAATCAGCCAAATCAGTCGCAACCGCTGCAACATGTATACACCGCCCATACAAACAATCAAGGTTACCAGCAAGTGCCTCAGCAAGAAACTCGGAATTACCATGAGATCGAAACGCCAGAACCAATGTCTGAAGGATATCCTAATCAGGCACCTGGAGGCAGAGTATACGAGAGAGAGCATATACTCCCTGCGGATAATTCAAGATATAACACATTAGGGCAGCCAATACAACTGTTACCGACGAAGAAATACCGCATGCCCGAACCAAATTTACCGCAAACCTTGTCTCCTCAAAAAGTTTCTTCAAGATTAAGAGTGAATAACAACGTGAAATCGACTATTAGTAAAACTTCACTCTATGCAAGGCAAGCAGGACAAAGAACTCCAAGCAGGGCTCAGTTGCAGCAAGTCTACCACCAGTATAAGGGATCCCAATCTTACACCAATCAGAACATTCCAAACAGGGATCCTAGAGGACAGACGGCTTCTGATGGCCGGTTGACAGGCGCTCCGGCAAAGGAGAGGAGTCAGATCCCCGTGGAGAGAGTCGGAGGAGACACGATTGCGAACGATCAAGCTTACAACGAGACTGTGAAAGGTCATGTCGTTGGTCAAGTCGGAGACGTTTCTAATAAACCGGCTCCGGTTCCAGGCAATGTTGATTTGGTAAATATAAATTATACTATAAACACGGTGGCTGTCATCCGCGTAGCTAGGCGAAAATCTTAACCTGTAACTTTTAAATTACAGTGTCATGAATAAATGTTTTCCCATACGCTGACACAGTAACTTTTATACGCTTACAACGATTTACATTTAGTAGCTTTATGTTATCGTGTGCTTGACATTTGTATATAAGATAAATAGCGGTCACATGAACTGTCGATAATTTTCAGATACCGACTAAGAGCGGCAACTTAAGGAACGGTCTCCAAGACATGGTGTTTACTTCATATCCTCACTCTACTGCTTGGTCATTCCACGGACGCAGCGACCAGCTTCCTTCTCAGAGATACCGTTTGAGAGCTTAGGGCCCCATCCTAGAAGACCTACCGCTAACGCTAACCACTTAGTTCGTTCGATCGTCTATTTGCCCATCTTATCACTCGCACATCACTCGACATGCAAGATAAAGAGAGGCAAATTACGAAGTTTCGACTTTTGCGGCAAGCGCTCAGACTTAATGTGTTAGTGCGCGTCGATTGTGAAAGTTATTGTTGATGTTAAGTGGTGAACTGGTGGACAGTTGTCGTATTTATTTTGTAAATTTTGTGGACTAAAAATATTAAAAACAACGCATTGGCTAAATGATTGAAAATCTCAAAAATAAAGTAATTGTGGTCGTATGTGCACATATTTTTAATTTAATCCTTTCCCACCTTTAGTACCGTTTGGCGTTTCAGGCGTTTGGTAACTAAAATTGGTAAACAGCTTCGAAACGGGAAAAAGAATCGGTAACAGAAAAGTCCTATTTTGTAACCAGTTACCGATTGGGATATTCTAATCTTCTAAAGCCAGATGATTTGATAAATTTTTACTTTTGGGTAGGTAAAACCGTAGTGTAAAAAGTATACAGTGGACCGACTTTGACGTGTACTGTACCGAACTACTAACAATGGCGAATGTATGCAGCTCGGGTGCGCGCGGTACACCCCTCGCACCCTGCACGATTGCCCTGTCTAGACTGCTTCGTCGAATGACTGTATTGTGTTATTGACTGGTAATACTACTATTACCAACTAGATGGTAATAGTTGGTAATAGTAGTATTACCAGTCAAAGCTGTAGCAGGTAAAGCAGGTTACGAAACGACACATCACACAACACGGGCCCAATACGTAACTGGTTACAGACCGGGAATTTAGTTTCCCATTCTGTAGCTGGTTACGAAACGGCACAACACGGGCCTAATACTTAACTGGTTACAATCCGAGAAATTTGGTTTCCCATTCTGTAGCTGGTTACGAAACTTTAAGCTTAGTAACCAATTACCAAATGTCACAACTCAGGCCCAATACGTAACTGGTTAAAAACTGGGAATCTTGATTCCCATTCCGTGGTTAAGATATTTTGGTTACCAAACGGTACTAAAGGCATGAGATAATGTAAAAACAAATTCGTACAATTAAGTGGTTTACTTCTACTGCTAACACTGATTATTTAGCCTATAAAGAGTAGTACAGTCTGGCAAAAAAGAGTAGAAATTAAAAAGTGGCAACACTGTAGTGTCGTCCCTTTCAAATCAATCTAAATGGCTACTGTACACCATGGCCCAGCGTAGGCCAGTCTAAGGGACGCAGCTATGCGGTGCAATGAGATAGCAATATCACTTGTTCCCTCTAACGCATAAATGCGTCCCTTGGACTGGCCTAAACTGGGCCATCGTGTACAGGAGCCAGAAAAACGGGAAGACACTTCTACTCTTTTATGCCAGACTTGTATCACTTTAATCGACGTCAAGAAAACTTACTATGAAAACGATTACTTTAAAAAAGATCATGTACATAATATTGCTCGATAAGTTTTAATCGATTTCCTACGATAAACATTATTCGGAGTTTCAACCCGCATCCCGTTTTTTATTTATTACAAATTTGGCCTGGATGCGCCCCTCGTTTTTTTTAAATAGGGAATAATACGCGAAACTCTGCGCAGGTGGCGCCACTACCACAATCTGAGGGTCTATCGCGAAACAAGAAAATTGAAATTTCGTTATCTAACATCTCTGTCACTCTTGCATATTCGAGCGATAAAGGGGCAGGTAGCGAAATTTCGGATTCGCGTTTCCCGGTAGGTCCTCTGTAAACAAACCGCCTTGATGCGTAAATGTCATATTTTATTATCTCTGAAAACTTGTAAAAAATCTGCTAAAGGTACAATATGTATAAGTTACTCTATGGTTAACTGAAAAAGCTAGTGCTGCACTCTGGTGGCAGAACATTGCAGTAATATCCCCTATTATCAGCTCCCAAGAGTAGCAAGGCGTTTATATTCATTATCTGCAAGTTTTCTTAGAAGGATTTTTCCATATCGATACAAGTAGGTATCGATGTTATAAACTTGTATTCGTGCACATTCGAAGCATAGCAATCGTCATCCCAACACTATTTGAGTTTGACATTAGCTCGTGCGTGTTTGTACTTGCGAATTACCAGAGATTTCGATTTTCTGAAAGCAATCGAGACGTGAATTTGGCGTAATCACCTGTTAAATACCACGTTGGAAGTGTTTTTAACAAATTAACATTATTACTGTGACTTGAAGAAATAGGAACATGTCTCTCTTTGGATCTTTGATGGGGGATGTTGAGGATGATCCGTTTTTCGGGTAAGTTGATAATTTTGTTGCACAAAATTTTCACAATTTGGCAATCTAAATAGCGGTTCATTTGGTCGTTTATTAAATTTATTAAGTCGAGGACTACAATCGCGTAATGGTTACTAAGTGAATGTGGTTCATTGTGCTTTTTTGCATATAGGCTGACGTCTTTAATACGTCTTTTTGTGTCAGGGATGAAGCAATATTTTCGAAAGCATGTTATGAGAATGTAATTCGTGAATACATAGCTAAAGTTAGTTAGTGGATATTGAAATAATTGTAGTTACTTCTGATTCCAATAATATTTCTTCTAATTCTTACATTGGTGTTATCTCAAATATGTAAGTGTATTATTTTTTATCTTATTTTATAATTCTACCCCCTACACTGTTTGGAATCTATATTTTGTTATTGTTATTGCAACCTACTGAAAAATTGTACTAGTGTTGGGATTGTTTCTTTATTTTATTAGAGAATAATTCTCAATGGGGTTAGCTGGTTGTTTAGCCGATGGCGCCAGCATAGCTTGCCCTGTCAACCCCTAGAATTGTCAAATTTTTGTTTTTTTTTTTAATACCCTGGATGCCAGCCCTTTAAGCCAAATCTCATAGAAAAAGGGGCAAGCTATGGTGGCGCCATCTCTGCAAACCTTTGACAGTTGCCAAGTTATGCCAACCCCATTATTTGTCACTGGTCTTTATAAACACTATAACTGACAGTTAATGAAGGGTTGATACCGGAATTTTTTGTATGGGAACGAAACTGGTATTTTTTTGTTCTGTTAATTATTACATTTCTAATTGGGCAATCTAATAATACGAAATATTGTCTTTGGTTACCCACCTCCTAAAGGTATGGCTAATTAGTCTAAAAGGCATAAATAAAATAAAAATAAAAAAGCATTTTATTTCTGGGTAACAACTTAAATAAGTATTTTGCAAACTTAGTCTGGTGATAAAAAATCACACCAGAACCCTCTTATGAGGTATAGGCCTCTTCCAGAATTTATCACTTCTCTATCTTGGGCCTCCCATACCCAGCTAACTAAAATGGTTTAGTGGTTATTAATTCCCCACACCAACTTTCACACCCGTAAGGGATGATTCCTGGGATAAAAACTATTCTACGTCCTTCCCCGTGACTCAAACTGTCTCTATACCGAATTTCAACTAAATTGGCTTAAGGGTTTAAGTGTGAAGTGGTTACAGACAGACAGACACACATTCGCATTTATTAGTATAGATTAGTATTGTTTTTTGTTTCTACAGCTCGCATATGCGTCACATGCGTCAAATGAACAACATGATGAACTCTCTCTTCTCGGACCCGTTCGGTATGCTGGGCGGTCCTCTGTCCCTCATGCCACGGTCCAACATGGGCATGGGCATGGGTGGTATGAGCATGATGCCATTCATGCCGCAGATGCCTCAGATGAACAGATTATTCTCTGGTAAGTTAATAATTCATCCATTAATTACGTCACACGAATTTCGAGGTTTTTTGACCCCTCCCCCCTCCTTGTCACACTTGGTCACATTTGGCAAACCCCTTCCCCCTTAGTGTGACATCACATTTTTTTTTTAAATAGACAAATCGAATTAAGTATTATTAATACTATATCAAAATATTTTTTGACAAAACAAATATTAGTAATTTTATAACCCAAAACAGATTAGGAAAGAAAATTAAACGATTAAAAACAATTATCGTTCCAAAAACTTGTTATTTAACTGTACAGTGAATAAAATAAGTTAATGTGACGTCACAAAGTTTGTGATTCCTCTCTCCCCCTTGTCACAACATGTCACATTGTCTTGACCCCTTCCCCCCCCCCTAAACGTGTGATGTAATTAATGGATAACCCCTATGTAGTAAACAAGGAGGCTGGCTCTACTGGACTCAGCTGGACAGAGCTGGAAGTCACAAATGGAAAATTCTTCTAAAAGCCCTATGTCCCTAATGAGGGATAACAGCATTACATCATCATCATCATCATCATCATCATCATGTAGTAAACAATTTTATTTGGCACGCAAATTATAGACTGGTGAATGCAGATTTCCTCACAATGTTTTATTTTACTATCAATTTATGACTATGAATGACGTCAGGCACTTATTACAAGAGTTATTTATACTCTTGAAAGACGCATAATAGCTACTTTAACGGAATATAGTTTATGAGCTACTACAAAGGACTTCTTACAAAGAGACTGCAATCATCTCATACATTTTTAGTAGTCAGATGGGGTAAGACAAACATAGTTTATTTTACTTTGGGTCAAGAGTAACAGTATGAGAATTCCCTACAAGTGTTACTCTTGCCCCAGTGTTTGTCTTGTATTGTATTGTAGTCCCGGCGATTTTCCGCAACTCGACGACTGGCGCCTATTTTGCGTAACTGGGGGGTGGGCTAGTCCTGCCAGCCCAGCTCCTCAAGGAAACCTATCAAACCTTTGATGTTGAGTACCAGTGTTTGTCTTACCCCATCTGCCGGCCTGGTCAAGGTGACAATCGCTATCGCTTCGATAACGAAACGCTTTGTCTCTATCACTCTTCCATATTAGTGCAACAGTGACAGTTGCGCTTCGATCGCGAAGCGTAAGCGATTGGCATGTTGGCTACGCGGCCAGATCTTATCTATTCTAAATCATTACTGAGTAACTAAGAAACCTTAGGCATTATAAGCCGAGCCCTCTCACGCATCAGAGGTCTGTCCCCAGCGGTGTCAGCATGGTTGCATTTTTATCACCTGTCACTTTCGCACTTTCATACTTGTTAGAACGTGACAGGCATGGTGACAGGCGATAAAAATGCGACCGTGCTGAGCCCGCAGGTCTCAGGAGGATATACATATAGGTGCTTTGAGTGCAATAGTTATTTCATATATTATGTTTTTGCGGCAGCAGACCTAGACGGGCCGATGACCGCCGGCAGCTCCTTCAGTAGCAGCACAGTCGTCATGTCTTCTGGTGGACCCAACGGGAAACCTCAGGTATGTAGATACACTATCAGTAGCGGCACGTCAATAATATTCTAATGGCTCCTCTACACGATGGCTCAGCGCTGGACCAGCGAGATGGCCATGCGATGGTTGAGAGCACGCACTATGGAATGGGCCACGTGCAGATGCGTACGCACCATCGGTGGCCTACCTTTGATGTGCGGAGGAAAAACCGACACCGTGGCCATCCAATCGCCATCCCGCCGTGCCATAAGCCATCCGACACCACTACCCTCTATTATGAACATCAAAAACACCTATCTTTTTTTTCCGTGAAAGCGAGTTTTCTTGCGTTGGTTCTTATTTACGTTTCATAGAAATCGATCCTGCAGTTTAAAGAGTATCAGCTTTTTTCCAAAATGATGTACGGCATTTTTGGCATAAAATGGGGTTTGTAGTTTTTGAGTTCATCGCGAACATACATACATATACATACAGACGGACTCGGCCGGGGACTTTGTTTTATTATAAGGTGTAGTGATTGCTGTATGTGTCTTAGGTCTATTCTATTAGAATTTTCAAAATGTGCTGTTGTTTCAGTGACATACGTAGGTACCTATTAATATGGGGCATTTTCTATGAAAAAGGACCTTATTGTCGATGACGCTTACGCCGCACAGCGTCGCGCGGCATTGTATTGGAGCATCGTCTATAATGGCGTAAGCGCCATCGACAATAAGGTCCCTTTTTATAGAAAATATATTCATTCATCTCGTCTAGTAAATGTTATTATGTTAAGGCCGTTCCATCGGTTTGCCGCTGTCTTTGTCACATTTCGCAAGAAAGAACGGGAAAGAACATACGCGCCAAGTGTCAATTTTGATCGAATTTTGTCGGTTCTTATTTATTTTAAAAACGTTACTTTACAATATCGGTATTCTAAAGCTATGAAATTACTATTTACGTTAAGATTGTTTTTTCTCCTTTTTTTGTTTATAGTATCACATAATAAATAACCGAGTAAAGTAGGATTAAAAGTCCGAGTTAGAGGTTACTTTGGGAATTAATTGTATCGAGCGAAGTGTCATAATTCGTGTATCGGAAGCTATGTTGTTAAAGATAATATAGTCAAGAACTACATATATTTTTTCCACCTCTACGAATATCAACGCCTCTTAGAAAAACATGATCATATAAGGAGATTTTTCGCCTTCTGGCTCAGGGAACCGCCTTAAACTTATAGACTAGCCTAGAATATAATAATAATACTGTTGTGTGCCCTTAAAGGGTTACGTGGTCTGACTTTATATAATGTAGCACCTATTATGTACATGACAATATACAATAAATAAATAAGAAATAATATGGTTAGAAAAACTCCCAACATTTACTTAGGTATAACTTGAGACGCAAAATAGGCGCCTGTCGTACAATTGCGGAAGACTTGTCCTTGCTACAATACAATTAATACAATAGGTATAACTTGGAGCAAAATGAGAAAAATATATTTTTTTTATGGCTTGGAAGCCCCATCACGCGCTGCGCACTTTTGAAGTTTCGAAACGAGTCTTTAATTATTTTTTCTGAAATTGTTTAGATACTTTGTGTTCTTAAGGGTTTTTTTACACCCTGTCCAATTTCTTTGTCCAATGTGTATTTACGTCTCACATTTTGCTTGGTGAGAGAGTGAGACGCAATGGACATTGAGCCAAGAAATTGTACAGATGGAATACCAACCTTACTGGCTTACGAAATTTTTAAAAATAAGTTGTAACCTTGGCCACGCTTATTCAGTGACGGTTTACGCCAGCGCGGGGCCTGTAGCAAATTTATCATGGGGCACGTGGATTGTTTTAATTTTGTCGGACGAAGTGGACTAAGTGGAACTTAAGTCCGGTTTACATACGCGTGCGAGTCTCGTGACGCGGCTCGCGGGTCGGCTCGTGGCTCGCACGCGAATGTAAACCGGGCTTTATAGGTTTTTACGGCCACAATGCGTAGGTGCGCGGGGCCCCCAAGGGCTATAGTATAATAGGCTATTTTTTTGTTGTTGTGTTGTGTTGTGTTGTGAATTGTATTTTAGAATAGTGTGTAAATATTATTTATTCTGTTTAATCTAATTTTTAAATTGTAATATAATATTATTGTAATTACGAGTCCCTGTTACTCGAAATAAATGAATTTTATTATTATTTTATTTATTATAGTCCCCACGTTGGCCCAAAGGTTGGTGACTTCACATACACCTTTGAATTTCTTCGCAGAACTGGCTTTTCGGGCTAAAATAGCGATACAAAAGTCGGGTACAAAATAGCGATTTGAGATTCGCAAAATACAAAGCATGTCTAATACGAATGATGTAGTTGTGTTAATGTGTGGTGTCATACATATGGACATGAACCGGGGTCACGGCCGGTCAGCGGCGTAGGCAGTTTGCCAATGACTTATGTTTGAATCTGAATCTAATGACATAGAGTAACTTATACTAGAGCGGTACTGTCATAGTAAATTTTGTAACCCCAGTAAATTCACTGCCATCTGTCGACACACTTAAAAACTAAAAATTAAGATTTATTAAAATACGATAAAATGTATTTAAATATGGATAAATGATTTTTTTTGTTTGCATTAATTATTTTTATGATTTTGACCCATGTTCTTTCACTGATATGCGTTAAAATTGTTAAATAACTAACGAAACCGTCAACGCCATCTATACGACAGTAGGCCAAAGCTAGTAGCGCCCTCTGAACGAGAATCAAATTTTCTTGATTTTGGAGGCACGTTTTTTCCTTAGACTGTATCCATCTATTACGGAGTTATATCTATCTTTGCTAATGATAAATTACGTTTTGTTAATATAAAGTTTTGAATATAATGAGATGGTTGAAGTGTGGATCCGAGATGGTCGGTTGCTATGCTGCAGTGAGCGTTAGAGCCGTCTGGTCCTGAGTTATTTAATATTTTTTTGGAGATTTATCTTCCTCTTTTTTTTAAACCATTTGTTTACACAATACAATAAAAATGTGCACACTACATAAAAAAAATACAGAAATTGAGAAAATATTATAATATGTGATATTTTCTATAAAAAGGGACCTTATTGTCGATGGCGCTTACGCCATTATTAACGATGCTCCGATATAAATACAATGCCGCGCGACGCTGTGCGGCATAAGCGCCATCGACAATAAGGTCCCTTTTCATAGAAAATGCCCGATATAATCTAGTTACATGTAAGAAATCCGCAACGCAGGCTTCGTCTGGTGGCTACAAATGCAAATCAGCAACATGCTTCGTCCCAAAAATACCAATGATGATATCCGCAACAGGCGTCGTCATTTTTTTTCCCTTCCTAACTTCCTATGTCCCAGTCATTTTTGCAGTTTTGAATTCAGGACCCTCTTTTATTACTACTTTTAATACTTGATTCCAGGTGTTCAGTTCGACCAGCAGCACAAAAATCGGCCCCAACGGTATAAAGGAGACCCGCAAAACACTACAAGACTCGCGCACCGGGACCAAGAAGATGTCCATCGGTAACTTAATGGTTTATTTTATTCAACTACACAGCATTAGGTACATGCAGTACAACCAAGGCAATGTGAAACTACAAAATAAAATACAATAGAAAGAAACAATATACATAAAAACCACAGATTTAATATATACGCTAGATGACGCAAATACCACGATTTGTATTGAAACCAAGCGTGCCGACTTTTTCATACAAAATTTACGCATAATATAATTTCAAAATTACTTATTTGGTGATAGGAAATATGTTCTTGCCTTTGAGTGCTCGCAATTTTTGGGCTGTTGCAGTTAATTATCATGCAACAAAGCATTTCTAAATTTTCACGGACGTCCGGCTGCAACAACTGACGCGCGTGGACTGTAAAGAGCGACGGTCAACCTCGACGCTTGGTCGGGGTTCGGACACCGGGACACGCGAAGTAGATGCATTTGCGTCTTCTATGCCCTATGGTATATTTATTTCTGTGATAAAAACAAAGTACAAAATAAACATTGGATTTGGGCGACGACGTAACAGCGTGGCTCCGTAGCGTCGTCTGGCGTAGGATTAACGTTAAAGAGGTACTTATCGATAATAGGATTGTCGATGTTTTTATTTTGTCAAGCATTAAGCAAGAAAATTGAGCAGAGATTAAAGAGGCGAAAAACCAATCGCATTTCGTCTCTTTGCAGAAATCGCGAAGCGTCTGGTTGCCGAACGCTGCAACCAGACGTTGCTGGCGTGACGTAACTGGTGACCGAAGAGCTGGCGGCTTCCTCGCACAACGTATTAGCATTGCGATACAGCGAGGAAATGCCGCCAGCATCCTTGGTACAATGCCTCAAGGGCCTATTTTAGATTTAGCTAGTTAATAATTTACGTATATATCTTGTATGTAAATCGTAATCGAGACGGTCGAGAAGAAAAACATTCAACCCCCACGAAAAAGCAACGTTAGTGCGACAAGATAGTGGGTTTAGTCATAGGACTGTTACTGTAGGTTACTGTCGGGTTATCGATATGTCAAATATTACATTACCCTCATCATCATCATCATCATCATGTCAGCCGATAGACGTCTACTGCTGGACATAGGCCTCCCCCAAGGCTCGCCACTCCGACCGATCCTGTGCCGCTCGCAACCACCGAATTCCCGCGACCTTCACCAGGTCGTCGCTCCATCTCGTTGGGGGCCTACCGGCAGTTCGTCTTCCGGTACGCGGACGCTACTCCAGAACCTTCCGGCCCCACCGGCCATCAGTTCTGCGAGCAATGTGCATTAAATTGTCGTAATTTGAGTATGCATGTTGTTCCAGGTCATCACATCGGTGAGCGTGCCCACGTGGTGGAAAGAGAGCAGAACGTGTATTCAGGGGATCAGGAGGAAGTACAGGAATTTATCAATTTGGATGAAGACGAGGCTGAAGATTTCGATAGGTAACCTTTTATATTAAATAACATTTACAATCGGGTCTATCGCGAATTTAATATGTGTTCAAATCGCGAAAGTTTTAAAGGTAACCTTTTTTTAGGGTTTAAGGGTTTTGAATTAGGAGTGCCAAGGTTTGTTTTTTTAAAGGGGGTATTGAATGCGGTTCGGGACGAGCTGAACCGAATATTCGGCCAAATATTTGTATTCGGCAGATCCATATTCGGCTCATCTCTACATAAGAGGGAACACAAGTCGAGATTACTCGTACCTACTCGTATAATAATAAAGTTTTTGATTATGTTCGACAGGGAGTTTCACTCGAAAGCCGGGGGCTACGGTAACAACCGCGCCGCCATCGCCGCCGCCCCCGCCCCCGCCCCCGCCCGCGCGCCGCGCCTGGCCATAGAGGCCGCGCCCGCGCACGCGCACGCGCACGTGCCTGCGCACCAGCACCAGCACGTGCCTGCGCCTGCGCACGTGCACGAGCACGCGCACCAGCACGAGCACGCCGCCGCGCCACTACCCAAGTCAGTGCTTATATAATATGCCGTACAGTGTACAATCGAGGACATTCCCGGTGAACCACCTTAAGGGCAAACATCGTTTAAACGCCCTGCAGACGGTCAGGCGATATCATAAAAGTGATGACCGATAGCATGGCCCTTAAAAATGTGGGTGTTGAAAAAAATTGTTAGCTCGGGTAAAGTTTATTGCTGTACATTGTCTTTGTGACGGCCGGCATTTGCAAACTAAGATAAGGAATCCAAAATGCATCCCAATTGGTTATCTTTATGGGGAGGCGAAGCTTAGCCTAAACGACACATAATAAACTGTCCTTCCTACGTATTGTTTGTCTCATTACCTGCTTTTACCCTTTTTATTATTAAGATAAATAATCCTAACTGCATCGTAGTTGGTTATCTCTATGGGAGGCGGAGTTTAGCTCGCTCGTAAGGATCAAGGTAAAAAAATCTGAAGTGGTTCACCGCGAATGTCCCCGATTGTACGTACCGTCGCACACCCACGCGCCCGTCCTACGAGTACGCAGCGACCCTGTCTCGGCTGATATGTGACAATTGATTTATGCATACACAATTATACATACGTGCTATTTTATTCTTGTGGACAAATAATTTGGAACACCTCATCTGCTGAGCTGAGGATAAGAGATTCCTCATCATGAATAGAATGAGTTATAACTCCCGATATACTTCCTACATGTTCATTTTATTTATGGTACAAAAATGTAAAAGTTGATTTATTTCTAGAAAAGTTTTACTTTATAACTTTTCTATCCCTAAACAACTTGACACTAAAATGTTTGCATCGTTAATAAATAAAAACTCGAAATTAAATGGTAACTCGCATTACTGTAATGTTATGTAAAATAGTAAATACCGATCAGCATAACCCATGTCCTTAAACTACGTCCGGACCCGGGTATGTCCTTAAACTACGTCCGAAGGAGAAGTATGGGCACTGTGAATGCCATCTCGCTTTGTGTGGTAGGGGTAGGACACAGGACACCGGATGTCATTCCAGAATATTCCGGATCTAGAGCAGACCCCGACTGGGGAAGGACCTCCTCCTTACAGAAAACCGCAGCTAAATAACACTAGACCCTACTCATAGTGTTGTGTTCCTGCCAGTGAGTAAGGTTGCCAGAGCTCAACGAGTGCGGAGTGTTAGGGTCGGCAACGCGCATGTAGCTCCTCCTCTGTAGTTGCAGGCGTACATAGCGTAAATAGGCTACGGAGGCTGCTTAACATCAGGCGGGCCGTATGCTTGTTTGCCACCGACGTAGTATAAAAAAAATGCCTAAAATGCAACGACACAGTATTTCGCGGCTGTTTCTTGCCTAAAAACCAGATTCGTATGTTTATGGAAAATGAAACCTTTTAAAGAATCCCACAAAATATGGAATTTGATTTTAGAAGTTTGCTCTATTTTCCCTCTGTCTATATCATATATAATTATGTAATTGCTATTTTATAATTGCTATAAGTATAAGGCTTTGTAGATTTTGGATCTCTATAACCTTTTGCAAGCAAAACATATTACTTACATCATTAAAAAGGCATTAAAATGGAATACGCGCTCAATTGAATTTTTAGGAAAAAAAAAATACTTAAATCTTATACAGCGCCTAACTTGTTTACAAAAGGTTCTATCTTGATATAGAAACTCTAAGCGAAAAAAAAACCAATGCAATCAAATTTTAAACAAATTTAAGTTTTAAATACTTAGTTATAAAAGATTGATAGAATAAAATGAACTAGCTCCCAGATTGATAGAATAAAATGAACTCCCAGATTGATACAATAAAATGAACTCCCAGATTGATAGAATTAAATGAACTCCCATATTGATAGAATAATATAAACTCCCATATTGATAGAATAAAATGAACTCCCGGATTGATAGATGAAAATGAACTCCCATATTGATAGAATAAAATGAACTCCCAGATTGATACAATTAAATGGTTCATAAATCTGTATTTGCTATAAGTATAAAACTTTGTAGATTTTGGATCTCTATAACCTTTTGCAAGCAAAACATATTACTTACATCAATAAAAAGGCATTAAAATGGAATACGCGCTCAATTAAATTTTTAGGAAAAAAAATACTTAAATCTTATACAGCGCCTAACTTGTTTAGAAAAGGTTCTATCTTGATATAGAAACTCTAAGCGAAAAAAAACCAATGCAATCAAATTTTAAACAAATTTAAGTTTTAAATACTTAGTTATAAAAGATTGATAGAATAAAATGAACTAGCTCCCAGATTGATAGAATAAAATGAACTCCCAGATTGATAGAATTAAATGAACTCCCATATTAATAGAATAATATAAACTCCCATATTGATAGAATAAAATGAACTCCCGGATTGATAGAATAAAATGAACTCCCATATTGATAGAATAAAATGAACTCCCATATTGATAGAATAAAACGAACTCCCAGAGATGATAGAATAAATATTGACAAATATTATAATTTTTGGCTATTGCATGAGTTTCTAATTAAGTTATAGAAAGTATCTGGCATGTCTAGCGGTGTTGATTCTGATTCTTAGCCTTTTGCACTTATTACGGTATATTTATTTTAGCACAATCTGCACTGATTTTATATATCTTGTTTATATATGTAGCAAATAGCTGTATGTTTGTAACAAAAGGCATTTTACAACGTAAAAAAATGTGCCGTTTTTAACATAAAGGGTAGTATCATATGTTGACAATACCTACCTTATTGACAACAGGCTTTGAAGTGCCTTTTAAGTCCCAAATGTTTTATGTTATAAAATCATCAGCTATTGAACAAGTTCGTATCAATTTAAACACACCATCTTAATCCCTTGCATTTATGATGGATTTTCAATCGTAATGGATGCAAGCTTGTTCTAAGTTGTTAAAGTCGCCATCTTGTAAAATAAATTAGGACATATAAGACCTGTCCTGTATATATTCCGTTCAATTTATATTCATCTCTAAAAACGTTTTAAAATACTTAGAAAACTTAATTTAATTACAGCGATTAAAATCGATTACTTTGCATGGAAATAAAAAAAACACCTTTCATGTCTTAAAAATTTCTTAAAATCCAAGATGGCGGCCCTATCTGTAGCTAGCGCATGTATTTCAGTTCGAATAGCGAACGAGAAAGACGCGCCATTCGGCCCGCGTCGCGCCGCCCGCTGAGAACTACTGCCAGCCCGCTCGCACAGAGCGCCAACAGGTGAGCCAGAGCGAGATGACGTGATAACGACGAACGCCGAGTTGGTTGGGATATTCAAGGACAATTTGATGAGTTAACTTTGACAGGTTGACGTTAGATGGCGCTGTATCAGGCGCACGTTGAAATTAAGCACCGGCAGAACTACCACAGTCAATAAAACAATAGTTCGAGGAAGCTGTCTAGACAAGTAGACAGGGCAATCGTGCGGGGTGCGAGGTGTGCCTCGCGCGCACCCGAGCTGCATACATTCGCCATTGTTAGTAGCTCGGTACTACTTACAGGGCTAGCGTGTTTTATTAATTGTCACATATGTGCCATTCTCAACCAAAAGGGTACTTATTGTCGGTTGTCAATAAGGCGATATTTCCATATAGCTTCAATTAGAAATCAACCTTATCGACAAACGACAATGGTACCTTTTGGTTGAAAACGTCACATATTATTTTGGGCAGTTGTGTAAAAAAAGTCTGTGACAATGACAACCCTTTGTCGACATTTACGCAAACATCAAAAGTGTAAAAAGTAACAGTAGGCCGACCCTCCTGTTACTTTTTACACTGTGACAATACCTGTGCCACCTTTTTTTCAATGTCATTGCAAAAACTACCACCTCTCTGATTTAATCTAGTTTTTCTATACATAAAAGATGTATAAATGTAGCTAGATTGTCAATCGCTTGGTAATCTAGTAACTGTCAATTTCATGACGCCGTACGGCGGCCATCTTTAGTCGAACTGTCAAAGTGACAGCGTCGAAATTTATCTTGAATCCCAACTTCTATAAAACTCAGTGTTCTGTGATAACAACTCACCTTCGACACTAATGGCCATCATCTAAAAAATCTAAAACATCGTCTACTAAAATTCCCAACATATAAAAATAATCAAATAATAAAATTATTATCACCATTGGAATCCTTAATGTCTAATGCTTCAATTAATTACTACCACAAATAAAAAATATGACTAAGAAATTGAAGTTTTTTTAGGTATTTAATGGAATGTAAACAAAAATACAGTCTGGCAAAAAATAGTATAAATCAAGAAGTGGCAACACTGTAGTGTCATCCCGTTTTTCTTAGATTGATTTGAACAAGTGTTGCCACTTTTTAATTTCTACTCTTTTTTGCCAGATTGTTTTATTTATGAGGTCATTCGCGTATGGAGTTCTGTAATATGAGGTAAAAAATGTTTATCTCAATGGCCGAAGAACCGAGTCACGTGGCTTGTAAACATTTTGTTAAATACTTTTAAAAAATGTGCTAAACTTGTAGCCGAATTTATTTTTATTGAACTAAAAATAATTCACAAAAGTCACTACCTACTAAGCTCAAATTATCCCTAACAATTTATTCAAATAAATAATACATTACTTATACATACAGATGTAGTGCATAATTGTTTTCCATCGTATTTTCACGGAAACGTACGATCGTGTTTTGCTATTTCAGTCAGTCTTGGTACAAAAACTACTAAGGTTAACGGAAGTAGCATGACAAATACGAACGTTTCCGAGAAAGTACGATGAAAAACAAATACGCATAACATCTGTACTATTTAAATTTTAGCAGAAACGATCCCCCTAACAGTTTTTATTGAAACCTTTATACTTTTATATTATTTCTCTTTAACTTTCAGATACCAAAAGAGACGTCACTATTAGGTTTATAATATTTTATGTTATTACATTGTACAAACGTTTGCTATGTTAGTTTTATATTTTTTGTACATAGAGTTGAAACTTGAAACGTCTTACAACAATTAGAAAAAATATCATCCAAATTAACCGTCCGAAAAAAAGCAACTAAAATACAATTATTTGTAGTAGCATGTGTCCATGTTATCATTATAATGCTAAATAATTTGCATGCAATTTCATATCACATACTATTTATTGCTGTATATTTGTAGTTATACGCTTTATATTTGTAGTTAGTTTAAGTTTTATGGCATGAGGATTAACTACACATTTATTTTGTATCGATGGCTATGTTTTATCCAAATCACAACTTCAACATACCTATGTTTTTTTATAAAGAAAATTTGATTGGATTTGAACCAGCATCGTCAGCTTCCGATGTCACCATAACCCCCCATCGACAATCCGCCCCCTAAAGCCATCAGCTTGGGTGACACATTGAGTGTTCGTCATCTGTCTGGCAGATGTATACGATGGAGATCTGTCCACATACACATCTTTGCCTAATTCCCGCTATACATTAACTGATTTGTCCGCCAGACAGATCTAATGGAAAAATTTGGCCTCAGAGGCTAGTTTAACACTGACATTAAGAAATAGAAGTAAAGTTGGTCGACTCATATGCATTCTTAGGAATGCTTATCGTTTTGCTCCTATTTTCCCCGATTCTGCGTTTTATCAATAGCAACATAACAAGTTCATTATAACTAAAGTTCATTTTGATTCCAGTTCGTCCGTGCGCTCCGTGTACGGCGGCTCGCACCCGCAGCGCCACCGGCACGACCGTCCCCGCAACAAGCGCCCCGCCCCCGCCGACCACTAGCCGGCCCGACCCACAGGAACTGACAGGCCCGACCCACATCTGGTATTATGCTAACGTCACTTTGAATAACTTATATGGCGCGGGTTTATGGGGAAAAAGTGTATGTGTCGTTTCCAAGCAAAAAGTCCCACTTGCCGTAAGGACGCTTTGACAAGTTATTCGTATAAAGATACGAGCAATATGGTAAGCGACAAAGTGGGACCTTTGACTAGACTTTGTCACATATATAATTCTTCAAATCTTCCTCTAGTGAGGCATACGCATAGCAACAGTTAGAAGATGCCAGAGCTGGTGATCGATAAAAAAAGGGTTAAAGTAAAGGAAAGTAACAATTTTGGAGCAGACGGTCAATAAGGTTCATTTAAAGGTTATAATTTACCTTTAACTCAACAACGCTGCCATGAAATTAAAACGTTACCGATCACTAGCCCGAACCAACAAGCGACGGCTAAATCATTGTTATTATGCGAATAATGTATATGGCGCAGTATTTTGGGAAAAGTTTGGTTAGGTCTTATAGATAATGATAGCTACCACAGCGATGCAATGCCGGGACCGACAGTCGGTAACATCAATATTACGGTAACGTAACTTTTGATAACGTATATGGCGCTGTGTTTTGGGGAAAGATTGTATACGTCTTGAAGACCAATTGATTACGAGATACTTAATAATGTATCAGATGAAGACAGATTTATCTGGGTATTATCTCCCTCTTTAATTGGCGTAGATAATAAAACCACCAACAAATGTATGTAATGTGCGCCAATATTATTGATATCATAAAAAATATCTTAACATCTTGTATTCTTTTGCGTGAAAATAATACCTAATAAGCCAAAATATAAGAGACCATGTGAAAATTGGATATAGTCTAATCTGTGTTCAAGATAAGACAAATATTCCCAGTTAATTATATTCTTAGAATTAAATAGTTGCTTGTCTAGAATTTAAATATGTTCTTATTTGTTTTCTAAAGTATAATTAATAGAAGCGAAACGACATGCTAACGAGAAATAAATAACTTATATAAATAAATAGTTGAGGTCAATTACATTTAAAAAAAAATATGCCAACTTTTTTATCCGGTAGATTACCTACTTCTAAACGATATGACCAACTATTTATCGTAGCTTCTCAAGTCGCGCTTCTGTTCTACAATCGATTGAGAGTAATAAAATGGGTCATTTTGTATAAATATTCCACTCAGAGTGACCCTTTTTATTTCTATTAATTATATTTAGTATCCTAGTGTTTAATACTCGTATCGACTGTTAGCAGTATATGTAGCTAAACTGCTGACGGGTAAGTTGCTTAAAATTGTCTAAACACATTCTTACTCTTTTAACGATGAAGTTGTGTTTAGATAATTTTTACATAACTCGCCCGCTTAGCGACTTTTGCTGTTACGTATCTGACCATAAAAGTGTTATTCATAGTAAAGCAGTTAGGTTAATTATTCCATGTCATGAATCGTTATTTTTGTATGGATTCGGTGTAATTTATAGAATATGTGTCTGATAGACGATTATATTTCATGAAATCATGACCATTAAAGTGTGTTGACATGTATTCGTCGGTCTCATTTAAAGTTGTTAATTTTTGCGAACTCCTGAGTTAGGCGGCGCTTAAAAAAAATGCACCATAACTCAGTAGTTCACAACCTCTTTAACCTTTTTTTTACCAATTGTCTAAAGGTGGCCACTGACTGTCAGAACCTGAACCTGTCAGTTCGAACAAAAATTTGACAATTCCGAACAACTGACAGACCGATATCGTCCGGCGCGGACGCGGAGTCAGTGGGCCCCTTAAGTTAACACATTTGCGGACACGCGTAGTTTGTTTCCTTTGGCCTATGACACATGACGTCACTAACCGTCCGCGAACGTGTTAAGGGGTAGATCCTTTATTTTCGGGCAAGCAAAACTACCTATTAATGTTCTAATTTTAAAAAGTGTGTGACTGTGAGACATCATTTTGAACTATGTGCGCCATTTTACCCACGCTGGTCTTGGGTAGAATTGTATGTTTCTATAATGTTACAATGTTATTTTCCTGTAACTTTTTCATTATTGCTCGAAAAAGTTAGGATGCCCCTAGAAAATCTAAAAAGTCACATATTTTAATAGTTTCCTTAACCGTACCTATCCATATCACGAGAAATGGTGTATTCTATAGCTCTAATTATTCTGACTCTATAAGACTTTATTTTGATTTTTGAGAGTAAATAATGACAAAAAAGTGTTCTGGGGCCATGTGGGTAATTCCTCAAAAGTGGGGCAATTGCCAACTTCACAAGTGTACAGTAAGCTGCAGAATTAAGTGACCCCTGCAAACAAATTTATATGCAGGTGGAGTCACTTATAACTCTGCAGCTTGTTTCACACATTTTGGCTGTTCAAATGTCGATGTTAGAACTACGGGAGAGCACAAGCTTTTTTGTGATTTGGTGGCTCAATAAAAGTAGCTCGGTTTTGCGAGTAGAATCGAACCCTGCATTTACCTGCAATACCCGTCAAATTTCTTTGAATATAATATACTGAGTGTTTCCTGTAACAGGAGCAATAAATTAAACTGGAGGCTGTACGCCTAAAACTGAACAACATTTGTTCAGCAACTTTTTAAAATTATGAAATTTTTAGATTATACTTATAAATTTGGCTATACATTGCGTCTTAGAATAAACTTTAGTGTAATAAAAATCAAAACACGTTATTTTTAAAAGTTGCTGAACAAATGTTGGTCAGTTTGAGGAGTAAAGCCTACAGTTTAATTTAATGCTCCTGTTACAGGAAACACCCGGTATAAGGTATCTGGTTGTGTTGCCAAGTTTATTTCACAGCTGACTTATGACGATATTACACTGCGTCCATTCTGGGTCGTTTGACGTATCAATGTCGGTTGCCTGGCAACCCCATACTGGTTTCGACGACCGCATTAGATGAACCACTCACTATAATTGCACCCTTAGGCCAAGCGCGCACTACAATTAAAATTTTTGCAACACGATTTTATAATCGCGCTGTAATAGTTATTTTCGATACAAGTGCGGAAAAGAGGAAATTCGAAACGAGTGGCTATAAATTAAAACACGACCGCAGGGAATGTTTTAACTCGACACGAGTTGCGAATTACCTATTCGCACGTGTATCGAACACCGTTTTGCAGTACATATGGCCCTTTAAACTTTCGACATATGCACGAAAGGTGCTCTTTTTCGCACTAGTGCGAGAAAGTAGCACCATATGTACTGTAATATATATTTTTTTGTCGTATATGCACGCACTGAAATATAAAAACATACGTTGCATTTCTGCGACAGAATTATCGCGGGACAAAAAATCGTAGTGCTTGGCCTTAGCCGGTCTATATCTTTTTACGCCCCAGTTCATGTTCTTGGCATTTAATTTTCTTAAATCAAAAAAAAGACGGTTTCTAATAAGAATCAAAAACTGACTGCTTATTTTAACGGCAGTTATAGGGCCAGGAATACACTCGTAAGTTTTACTTACGTAAGTAGGGACACAGCTATAATACAGAATGAGATATGAATATCGTTATCTCATTCTAGCAAATAGCTTTGTCCCTACTTACGTAAGTAAAACTTACGAGTGTAATCCTGGCCTTAGGTAGATGTTATTTTCTCGGTTTTCTCCTATTGATCACGATTAATATTGATATAGGTATAGTTAAAGTTGGTTGGGCGTGAAAACACGGTTAATTTTGCCCTTTGTCAGGAATGTTATTGTAGACGGTTTTGCCCCAAGTTTGTTTTTAGCCCAACTGACCTAAAACGGGTAAACTAACCCAATCTCATGTGTAAGTTCACAAATAAGTATAAGTTAAGTAATTAGAAATACTTAAGACTAGATTATTTAAGTATGTATAAAGTGAACCTTTTCCGTTTTTTCTTTAATTTCTGATATTAAAACGTCAATTTCGCACAAAACCGATCTGTATTGAGATTGACTTGTTCAATAAAGTACTTTTTATTTAATAGTTGTTTATTCAGCTCTTATTATAAAAATTCCATTTAATGTAATACAGGAATGGTAATAATATTTTTAGATGTATTATTGATGTTAGATTTAATTTTCATCTTTGTGTGATCACTAGGATTAAATAGTAAATTATATACCATAAATAGTGTCTTTTATTTATGCGATTATACAGGTAAGCGTCAAATGAAACAAAAATATTTCCGTCAAATAAATTGTATTGCTAAAGCAAGTAAAATATTCATTAATCCCAATGAATAATATAAATTTTAATCTACAAAGTATAAGTAAAAATTTAAAATTGTAAAATAATCCCATCACCAAAATTCTACATTAAATTTAAATGAATCTTCAAAATACAATAATAAATATACCTATAAAATATAGAGGAACTAATCTAAAAAGAAGCGGGGGATATAGTCTGGCGTCGGCCATCTTGTGGACGCCATGTTGGCTGGATATTTAGTCTGAGGCGTCGGCCATGTTGCGGACGCCATGTTGTCGTCAGAGGCTGATGCGGCAGATGTCCTCGTTGATCTCGAGCATTTGCTCGATGAAGGGCTGGTGGGAGACGACCTTGGCGAGCTTGGTGAGGATGCGACGGAGTTCGCCTTGCGGGTAGTTCATCTGGCTGTTGCAGAGTTCGATCTCGTCGGAGAGGGTTTGTGAGATCTGGAATAATGGGCAGAGTTAATCTTCTGTTTGTGTATGCGATTGTTTTCGTATATTTAGAAACTGGCCTATGGATCTTTTCTTGGCTATTTAGAATGGCTTACCCTGAAGGTTTATTAGGTATTCAGTTATAAAACACAGACTAGCTTTCGTTGGAGCTCAATCGTAAGTTATGAAACGCATCCAACTCAGCAGACTTACAGGCATCATTCTGTTTCATGTTGACAAAGGCAATAACTCTGTCTTACTCATTGAACTGACGTATAGAACCGACAAAGAGAACCAGTATTTTGCGACATTAGTTGGTGCCGTTTTGGCATCAAACTATAGAAGCGGAGCGTGAATCTCGCGACCTAAACGCGTAAGCGCCATGAATTTTTACGGCGCTTACGACGTTTTGGTCTCGTGGTACAGGTTGTGATTGCGACAATTTCATTGTCATGTTGAACTTGTGTTTAGTCTCTTCTCGGCCCTGGTGTCGAAGAAGTGAAGAAGGCGTCCTTGCCGCGCCGCCGGGAGTACGGAGTACAGCCCTACTTGCTGGCCTGTTCTGTCTCACCGGGAGTACACTAGCTAGCCTGTTCTGTCTCACCTCAATCTCGTCTGTGAACACGCTAAACTTGTGCTTAGTCTTCTGCTTCTGGGCCCCAGTGTCGAAGAACATTAGTGTGAAGGAGGTGTCTTTGCCGCGCGCCGACGGGGAAGTACAGCACTACTAGCTGGCCTGTTCTGTCTCACCTGGAGTACATTAGCTTATAGCATGTTCTGTCTCACCTCAATCTCGTCTGTGAACACGCTAAACTTGTGTTTGGTTTTCCGCTTCTCGGCCCCGGTGTCGAAGAACAGTGTGAAGGAGGCGTCTTTGCCGCGCGCCGACGGGGAAGTACAGCACTACTAGCTGGCGTGTTTTGTGTCACCGGGAATACCCTAGCTTATAGCATGTTCTGTCTCACCTCAATCTCGTCTGTGAACACGCTAAACTTGTGTTTGGTTTTCCGCTTCTCGGCCCCGGTGTCGAAGAACAGTGTGAAGGAGGCGTCTTTGCCGCGCGCCGACGGGGAAGTACAGCACTACTAGCTGGCGTGTTTTGTGTCACCGGGAATACCCTAGCTTATAGCATGTTCTGTCTCACCTCAATCTCGTCTGTGAACACGCTAAACTTGTGTTTGGTTTTCCGCTTCTCGGCCCCGGTGTCGAAGAACAGTGTGAAGGAGGCGTCTTTGCCGCGCGCCGACGGGGAAGTACAGCACTACTAGCTGGCGTGTTTTGTGTCACCGGGAATACCCTAGCTTATAGCATGTTCTGTCTCACCTCAATCTCGTCTGTGAACACGCTAAACTTGTGTTTGGTTTTCCGCTTCTCGGCCCCGGTGTCGAAGAACAGTGTGAAGGAGGCGTCTTTGCCGCGCGCGCCGACGGGGAAGTACAGTCCGGCTACGAGCTGACCTTTCTGGTCGCGGGTTAGGAGGCTCCTGGAAATAATAGATTTCGAAAATGTCAAACACAATGTGTTCAATCTTGGCTAAGAGTGTAAGACAGACATACAGACGGACAGCGGAGTCTTAGTAATAGGGTCCCGTTTTTACCCTTTGGATACGGAACCCTAAAAAAGGAAATTTGATGTCCAGCAACTGACGAATATTTTCCTGGGACGTTTAATATTACAAGTTTAGAATATACTAAGAGAACTTGTGGTTTATGGTTTAGCTAGAAGGTTGGATAGATTAAAAAAATGTGATCAAACCACCATACTCCTGACAAACATTTTGATATTCGAAGCGTTGTAACTAATACCATTTTATTTAGAAGTTTAATTTAGTCTTACCTAAAGTTGTAGACCAGATTCCTCCTTTCGGTAACGTTGACGCCATCCAGATACGGCCTCGCGCTGTAAACGAGCGAGGTCTGGCGCTTCACGTTGCCGTCCCGAGTGGTCCGCTCCCGCCATTCCACGTAGTTGGAGTTGTGGGGGCTGAACGCGTAGCTGTACTCTTTGAGAAATTGATCGTCGGTTTGGGTGAACCAGCCTGTGGGTTAAAATGAATTTTGAGTCAGTTAATTGTGTAGTTTGAAATGTAATAGGGACTCGTGAACAATTCTCGAATCTGCGTCTGCTGCAGGAGGTATGTTGATTTTGGAGAATAGATACCTAACCGATTATTTTTTGAGGTAACGAGCTGTTACGACATTTCGGCCTCGGAGAAAGAGCATATATATATATATATGCTCTTTCTCCGAGGCCGAAATGTCGTAACAGCTCGTTAATGTGTTTGGAAGAGATCAAGAATAGAAGGCGAGTGCCCTCTTCAGTGCAGTGCAGTCACGCAGTCTTCGACCCATAAGACAATAATACTTGTATGTTTTTTGTGATTTAGGTAAAAGAACTACCGATAAATACTTATGATTCAGTAGTTATTCCTCAGTGGCTACCTGCAAAGATAGATATAACTTTGCTACCTGTGAGTAGTGAGTTAGACTTACCGGTGTGAGGATAAAGCCCATCCTGCATGACAGTGACGACTCTCGGCACGTGGTACCCCGGATCGGCCAGCAGCAGCCCCGGTCTTCCGTCCACCCTGACCTGGACTCCCACCATCACGTGTTCCTTCTCGGCCTCCACCACCGCCGTCGGGCAGTCCCCGTTGGTGACATAACCCCGGACATCGACTACTGCCTCTTCGCAAGAAAGTAGAGCGGTCGCTTTAGCCAAGCCAGGGAATTCCGGGTCCATAGCGCGCCAACGCTTGATCAACTCGAAGCCTAAGCCGACGCATGTGTGTTTCTTCGCTCTTATCGGCGGCTTGTAGCTTTCATACACGTCGTACAGTGGCTCCTTCCGCTTCTCAAACGCGTCGAACAGCGAGATGAAGTTGCTGACGGAGTCATAGTTGTCCGTGACGAGCAGCCGGCGGAGCTCGGCCTCGGCGAGCGTGACTAGCTCCTCATGAGTCGAGGAGGTTAGTGCCAGCGGGTTCCGCTGGAGGCCCCACCGCGCGGGCGGCAGGGGCAGGCGGGTCACATCGCGGCCCGGGGTCCGCGGCTCCGAAGCGAGTCAACTCGGCCACTCGGCGCCCCAGCGGCCCACGGCCGGCTCGGCGGGCTCGGCCTCGGCGCCGTGCTCCTCATCGCGCCGCACAGAGAAGCCATCGGCGCTCTGCGCGTGCGCTAGCGCCTCACGCTGCCTCTCTAGCACGAATGATGATAATTGTTCAAGCTCTGGAAAAAAGAAAGTTGTTAGCATCACTAGTCTCGTTCTTCTACAATTTAAAACTCAGTAAGTAATATATAAATTATAACGAAATACCTAGGTAGGTACGTATTGTATTTAGGTATAGGTACATATTAAATAGTACATATTTGAAAGGTAATTAACAATGGTTAGATAGAGTTCACAAAGAGAGATGTTACCTTGATATGTACCATATATAGTTATCTACTTAATTAGTTTAAGTACTAATTGATGAACTAAGTGCAAAATGCAGTAACAAACAGTGTACACACGTAATGATATAATATGTCAATAACAAAATACCTATACAAATAAACAATATTCTGCTCTTCCAAGAACAAATCATTACCAAACTCGCTAATTAATTTAATCTAAACTAAACCGCTTCAAACCAGTTCTAAGAAGTTACGTGCAATGCGTTCAGTTTATTAATATTTACATTTCACAATTCACAACGCTTCGCTGTACCTATTTAACTAAATAACGTAAATGTTGTAAGTGCATAAAGGATTTCAAAGTACCTATAGGTACATCGTTTTACTGCTAATACAAAAAAAAAATCTTTACAAAAATCTTTATTTGTTTTAAACACAAATTGCCATGATTTATGTGATGGAGCCGCCCGGTAAGCAAAAAATTGCCTGCGTCGGGAGGCACCGCTCTTCCCTACGTTAAAGCAAACTATTTGTACAAATAAAAATTTAAAATCTAAAGATTTATTTCTAAAACTAAAACAACAAAAATGACCATTTAACTTACACTAAATTTTAACAAACTTATGATATTGTAACTTAAATAATTTATAATAATAACTATAAATGCATGAAAAACGTGTGTGTGTGTGTGTGTGATACTGTTCTGTCCGTTTGCCTATTTTTTTTTTTTAGTATTCTGATATTAGTAGTTTTTCCGTTTCTTCGTATGATTTTGTTTTTAGCCACGCTATGCTAAGATATTAATGATTTCACTCCAAAGATATTTGCGCAGAATTTCAGCCAACGCTGTCAGCTCGTATCTTCAGGAAGAGGTTTCAAGGTTTCTTTACCTACTCATGTTTACAATACCGTATTTTGGATTAAAACGTTTTTTAAGCCCGATTAGATTTACCTTACTTTAGGAATTAATTCAACAACGTGGGAATTAGCTAATTTCTTCTATTATAATCATAACTCTGTTTATAATTAGCATTTTTGCAACATTTTCACACGTAGACCAAATTGGGATAGCGAATTAAAATTCCATTAAAAAAGGTGACTCGCTAATTTTAAGCCGATTTAAAACACGTGAGTGACCCGTTTTAATATATTTAATATGCCTGTGTCTCACGGAAGTTTTTGTTTTTAAAAATTAAAATTAGTTCAATTTGAGGTTTTTTTCTGTGAAGCCTACTTTTCTAGCGGAAAATGGAAAAACCAATAGGTATTATATAACTAACACATTTCATGAGATTAGCCATTTGCTTCTAAAGCTTCAGGTACGGTAAACCGTGTTCTACTTTCAAACATTTTTATATTCACTGCAGGAACACCGGTACCATAAAGTACCTACGTAAGTCTAAGTATTTATGTATGTGAGTACCTACTATAACCATCTTCGACACGAATGGCAGATAAAATTTATAGCCGTACTACCTCGAGGATGGATTGCACTGGGAATGTTTTTTTATGGAGCGGGTAATACTGGTTACCTGGGAGATCTATTCGATTCGTAGCAGTGACGTAGACATACTAGTACTAGGGCTCTACGGCTTTGATCTAGGTACAATGAATAGGTACTTTGTCTAGAGTAAATTTTACCTGTCGTTCTGTCAAGGTCGAATAAGAAAACTAGTAAAAAATGTTTTAACACGAGTCACTCACGTAATTTGAATCGATTATACTCGATATGGGTTTTGGCGTGAGTGACTCGTTTTAAAATTATTTTGATATGTTTAAGTGTCACGAGAGTTTTACAGATAAAACTATAGCTGTAACCATTGTTAACAGTTTCAAAAACTTATAAGTTGCAATTTTCATAGAAACAATGCGTTAAAATAATTAACAGGTAAGTGCATTCCAATCATCCATTTGGCATCAGCAGAAAGCACTCTAATATCTGTAGGTATGTAAATCGTTTCTTTGATCCTAAACAATCAAAATAACTAAGACGTGTCGAATGTTCATCTTGCTGGATGCGAATCTGACTAAAATAGTGATGAGTAGACGAATTGGTTTGGCGTTTGGCATGCGGCCGGACGGACAGACGAACTATTTTTATGGATTCTAGGTCAATGCAATTGAGTCAAGATAGCGAAGGAAAAGGTTAGGTTATTGTTGGCCGAAAAATATGTTTTTATTTCCGAGACTTATTAGCGGATTAAAGGTGATTTTCACAACATATCTAGTTAGTTGAGCTGTGCAGTTGTTTTGGTATCTGTCATGATGATCAGCTTTAGATAGAAAACATAAATTATATGTTATGTAAGAATTTATTGGAATTGTTTAAAATACCAGGAAACGCCCGTCATTAAAAGCTTTAAATAATTGACTAAAACGTTTCACATTCACGTTTCGAGCGTTGGTAATAGTAATAGTAGTTGGTAATAGAGCAGATAAGTAGTAATTCCACGAATAAATTTTAAAATAGCTGTATGTTTTCCTAGAACACTGAGGATCGAGGACAGATCCGCTTTAAGGAATATCCTCAGTAAAACCAATTAAGTACTGGAGTGCGATTCCGATTTAACAACTTGTTACAATTTTGATATTATTTTGATAAGATCTTTAATTGTGATTCGTGCATGCAAAATGAAGTAAAAGTCGTGCGTGAGTTGCGCTACAATCGCCAAAATCAAGACGATCATCAAGGTCGTATCAAAACGAGCTCAATACCATAACAAATTGTCAACTTATAATCGACTTCCTAAGCTATAGGTACATATAGTCCTTGTTAGCACGCTAATAAATATAATACTTCGAATAGTCTTAAAATGCAGCCATTCTAACGCAGTAATTTAACGATAAGTAAGTGGGTTAGGTCAGTGGGTTTGTAGGTGGTATGACGGCTTAACCCTGGGCAGGTCTGAAAAATTGCCGTAGCACGTAGCCGCTGTGTAATTGACTGCCAAGTTTAGTACTAGGTATTATACTTAGTATCATAACCTAACCTAATAACAACGTAATAATAAAATAGACACGATCGACCTACTTTGTATATTATAGAACACTGACACAGCAATACGTGGTAACTAAGTGTATTAAATCGAATGTACTTATTAACACTTAAGATTTGGATTTGGTTATATGTATTACCTAGTATTAGCACAATATCAAAACTTCAGCGTTATTATTAAGATAATTCAATACCTATTTGTGTCTCTATAGATATTAATTTGTTTTATTGTTCTTTAAATTAGTATAGGTATTATCTCTTTGCCTGAGATACAGGATTATTTCTAGTTCAGGCGCACGTAACAATGTAAGTAATATGTAAAAGGGCACGCATAATTTTTTTTTTTAGTTTATTTAACACAACACAATGTAACATAATGCATAATGCAACATTAACAATATTTCTCAATAAATTATTCTTATTCTTAGTTTAAAAGGTAAAGTAGATACTAATGCAAGGGGCATGCGGAGATGCATGCATGCATCTCTTGTGTTATGAGCTATGTTTTCGAAAAAAATGTCTAAATAAGAGTTAAATTAAAAGAGTTAGAACACATTTAGGAGATCGTTCTCCGTTCGATTCGATTGGCAGATGTGTCAGTCTTAAGAGTCGCGATATACACACCCAATAATATAGGTACTCGGTCAAATAGTCTATTTATCAGAGTGATTTCATGTGAGAACCGGACCAATGTTAACATTGTTAACTCGAGGTGCTTCGCACTAATGCGAGCCAGTTACGTTAGGTTAGGGTTTGGCTGCTTCGGGCTCTGAGAAATAGTTATTTAGATTCAAGTTTCAATTGTTTATTTTTAAAGCCTAGAGCTGTCTTTCAAGAATTAAGCATCTTATCTTTGTACACTCTTTAATTATGTATAGAGTAATTTTTTGCTAATTTTTCGTATTCCCTTTACCACTTTTTAACATTAAGTAAAACTTCACAGTACTTAATTATGTGGCGTTGCGAATATACAAGGTAAGGCGAACCGTCAACATAATTCGCAGATCTAATTAAAATTGTGTTGGCAACGCAGCAAGGCTACCATTACTATCATAGCTGGGCGCGGTTAGAAAGGCAAGGCTGCAGAATTATACGATTTATACGTTTAAACCCAAGAGAAATGATAATGTCGGGCACGTGAGTTTGACACGTGCAAGCGTGGGACGGCGGATCGGAATTCTCTTTGAAATCAGTTCAAATCGGTTAAAACGAAGGTTGGTTATCTAGAAATACTGCGTTAAACATTTTTGTATTGAACGTATTTTCTGTCATATCGTCAATTTTGGTTCTCTGCCTCTGTTTAACGTCCCTACAGTTTGGTGGATTTCATCTTTTAAAGCACAGAAACGCGAACCATATATTTTGTACTCCGTCACATCTCCACTCCTTTAAATTTTGATCAGAATCCCCTGAGGTTGGTAGTATTATGTGACCTATTATGGAAACGATCTTTTGTTTTGGTTCTGCGAAGTGCGCAGAACCGACATTCAAATCATTACCGCACATATGGTTTAGTCTAATTGTAAATGTACACATGCCCAACGTCCTAAGTTCAATATGCAAATGCGAACAAGTATCTGAAGTATCGACACACAATATTATTACTTGTAGAGTTGTTGTTGTGCAATAATAATTATAATATTGTAGTTTATCGCAGTTAAGTAGACATGATTCATGAATGTATCCGACACGTTTATGCTAATCAAATGGCACGCACGAGCTGTTGAACATTGTTTAAGTGGTAATAATGATTATATAAAATCACAAATCTATCGGTTCAACCGACTAAGATTAAGATGAAGTTGTTAAATTTTGAACATGGCCTCCACTCAGTTAAATTTAGGATGGTATTCCACCACACACCTATTCAATTTCTTTGTCCAATGTGCATTGCGTCAATCTCTTAAAGAGCAACGCAATGCGCATCAGGGGTGTAAAGTAAATTGTTAGTTAACTCACAATTCGATAATGCGAGTAGTCTAGAAAAAACTTGAAACAAAGCTTAAGCTTTTAAAGCATTGTTTCAAGGGATACTCGACCCGACGACCCATGGCTTGAGATCTTAAGCTTGTACAGTCAGCTTTCATTGTTACCTCAAGTTGATAATTATTCAGTACTTTTCTGAAGCGGGAAAAAAGAGCAAGTAGCAAGAAAGGACTTGTTAAGAACCATAGTTTGAGTCGTAACATATTTCTGTGGTCGTAACGATAACGTCTGGGGACCAAGCTTTGCACAAAAACTACTATTTCTGTCTGTCATTTAAGACGTTTAATAATTTCTGTATAAAAACACGAGATAACGAATTTTTCAAAAAATTTAATGAACGAATTATTATCTTTGTACACATATTTGATAAACCTAATAAATCGCGAGGCCTTTTCGGAAACCTGTAGGTTCCACCTAATACCTACCTATTTGATAACATTTTACAAGACCTGACGAAGCGCACATAATTATTACTACACCTTTATACATTGCTCATTCAACAGTGTAGAGTATAAGTTATAGGATGAGTTATTTTAATACATAGTTCATCTTAGAAAATATCAAACGTTTAATACATTTCTAAAATTAACTGCAGTGCGGCATTTGTCGCATCGCCGCCATGTTTAACGAGTAGGGATCAGCCCCAGCATCCCTCACCCTCCGACTGGACCCTCCTTTAGGTACCTATCCATGTCTAAACTAATTAAGACCAATTGTTACTGTCCCAATTACTGTACTGCCCACTCACAGGTAAAATTTTGTAGACTTGGCTATACATTTTTAAACGGATTTAAAGGGAGGTAAAGCAATACTGAAATAAAATAAAACCGAAACCGTTTTCAAGTTTCTCACATTACAACTAGTGCGACTCATTATATAATGGGGTTGGCCGGGCGAAATAATTAGCAGATGGCGCCAGCATAGGTTGCCCTGTCAATCCCTAGAATTGTGTCAAATTTTTGTTTTTTTAATGCCCTGGATGCCAGCTCTTTAAGCCAAATCTCATAGAAAAAGGGGCAAGCTATGATGGCGCCATCTCTGCAAACCTTTGACAGTTGCCAACCCTATTGACGTAAATTAGGGAAAAGGATCGATTCCACAAAAAAAAACTTAGTATACATACACCCTCTGTCAACAAAAAGTCATTTATTTTAATGACAAATTAATTTTCCTTTTTGTTTACCTACGTCCAAATAATTATATAGCAAGTCACTCACGTCGTTAAGTGGAACATTGCTACATAATATTTCGCAGCATTGTGGACGTGAGTGACCCGTATTCATATTAACCAATTTTATTCTTGTAACTTTATTTTCATGTTTCATTTATTTATTTTTATGTACGACTTGATTGTCGTATCATACTTATACCAAACTACTTAGTGAGTCATTCTCTGAGAATATGTCTGCGGTTGCGTCTAATTGCCACGACTCTTTTCATACATTTTGTATGGGTCAGACATATTTTTTGAGAATGATCCTAGTAAGGTAGGTAATAAAATAATTGACCTTGATTACTTCAAGTGCTTTTCGTTGTCAATTCACTTTCATTATTAAACCTATCTTATCTTTTTAATAACCTTCCGATGAAAGACCTTGCTTGTTGCCAGATGAATCGAGTGTCATTTGCCGTATCTTATCGGTTATTACTCCAAGTTATATTTTAGAGTTAGACCAAGATAAGTGTGCAAAGATTTCGATAGCACACGCAGTGCAAGTGTTATTTTAAAGGTCTAACTTCTATGAAATCATGACGTATGAAATAACACTTGCACTGCGTGTGCTATCAAAATCGTTGCAGACAAGACACAATGACCGCGCGCTCCCACAAAAGAAACAATGAACAGATTAGCGTCCTTGGCGTAAAAATCATTTGAGAAGATTCAAACTGTAACATCAGATCCACAGCGCAAACTTTGTCACATTGTGCGTAAATGCATTCGCCCACTCAAAAAGGCTGTGTCACATTAGAGAAAGCTCATCTACCTCGGTTTCGTCAACACAGAATATTCGTTTACACATAAGTCATCCGTAACACGCATCGTCAAAATTAATTAAAAAGAAAAAAATCTTCGACTTCTTTTCGTTTGGTGTTTGTCGATGTACGATTGAGATCTTGGCTAGGCCCCCTGACATGTGAGACCTAAGTAATTAGGTGACACATGTATTTGTTTCGGCACAATGTAAAATGAGAGTAAAGCCACCGGAACACAGCGATCAACAGAGTTGTAATCAGACCTAGTAAATTATAACCAGTGTACGTACATTCCATGATTCACATACGAGGATCGGCTGTCGTCATGCCTCAAGCCATTTCCTCTAAATACTGACTCATGGAGTCATTGGAACTGTTTCATTCAATCAAGTGAAGGCCTTGTCTGTACTAGGTTACCTAATTAATGCCTTTTTATTTATAAGAATTAAGTAATATGAGACAACCGTTATTGCTAAAGTTGGAAAGCAGTAAACTAACCATTCATGAAAAAATTATAATAAGCAATTTCCTAAAAATATCGATTATTAGGACCGCTACGTAAATTATATACATTATTATAATAATGTTACACACTTTTTTTAATGATGATCACTTCTTGCGTTTTGTACTTATTTTATAGTAACATAGTACATGCCCAAAGTTGTGACAATTGTAGCATTATTTATCAACGCCATATTGCAATGAACTTAAAACATTAATTGCATCTGATTGCATATTCTTTTTGATGGCTGGGTCTATTAATTAATGTTTATAATGTGCGTTTGCCAAAATACTACATATCCTAAAATGCAGTAATTTTAAATAATTTTTCGAAGAACCATCTAATTTGAATTCGCCAGGAAATCTCATCAATCACCTTGTCTTGTTTTAAGATTGCGTCTTATCGTGATCTTATTAAATTTGTCGTCGATAAAATGATAAAACACCCGTCAAGCGTGATATATACGCGCGGCAGTTAAGATTATCAATAGCGATAACGATAAAACGCGATTATTTTGATCCGGAGATTCTTGTCAATTTGCCAAGTGTCAAGTAGAGATACGATAATGACTTCCTCAAATCTCAGATATTTTTTCTACAGTTAATTTTCCCTGGCATTCCCAGTAATTGCTACTCGATTAACTGGATGTATCGAATAACAGACGACAGAGAGGTCATCAGATGGCATCATCTACATGATATTTATTACGAAACTAGTTAGGTATGTTCGTCGAGGAAGTTAGGATATACAGGATATGCATTTCTTAGTATTTTCCGAATTTACTTTTCATATTCATTATTCATATTATTATTCATATTCATTATTACATCACAACAATAAATTACTCTTACTCTAAACTACCTATATACTACCATAGAAACTAATACTAATAATAATATCTCACAATTAAAATAAACCCACACATTTTCCATTTACTTTCAATACTATCGGTCACCATCATTACCGATGTATAAAAAGCACTTTGATATAATTTAATCTATTTTAGGAAATTAATTTTAGGTATTATAATAACTATTTTTTTTCTAAAACTTGTTAATATGGAACTTGAGACAATGCAGATGTGACTTGAAAACGATTTCAAATTCCAAAATACCTTTCGTCAAAAAATAAACTTGAAAATTTTTAGAAATCGGTTAACAATATATGTATCAACTACGTCATTAGTCACATAACGATTAAACACAGCCAATTGCCCAACTAAACCAACTGCCCTTCAATGACCATAACATTCTAATGTAGTAGTCGTTTTCGGACGAAACCACGAAACGTGACTTTTGGGCCACGCACGCGTGACTGCTAAGTGGGTCATTTGTGACACGTGTTTTTGTGAACAGCTGATGTTCTACTCAAACCAGTTTAATCAGTAATGTTTTAACAAGCCAAGATTCATTGGTAATGTAAACTCCTATGAACCAGCGTAATTTTTTAAGGTTTGAACATGGAGCTTTCTTTAATTCTATTATGTAATAATTTATTTTCTATTAGAACAATAAAGTGAGCTAAAAACATAATGACCTAAACTAAAAAACTTACAAATAATAGTTACTTGTTATACAAGGGTGCAAAGTTGTATTTTACCCGCGAGTGTGGAATTGAAACATGAGCAACCGAAAGGATTCTATAGTTGAACCACGAGCGAAGCGAGTGGTTCTAAAATAGAATCCTGAGCGTAGCGAGTGTTTTAACACACGAGAAGTAAAATACATTTGCACCCGTGTGTAATACAAAACTTTTCCCCTCACTATAGCGAGGAAAGTGCAACATCCACAGGCGTTAGATCATCTTCATCAACTGGAATCACTAATTTTTTTACGATATTATAACAAAAAACTGGAAATTCTGTACTTTTACGTGAGAAGTTTTTAAGTAATATTTTTGTTGACAATGTTGACATTTCTGACGCATGAAATGTCAATGATGCGTTTTTGCGTTCAGAATAATATTTAACATAATTATTAAAAAACAAACGTTTCTTATGGAATTTTAAGGTTTATGACTTAAAATTATTAAATAAAGCTAAATCTGGTATTTTTTATTAGATTCTCAAACCATTTATTTAATGATAATTAATATCGAACGAACCATTATTATGAGCGTTGTACGTTTTGTTATCTGTCAAGCTACTTATACACGCTCCATCCAAGGTCAAATTACTTTCCCCACTAGTGGATAAAATGCGTTTTTCCCCGCTTGTTTTAAAGGATAAAAGACGGCTTTCCGAGCTAGTGAGGGGAAAAAAATCTTACCTAGGTCACGGTCGTGTGGTAGGGTGCCCAGAAGGCTGGCCGCATTTCCGCGCTGTATAGTTATGCTGATGCGCTGCGCGAAGTAGTGACCAGCCCTCTGGAGCCGTAGCACGGTACGCTTATCACCATGCCTGTCACGTCCTAACAAGTATGTGAGTGCGAAAGTGACGGACTTAGTGATAGGGGAAACCATGCTGCGTGGGCTGGTCACCGGAAGCCTCAATAAGACGCGCCGATATCTCCTTGTGGAGTCGGCGTGCACTTGGTTCCACGGCCCCAGGGTTTGAACCCCAAACGCCGCAAACAAGTAGCTACTGCCAAGGGCAGCATACTTGCGACGTTTGAGGTTTTCGGCTGAAGATGCAGCCGCACCAGCATCAACTTTGGTGCCCGGAATGTGGGACGGCGCCAGGGTGTCTACACAAGTAGCATCCCAGACAAGGGGCCGACCCATACTATTATAGTTCAAAGTTAGATTTGATTTTGTCCTTATAAAAGGAACTCGGGTTTTAGGAGTAAAACAATTTGAACAGAAAGAATCGTGCTCCAAGATTGATAGCAGAATGTGCTGTAGGTACGGCGCGCCATATTCGAGCAATTTCAAACTTAAAACCGTGAGTGACCCGTAAACTCAATACGAATAATAGTACAAGCTACCTATAGATAGAAGATAATATGACGCGGAAGGGTTCTCATTGTAATTTGTAGCTGCTCTATTTGCGTAGGTATGTGAAACCTCGCCTAAGCCTAAAGGTCATAACTCCAATACAATTTCATACCTATAAAAAACGGTATTTTAGTTTCAGAATGCGTCGGCTCGTGTCGGTACGATACCATTGTTTCGTTGTGGATCAATTTTCATGACGATAATTGGCAACGGGTGTGATTCTAGATGTTAATTTGATCTTAACGTTCTGTTTATGTAGAACAGAATACAGAATTATAATTCTGACTTGATTACGTGGCCACGTACTAGAATATATAGCTGCAACAGTAGACAACTCAAAAAAACCGGCCAAGTGCGAGTCGGACTCGCGCACCGAGGGTTCCGCACTTTTTAGTATTTGTTGTTATAGCGGCAACAGAAATACATCATCTGTGAAAATTTCAACTGTCTAGCTATGACGGTTTATAAGATACAGCCTGGTCACAGACAGACAGACGGACAGCGGAGTTTTAGTAATAGGGTCCCGTTTTTACCCTTTGGGTACGGAACCCTATAAATTAGACAGTTTTCGAAATTTTTCGCCATATCAAAAAGTAAGATTAACGTAGGTTAGGTATTCGAATAGGTCATATTTTAAGTTACAAAATGAAATAAAATGAAGACTGAAAGGGACTTCGTTGGCAAAGCAAGTTAATAATAAAAGGATGAATAAGAGAATAAATTAACCGTCAGATTAAGGAAATGCGTACAAATAATCGTCAGATTTAATAATAGCACAATTATAGCATTAATTTGGACTAAAATGACCAAATGCACAATCTGCTTAACGATTTGTTGAACTCGCCACCACAACATAGACGGCTAGAAGTGGTAAAGGTAAACTCCAAGGGGTAATAATGATATCACTCATATCTTAATCTGAATCTCGATTCTCGAGTAACTACAAAAATCCTCTCTAGGGCTCCCCGACCATAAATTAAAAGCACGAACGAACGTCACGTTGAACGTAACGTCCCGTCACGTTCGAAACGTCAGGCCACAAAATAAACGTAAGTGTACCTACGCGATTAAGTCCCGTACCCGTTTTAAATTTTAAATTAAAAGCAGGATTACGTTTTCAGAAACCTAAGTCTTATCGCAAATCAATTATTGAAAACGAATTCTTTATCTCGGCATGACAGTATGTATTTGTGTCAACAAATTATATACGTTACATGACGTGTCGTACTCTCGAACTTTATTACTCGTCTTCCTCGAACCTCGTACTTATTAAAACTGTGACAGTCATATCCACGGAATACAATATTAGTTAACCTTATAAAAGTTATAAATAATATATGATCTGTGTTAGTATCTTCGTTTCCTTTGTAACTATAAGCTTTCATGAATTGGTACGAGGATGAATAATTTTGAATATGAAAGCAAAACGTGAGTTATTTTAGTGTTTATTTTTATTGTGCAATCTATTATATTTGATTCTACATGTTCATGACGTGGCTTCAATAAGGGCTTATTAAATCTTATCTTTTTAATAACAAAACTTCAGTGAGACACAGACATATTAAATATATTAATAACGGGTCACTCACGTATTTTAAGTCGAAAAACGAAAGTTTAGAGTTTTTCGACTTAAAATACATGAGTGACCCGTTATTAATATTATATTTAATAAATCTTATCTTTCAACGGATAATAGGGATAGAGAAACATAAATTATTTAATAGATAGATTTAATAGATGAAAGATTTGATGTGAAAATAGTCCTTCTCGTCAACCAATTTTCCCGTGTTAAAGTCCTTGAAACTTTGATTAATTTTGTCTCTCTCTTCATATCTGGTGACCGATATTAATAAGTTGGTTGACGACAGGCTTTCTTAATTACCTAAACTAAACTAATTTCAAGTTTTCTTCATTTTGGGAAGATTATGATTAATCAAGTTCACAGGGCGATTATTTTTGAGACATTTTAATGAAAATTTTGATTTAGTAGATAACTTGAAAAAGTTTTATCAGTCTCGATTTTTTCAAATAGGTATTATGTTGCTTAACTGAATAATTATGTAAATTTTTAGGATCGACAAAATATGCATTTTTGCTGGTTTATCGAGATATAGGAAAAACCTACTTATTTTACTAAAGAATAACTCAAAATGTTCACTAACGCATTAAAATTATATTGAAACAATAGGTATTTGTATAACATTTTTGTTTCCGAATGCGGTCCCTGATCATCCCCAATAAATGGAGTCACCCACGCGTCACGTTCACCCACTTTTCCCGTGGGCAAGTGGGCGTTTGACCTTTGCACCTACACCTAAGATGACGACGTCACTAAACGTCACAATGGCCTTAGTTAGCTTCTTGATGTCAAAGCTTTGTGATGGGACGCTCATAGCGAAAAATAGCTCAAGGAGGTCGGGTGATAATAAGTACAATAATTTAGGTACAAGTACCTAACTAACAGCCCAACAGGTAACTAAGTTCTTTTTTTTATTCCGTAGACTAAAATGATGTTTCATGTGTAAGACATGACATTTCTTAGTACTTACCACCTGAAATGTCATTTTATTCTACGGAATAAAATATAATAATAGATAAACAACTAAACATAATCATTTAAAAATAAGGGCAATAATTAATATTATCTAACTATAATATTTTTATCAAGCGAAATAACCCTTGTCTGTCTTCTCTATATTTTTTTAAATTTAATAATTCAAGAGATGTATTCATACCTAATTATATAATAATGTCTATTCTATTAAATAGAATAATATTACGTATTTATCTAGGTGTTATCCTTATCGGTTTAAATGTGAAAAACGTTAATTAACGTTAACGAGTCCCAAGGAGAGTAAACGAGATACTTAAATCAAATTATGCGTAGTAAATGATAACGAGTATTGTCCGACTTGTTCGTAACACATAAGTTAATTATTTACTACGTTGTTGCGTGTCATTATGAAATCGTTATAATGATAATATTGTACCGATCGTGGTTATTTACTACTAAAAAATAATGAATAAGCACTAAAAGAAATATATAAATAATTAATTCGCCGATGAACGTAGTGAAAACAATCAATATGTACTTACTTTAGCTTTTACTTTTCCTAATCTGGCAATAGAAATCGCCCTCTATACACCATCAAGACAACATACGCACGAAATACACGCACAGCCGCAACGTACCGTATTGTGCTCAAAATTATCACAATGAAATAAACAATCCAAGGAAATACCTACTGAATAAAGCCTATTGTGTTTATTGAAAATATATTTACATCGTTAAGGGAGGAATCCGCAACAGATGAATATTTTCACAAAGAAATAAACATGGCTTTGTTTACGTGTCAAGTCGAGCCAAACATTTCGTTTTACTGTTCATTACGCGCGTACACTTCTTTTATTAACGACGACATGTGTTAATATTAATTTACACTTTTAATACTAAGTATAAATGAGTAAGACTTACCCATACAACGGCTAGAAGCCAAATAAAAAAGAAAAATAGATCGACTGCGCTGTCGTTCGCTATCCGAAGCGTCTGTGCTCTAGCCCGACTCAGATACAAACTGGTCGTTGTTCGGCGTTGTGCACGTGCGTTTATATTTGCGGCGCGCTAGGGCTGCAGATAACGAGGTCGTTACTAATTATTTGATAACTCGTTATTTGTAACCATTAAATTAATTTAAAATCACAATAGGCTAGATGACAAATTTTTATTAATGGTATCAATCGATCAGGTTTATTTTTAGGATCAAATGTCTATATGGGACCCATTGCATTAAAGCAATAATCATAATCATAATCATAATCATTTATTGTATAATATTAATATTACATGTCAGTTATTTACAAAAAATATTGAATATAAAAGTTGATTAATAATATAGGCAATAATCATTAATATAATTAATTATAATAATTATACTCTAGGTATAACTCATAATTTAAACTTTTAAAAATTCGTCGAAACTGTAAAATGTGTGCTCGAGAAGCCATTTTTTTAATTTCTTTTTAAAACAAGCTAGAGAAGGAGCCGAGGTGATTGACACTGGCAACCTGTTATATACAGTCGGGCACATCACGTGAGTTATCTTCTCCGATCTCGCTAGTCGGCGCTTTACCGGCAACAGCCTGTTCGGGTGACGAAGCACGCGGGCTGAGTCGGAGCGTTTTTTAAAATGGCACATATTTTTGTAGGCGTACGTGGCAATCTGTAATATTCTTAGGGACGGCAAGGTTAGTATACCAAGTTCCTTGAAGTAGGGCCTTACGGAGGTATCTTGGGACAGCTGCATCACCGCGCGCACGGCTCTTTTTTGGAGTCGGAATGCGCGCAGCCAGTCCGCGGCGCGCCCCCACAGCTCTGTGCCGTACTGCAGTTGCGAGTGGATGGTTGCAAAGTAGCACGTCCGCACCACATGTCTCGGCACGACTCGAGCGAGGCGGTGCAGTGCGAAGCATGCACCCCCTAGCTTCCCACATAGCTTATCTATATGGGGAGCCCAGGACAGCTTTCGGTCGATTTCGAAACCCAAGAATGTGGTCGACTTTACCTGCTGCAAACATACGCCGCCAGCGCGAACCTTTAGGGGTCTCGGTGTGCGGCCACCGACTTGAAAATGGATAAAATGAGTCTTGGTTAAATTGAGCGCTAGGCCGTTTAGGCTAAACCACCGAGATAACTGGTTCGCGGCGTCGTTGAGACAGGTCTCCAAGTGATCCACATTTGGCGCCGTTATAACACCTGCAACATCATCTGCATACATTAGGATGTCGGCTGTTGTCATTGCTTCGGGCAGATCATTCAGTAGCAGGGAAAACAGAATATTCGAAACCGACGATCCCTGGGCCACTCCCATAGATGTAGTTAGCGGATCGGACTTAGCTAATCCTCCATCTCCCACCACAACTTGGGATCGGCTACGCAACGCATCTGTGAGGAGGCTATGAGCTTTGCCACGTATGCCGTAGTGTAGCAACTTGGCGGCGATGATGCTGTGGTCGGCCACATCGAATGCCTTGGAAAGGTCACAGCACAGCATCGCAACTTGCTGTTTCCTCTCCAGGGCATCCATGACCTTGCGTATGGCTTCACGCGCTAGGTCGGTAGTGCAGCGGCCGGACCTGTACGCATATTGTCGGTCGGACAGTGTATTTGTCTTATTTAAGAATGCTGCCAGTCTCTGACACAACCCATTTTCCAGTACCTTAGCAACGCACGGAATAATAGACACTGGCCGGTACGCATCCTCACATTCTCTTTTTCCTTTACCTTTGAAAAGGGGAGAGACCTTACTTATTTTTAAAGATTTTGGGTATGATCCTTCTCTAAGGCATAAATTATACAAGTGCGTGAGTACCGGAGATAAACTACAGGCGACCGCATTCAACAGATCCATGGATACGCCATAAATGTCTTTACTTGTTTTATGAGGTATCCGGGACGTTATTATGGTGTATACTTCATCGCAGGTGAAAGGAATAAGTCTTATGGACTGGTCTGCAGGGGCGCTCGTCGTGCTCAGCTGATCGCGCACTCGGTCAAGGTCAGCGCGGGGGGCTCCGCACGCCGTCGCGGCACCCACGAACCTAGCGTTCATAGCATCTACCGCTTCTTTCTTTGTGCTATATTTTACGCCATTTGGATCCACCACGAGTTCTGTGAAGTCTACAGGAAGCCGTACATTTTTTCCTCTTTCTTTGTTTACTATATTCCACATAGTTCTGCACGAATTTTGTGTCACGGCCATCTGAGATGAGTAAAATTGCGTTTTACGTTCCTGAATCGCATGTTTATATTCAATATTCAATTTTTGTATGTAGTTTATTAACGCGTTATTAGATGGAAACTTACGTTCCAAGTTAAGGCAATCAGATAATAAAGATTGAATGTTTAATATGTCTTGAGTGATCCAAGATTCGGTCTTTTTCGAACGGAAATTTCTTTTTAATGGGAAGCAAGTATTTATTCTGTTAGATAAAGTATTATTCAACTGAGCTGATAGGGCTTCGGCTGTATGACCATTATTTGACACAAAATTCGCCCAGTTTATACTTTCCAACGCGGATATGAAATTGACGCGATTCATTTCAGTTTCTGAATAAACGAAATGGTACAACAGGTTTCCTAAGTTGATTTGTCACGTCTAAACGCACTGCGTAGTGATCACTGATGTTAGTCACTACAGGAGATGCTGTAATCAGGCCTACCTCCACATTAGTGTATGCGTGGTCGAGTGCCGTGGACGAGTGCGAACTAACTCGCGTGGGAAACGTAACTTCGTTCCTACAGTCATAGGCTACCAATATATCCTCTAGATTTTTGCAGTCTACAGTTTTTTCTCCGATACAATTTATGTTCATATCACCTATAATGATAAAATTTTTATTAAATTCAATGACTTTCTCGAGCACACATTCAAGGTGGGTCAGAAAATCTTTCGTATGAATTAAATTAGTCCGATATAGGCAAATCACAATGAGATTATAATCTAACAAATAAACAGCTGATAGTTCACATACTAGTTCTTTAGATAAGTCAACAATTTCGGGTATGTTTACTGCTTTGATACTATTTTTGACATATATGCATGACCCACCGTGAATAGATTGCTTACGACAAAAGGACGATACCAGAATATATTTGTCTACACTAATGCACTTTAAATTTACGTCAGAGAGCCAATGTTCGGTAATGGCTAGTACATCGCATTTAAGGTCGGCACTAAGTAACACTTCCAGCTTTTCCGATTTGTTATTAAGTGATTGTATGTTTTGGTGGCATACGATAATCGGCGCATTCGATGCATCCTCATCCTGTGTGTGTGAAGTGGACGCGCGCGCAGGCGCGCAGTCACTGAGGCACTGTAGCGATGGCGGGCTGCTCAGTGGTGGGGCCCCGCTCGGCGCGGGGACGGACGCGAAACCAGTCGGTGAAACGTATGCCGTGTGGCCACGAAGTCGGCGATTTCAACCGGTCGTATACGCTTTCGGGGAAGCCAATTATGAAAGACGCGTGCCGTTTTGTTTTAATGTCCCTTTTTTCGACGGCATATTCCTTCGATTCGTGTATCTTATTTAAAAAGGTCACAACTTGCTCTGGTGTAGTATCCGGCTGGAAGTTCCAGGCTTGTATGTATTTAAATCGCTCTGCAGATTGCAGAGTATTGTTTTCCTTGCCAACTCCAGTAATTACTGCAGACTTAGATTTTCGCTTTTTGCGCCGGGGATGTTGCCATGTGCCAGCTTTGTCGTCTTCTTCTGCGTCGGTTACCTCCGGTGTATTAATTTCGGTAGGTCGTAATGTCGTAGGTGCGCTATCTTCGTGTTTGTGCGTTGCCAACTCAGCTTCATTATTTAGTGGCCCAACATCTATCTGTGACGTCACCGGAGGGGAAGTTATTGCAGCCTGCTCTTGCGCGCATGCAGTATGCGGTGTTGTTGTCTTCTTTGCACTCACCGTTGAAAGCGGCGACGGTTTTTGTCGTGTCTGACCCTTATTGGTAGTTGTCGTCTTACTTGCACGATCGGCTGCTCTTCGGGCGCGTTCGGTCACTGTGGTAGTGGTTGGTATGCTCTTTCTTCCCATTGGAGCTGCAGATAGGTTCGCGCTACTCTTGTCTACTACCAGTTTAGCCGATGCACACATAGATATACTGGCTGTGTCGACACACGACAAAATTTTTTCGAGTACCTCCTTTTGCTTTTTGATAAGCTTTTGTTGAGCTATAATTTTGTCATTTTGTGCAAAAATAAGCACTGTTTGCACTTCAATTTCTTCAGCCAACGAATCTAGCGTTTTCTTTGCTTCGTCAAGTGAACTTTTAAAGTCGTTTTTGGCCATTTTATAGGGATATCCAATAAAAATAGCCAAGAGCACTCCACTACACGTCTATCTTGCAGCGCGCACACACACTCTCAATACAAAAGTCGTAAATGATAGTCAAACCCGACAGTCGTACTTCACTCGCGAAACGCTTCTAACAAAACGATAAGTGAACGTGACGTCAAGTTCACTGAGAGCCCATTTTGAATGTATGGACAAAAAAAAAATTGCGCTTTTGTCGGTGAAATATTGCGTTTATGTAAGGAATCGAATGGTACCCTTACTTTTTTCCTTTTTTGAAGTTAAAAACCTAAATTTTGAAACTTTCAAGTCCTGTATTTTTGTATTAATTTCATATATTATTTTTTAAATATCTTTATTGGCCAAACTATTGGAAAAAGCCCAACTACCCAACCCGACAACTCAAGACAGATCGTCTTGGCGCCGAAGGATAAGGAGAGCCGACCCCACCTAATGTGGGATAAGGCAAAGGAAAAGAAGGAGAGAAGAGATTTTTTAAATATCTTTATTATTGTGATAATCTCTGCTGGCACTAGATTCCCTCGAGTCAAACTCAAAACTAGTCCAGAACTGTAAAACAAACCTAAATGCACGGGCTAACTCCAACAAAGTCATACTTAGATGGGTACCAGGGCACTCCGACATTAATAAAAACGAAGAAGCGGACGAACTTGCTAGAAAGGGCGTAAACACACCCCTGGTCGGCCCAGAACCGTTCTGTGGAATCACAAAACGGGATGCATATTCTCTGCTCAGCAACATAGAAAAAACGAGAGCAATCGATTGGTGGAAGTTCGTCAAAGGACAAGAACACTCGAAAGCTCTAATCAAAGGGTTCAACGGCAAAACTGCTAAGGAGCCTCTAAGACTCAAAAGATATAAAACCTGCGCAGTGACTAGAATATTGACTGGACACTGTAAGTTGAACAAACACATGTTCCGAATTGGGAAGAAACAGGATGCGACATGCAGGTTCTGCCATGACTGCCATGAGTCAGAGGAGACTGCAATGCACATTCTCTGTTCCTGTGGACCACTAATGTCAAAAAGAAGTATGCACTTAGGGCGGCACATACTCCAACACTATGAGGTACAGAACATTACGGCCCAAAGAATCTGGAATTTTCTGGACTCAACGGGCATTAGTAACGAACTTTAAAGGGCCGTCACAATAGATCACTGCTTGGTCGACGTGCAACTCACAGGCCCACAACACCCACCCCAACAATAATAAATAAATATTCTGATAAATTGCTCATTTGCGATCTATGTTACTAGTTTTTTTTATTAAATTTAACATATGTCATCATCCCTATTATTCTTACGCATACTATTTGAGATTGAGATGTACCATTGTCAAAATTTTATTATTTGCTTAATATCTTCTTCATTATTTGCCATACCCTAACGAACGTCGGTGACCACCTTTGCCATCTCTCTCCTCTCTCCTGTGCTTAGCCATTCTTGCCAGAATGGCTGCGTCATCCACGTTAATATAGGTCGTTTACAGGGTCGGTTGCACCGTTGTACCAAACTGTTTGTCATCGTTAAGGAGTTCCCAAATTTTACTGTATGGAAGTTTCATAGTAAGCCGTTGCGGCGCGCCGGGTGACGTTGATCAGTTTGTCAAGTGCGGATGGTGCAACTGGCACTTAATATAGGATAGGTCATGTTTAGTCAGATTTACGTAGGAGATTACGCAGTAATTTCTTAAATTTGTTCAAACGTTAAAATATTCCCCTAATAGTCCCCTAATATAATGTAGGAAGGTGTAGTATTTTTCAACCAGCTTTGATAATGGGTACGGTGACATATGTCATATCTATACAATTTTGTGAGATTATAAATTGTATGTAGATGACATCTGTCACCGTACCCAAGCTATTTGAAAAATGCTATGGTAGTTGTATGTACATTATATCTGTGTTTATAAAAAAATTGTGTTTTTAACCTTGAGCCGGTCTTATGCTGCAACGTACAAATTATGAACGTTTTTTAACATTAATCAGGGCATCACTGTACGGACAGATTTATTAATTTATTCTTAGACCATAGATTCACGTTTTAATATTGATACTCCAATTCGAATTAAACAAGTCTGAAATGTGTGAATAGTTAACATAAAACGTTGTTTTTCGACTACCAATAACGTTACCGCCCTGTTATCGTTTCGTTATCGACATGGCGTCTTGCCTTGTGCGCATGACAGAAACCCGCGTCGTCCCCTCTCCACCACTGCCATTTCTACTGCAAAAACAAAACGAATTAACCGTGTACAAAACTCTAGTACTTACGTCGTTCCTCTTTTGAACTGTACAATCAGCTGACGCGACCGCCTTGTTGAAATGGTGTGGAGAGTGTTTGCCGAACTAGAAAACCCAGTATCATATTGCGATTGTTGGAATCTTACTAGAGCTGGTTTTAGCTCGCTTGCGGTCTTGAAATGTTTGGAATAACTGAATATTGTGACACTGGACATTATCTGTGGCCTGTGGCTGTGGCAGTGAATCACGCACTACTAAATTACAAGCAGCGTCGCATAAATTACCCATAATAAGTCTTATCTCGTTGCAATAAGGTATAAGGTTGAAGAATGTTCAATAAGTGTTGTCGATGGTGATACTGATTGTACTGATTAGATCGGTCAGTGGCACGACATATCCGCATAGGGTATTCATGAGTCGACAAAAAGTCGTGTCAATTAATTTCAGTTTTTATTTTTTATTTTTTCTATGACATTTACCCGGTTTACACTACAGTACAGAGTACAATATGTAGCTGAAAAACATTCAGTGCCACCACAAAAAGTGCCAACTAAAATATATTAAGGATGCATAGAAATAGTCCACATTCCCAATTTATAGATATTTTCAACAAAATTCCCGAAAGATTTGTCCGAAATAAATCCCACCGCCTTTAAAAATAACCTTAAAAAACTGCTAATGAATTCCTAAACGACGCCAATGTATGACTTATTTAAAGTATGAAATAAAACTATGAAAACGGATTATATCGCGTATATTGAATTTATAATACATCCCGACGTTTCGAACTCTTTACAGCGTTCGTGGTCAACGGGTGACTGAGGAAAAATTACAAAATGAAAAAATACCCACATACTAAAATAATGAACAATCATAGACTACAAACTTTAAGGCTGGTTGTACATGCAAAATCGGTTCATAAGGCTAGTTATACACTATAATTATTTTTCAAGTAAAGATATATATATATATACGCGATAAAAAAAAAAAAAAAAAAAAAAAACATTTTTTATCGCGTATATATATATCTTTACTTGAAAAATAATTATAGTGTATAACTAGCCTTATGAACCGATTTTGCATGTACAACCAGCCTTAAAGTTTGTAGTCTATGATTGTTCATTATTTTAGTATGTGGGTATTTTTGCATTTTGTAATTTTTCCTCAGTCACCCGTTGACCACGAACGCTGTAAAGAGTTCGAAACGTCGGGATGTATTATAAATTCAATATACGCGATATAATCCGATTTCATAGTTTTATTTCATGAGTAACTATCGCAGTAACCGAAGACAATATTATTTAAAGTAATTTGATTGCCTAACTTTGACACAAATATTGACGAATCAGAATTTATTTATTTAGCAAAAATACATACATACATATAATCACGCCTATTTCCCGGGGGGGTAGGCAGAGACTACGGATTTCCACTTGCCACGATCCTGACATACCTCTTTCGCTTCCTTCACTTTCATAACATTCCTATACACGCTCGCCGGTTTAGGGTGCTCTTGACCTGGCCTTTTTTCAGGATTTCCCCGATCTGATCAGCGAAAGTCCGCCGAGGTCTGCCCCTTCCAACTCCCGTTTCCACCTCTCCCTTATACACTCTCTTTGTTAGCCTTCTTTCACTCATTCTTTCCACGTGTCCAAACCATCTCAACATACCTTTCTCAATTTTTGTCACTACATCTTCGCTCAGTCCACACTTTTCCCTTATCACACTGTTCCTATTTCTATCTTGTAATCTCACACCACACACACTTCTCCACGCTCTCATTTCCACTGCATTCACTTGGCTCTGATGCCTCTTCTTCCATACCCAACTTTCACTACCATACATAAGTGTAGGCACCAGCACCCCTCTATGCACAGCCAACCGTGCCTTTTGCGACACCTTCTGGCTGCTCATAAAAGCGTTAAGTGCCCCATTCACGCGATTTCCAGCACTCACTCTCCTTTCAATATCTTTATCATGCTTACCGTCCCTAGTGAATAATGTTCCCAGATACACAAACTCTTTCACTTGTTCTACTCTTTCTTGACCAATCAAAATTTTACAGTTTGTCATATATTCCTCCTTTTCAATTACCATAACTTTCGTCTTACTTACATTAATTTTCATTACTTTCCTTTCAAAAGATCCATGCATTCTAGTTACCATCTCCTGCAACTCTTCACCCGATGACGCTAGCAATACCAGGTCATCAGCGTAAAGAAGACATTTGACGGGTAACCCACTCATTCTCAGCCCACATTCATCATTTCTCAAATCATGCAAACTACTGTCCATGAACAGATTAGACAGCCACGGTGACGCTACACATCCCTGCCTAACACCCTTTTCGATGCTAAACCACTCAGTGTACGACCCGTTTACTCTCACACAAGCACTGGAATCCTCATAGAGGGATTTCAGTGCCTGAATTTCATTGCCTGCAAAAATATTGACATTAAATCATTAGAATAAATTTTAGGTTAAACATGTATGTAAGTAAATTATGTGACGTATATGCAAAATTAAACAGGTTGAAAAAATGGCACATTTAGACGTTAAAATACCTTTGTGTATAGAACGTAATGATTTTATAAAAATAAGCATAGAAGAATATTGATATCTGTTTTTCTGGATCTACATCTACAGTGGCGTCAACTGGTGAGCACAAAAACGGTAGCCCTCATTATCCACTTATCCACCCTTTTCCTGAAACTATTTCCTTGGAGAATAGCCGATACAGCCACACACCCACTGTATCCACCTACGCGAATGAGTGCTGCAAACTTGTCAATGTCACCCCATAATTCTGTAGTGTTATTTAGAGTTTTAGAGCCTTCACTTGTTTATTGTGTGCGTGGGTGATACTAGGAAAAATATGATGTAATAGCTGTGTATTAAATGTACCGCGAAATAGCGTCTGCCCTAGGGGGTAGAGTTCCGAACAACTGACAGGCTGATATCGTCCGGCGAACTGGTAATGTCTGGTAATCAGTGGGCCCCTTTACGGTTATCTTTTCTTACAAATTACTAGTAATTACAATAAAATTTTACTGATTTGGATATGACTTTTAAGCGTAGGTACGCCAATACGTTTCTAATATTTTTCTTTATTTGACAATTGATTCTTATTTATAGGTAAGTATGTGTATGTGCCTACCTCAAAATATATAGAGTTAGACCAAGATAAGTCTGCAACGGTATTGATAGCACACACAGTACCAGTGTTATTTTAAACGTCAAAATAACACGCACTGCGTATGCTATCAAAATCGATGCAGACTTATCTTGGTCTAATTCTAGGTCTGATATTCCTACAAAACCTACCGACTACTTGTTACCTAAGTAAGTGTACCTACATGGTATTATTCAGTGAGTAATCCAGACTGGAAGCATAAACTAAAATCAATATAGTCCGGTGGCCGGCTGCATGAAATCCACCTGATAAAAAAATAGAAAATACGTACTCTGTGGGGGTAGCTGATTTTTACTAGCTTCAACTTTTTTTTATATGTTATTTATTTAGCAATATATTACAAGGTAATTACTGAATCTAGTGTATATTTGGCATCCTATCCCATCCTGGTAGCTTCAACTGCTCTTGGTCGTAACGTGGCAAAAATTAATCAAAAAAACCTCATCAAAAAATTGAATGCAACTTGTATGGTAGGATAGCTGCCTTTAAGGACAGTAAAAAAAAGTGGTCGGCCAAATCCTGTATTGGCAGGTTCTTGTGTCCGACTGAATTTGTGGTACCACGTAACAGCTACAATTTACCTCATCGAAAAAGATAATGCAAAAATAGGGATTATAATAGATAAATCTTAAATAAAATATTATAAAAGATAAACCTCTTGCTTACGCGAACTCAATGCTAGTGGACGTGTTATAAGTTTCTTTCTATTTTACGATGAGGTTTTTTTTAATGAATTTTTGGACCATTTTTTGCCATTTGCTCAAAATTTGCCAAGATAAGCCGCGGCCGACCAAGAGCAGTTGAAGCTATAAAAACCTGTAAAACGGCCCTACCATTTTTTTTATGCTAGTAAGTAGCACTTGCGGTTTCACTTAACAATAGACAAAGGATAAGCCGTAAGGGGACTGTTAAATCTAAACACTATACTAAAAGTCAGCTACTCCCACAGAGTAGGTATTTTCTATTTTTTATCAGGTGGGTTTCATGCAGCCGGACACCGGACTAATAATTGATCGTTGATTGTATATAATTTTATTATTTTAGCTGGAAAATGTAATTTGTGGTTATGGAATGACGTCAATTGTATCACAATACTATACATGATTACGTTTTCCCGAGAGGTTGCGTGCTTAGTGCTTGTTGAATGACGTAGTTTTTTATTCAATAAGAACATTGTTAACGAAAAACATGCCAAAAAGAGCCACCATAACTTCCTTTTATTTATCGTCGACTTTAATGTTTGAATTAAAGATTTCGTAATCAAACTATAATCACATACCCAGTCTTTTCTTTTTTCATGAACATTCAGAAAAAAAAGAAAAGACTACAATAATGAAATGAGTTTGCAATTACTTGTCACCTAGGACACAACGCTGGAACAAAAGACATCAACGAACGTCTAACCGTTGAGCTAGCGCTTCATATATCAAACTGCCCGGATTGAATTTCAGTTAATTGATCTGTTTCCGATATGATACTTATCTGCCAGTATCAAAAAACCGGCCAAGTGCGAGTCAGCCTCGCGCACGAAGTGTTCCGTACCATTACGCATAAACGGCAAAAATCACGTTTGTTGTATGGGCACTCAAATTTTTTTTCTGTTTTAGTATGTGATGTTATAGCGGCCACAGTAATACATCATCTGTGAAAATTTCAACTGTCTAGCTATCACGGTTCATGAGATAAAGCCGTGACAGACGGACGGACGGACAGCGAAGTCTTAGTAATAGGGTCCCGTTTTTACCCTTTGGGTACGGAAACCTAAAAAACGTTATGTTTGACACTGACAGATCAGTTACTATACTACTCTAACTCCAAATCGCATAGATAGCTTGATCATGGCTTGATCTATTATTTTGGTTGACTCAGAATAAGGTTTTTTTAGTGACGTGACCTTTTCAAATCTCGTAGCTTATTTAGATCACTAAGAAAGAACTCTACTACTCTACGGAAATTCTCTGTTTACCTACGTTACAATTGTAGAAAATACCATTCTGATATATTTAAACTGGGGTTTTCAATGTTATAAAACTACTAATGTATGTACTTACCATCGCCCCAGTTATTTGATGTGTAAACCTTATTAGGTACCAGTCGCGATAACATAAGATGCATCCGTGTTCATTTAAGAATTTTGCTATTATAGGTAGGTATCAATAGGTATCTAGGTATATGACTAGCATATGACTAGAGCGGTACTGTCATAGTAAATTTTGTAACCCCAGTAAATTCACTGCCATCTGTCGACACACTTTAAAACTAAAAATGAAGATTTATAAAAATACGATAAAATGTATTTAAATATGGAAAAATGATTTTTTTTATTTGCATTAGTTATTTTTATGATTTTGACCCATGTTCTTTCACTGATATGCGTTAAAATTATTAAATAACAGACAAAACCATCAACGCCATACGACAGTAGGCCAAAGCTAGTAGCGCCCTCTGATCGAGAATCAAATTTTCTTGATTTTCGAGGCACGTTTTTTCCTTAGACTGTATCCATCTATGACGGAGTTATATCTATCTTTGGTATATGATAACGGGAAACAAAGACCATTGTTAGAAATGTTTAGGTATGACACGTGTATCGATTAAAGTTTGTTATTAATATGAATAGACACGCATAACATGGAACCGATGATAAAATAAACCGGTCAAGTGCGAGTTCGTTTAGCTCGCGCACCGAGGGTTCCGTACAAACTTTAAATATTCTCATGTAACTATAATCACGACACTTTTGACCAGAATCATAAGTAATAAGCGTAATTGTGTTTTAAAAAAAAAAATTAAAAAAAATTTTTTTTTTTTTTTTTAATCAAATTTTAATTTTTTTTAATTGTGTATAGCCCCATCTATCGGCATTCGGCAAATTGGCTAACTAATTTGCGCGAACTGTATGTATGTTGGTTTGTCTGGGATAATTCTTTACCATGTGAACCGATTTCAACAATTTTTATTTTATTTGAAAGAACGTGGTTTTAGTGTAATCTCATAGATATTTCAAGTATAATAAAAACCCGCAAAGGGGCTTACATTGCAAATTAAGTTACAAAATATGTTTTGATAATAAAAAAAAGTATTCAAGATAGAGGTGGATTATGTTTTTCCTGTAATATTTATGATAATGTTGTTGTGTTAACAGCGCCATCTATGGGACACCTTCTATACTGTATCGAACCCTTGACTGACTGACTGACTTATCTACTTTACGCACCCACCAGGGTACGTAGTTCAAGAGAAGGCCCATAGGTGGCACTTTAATCAATAGTTTTAGGATAGTAATAAATGGTAATAAGAAAGATGTACTCGTCCACTTCTGAACGAGAATCAAATTTTCTTGATTTTCGAGGCACGTTTTTTCCTTAGACTGTATCCATGTATTACGGAGTTATATCTATTTTTTTCTTTCCGCCCACGCTACGTGCCAATATTATTGTGTAAACATTTCATAATTTTTGGTTGGTAAACTTCGTAGATAAGAGGGGGGGGGGGATGGTATTTTTTTAACATTTCCCTTCATAAGTAATTTCTTTTTACTATAAAAAAAGAAAAAACACAAAACCACTTTGACATCCGTGTCTATTCTCCTCCCTCTAGCGTTAATACTTACCTATCTTTTAACTGAATGTTCAGTTTATATCCTACACATGTTTAGAGTTCTGTTAAGGGGCCTATACCACTAATTACCAGTCCGCCGGACGATATCGGCCTGTCAGTTGTTCGGAACTGTCAAATTTTTGTTTTAACTGACAGGCTGATATCGTCCGGCGGACTGATAATCAGGGGGCCCCTTTATAGTCCAGATCTCAAGTGTAAGTTATTATTGTAATTCCTCTAAGTGTCTGTAACTTGTTTTCAATAAATGTATTAAAAAAACAGTTCAATTGCCTCGATTTTTAACCGATTTGTAAATTTTACAACATTGGTACAAAAGCTAAATTATTTATTAGCGATTTAAAAGATATAAAGCACAGCTTCAGATTTTACCAGTTAATTGTTTCTGTAATAAGATAAGAAAGGGTATGTAAAATAAAACAAAACAGACATTACATTTTTAATAATTTTATTTCTCGATAAGCCTTATCGTTTTACACATCTCAGTACTAAACACTAGCAACTACATAACCCCTAAAATGGTCTCTAAATGAAATAATAAGAAACTAATGAAACTAATGAATATTAGTACATATCTAATAAAAATTATGAATTTAGAAAATCTCTTTACAGTATAAAGGCCCTGTTAATTGACAAAATACAATTTATCAAACGGTCATAGCTTCGAAGAATAAGTATTCGACTATTTTGTGGTAAGTATAATGGCAGCCTAACTTTTCAGGACGGACCAGATTTCAAATTTCTCAATGGTCACTGACTTCAGTTGTTCTCTCTTCAGTTTATCTTGCAAACACCGAATTAAGAAAAAACAAAACGCACCGCGTCACGTCATGTTGGTAATACTGCGCGTTCTTAATTTTCTGACTTGTAATATTTTTTTCTTAGCGGCCAGTGCGTTTTGTTTACCATTCAGATTATTTTTTTAATTTCTTGACGGCCAGCGGGTTGAGACTTGTGACCAGATGTTTTTTTATCTAAACGGCCAGTGTGTTTACTGTCCAGCAGACAGCTGTACGATCTTGTTGTTAACAGCCAGGACTTCAGCCATGTACTCCTCGTCGGTGACGACGGTGGCCAGTCGCTTCAGGATGGAGAGGAGCTCACCGTCCTTGAGACGGAGTTGCTCGTTGCACTGGTCTACTTCTTCTACCACTTCGTCAGGGATCTGTGGAAGAATAGAAACGTTAGTGGTATGTTTATAAGGAAGTTCTGGTTTGAGATGTTATAAATGTAAACAGTCAGGACTAGTGAACACGATTTTCACTCATAATTTTTAACTAACACGGGACTTAATCGCGTAAAAACTTACGTTTCTTTATGGCCTGACGTTTAGAACGTGACGTTACGTTCGTGATGGTCACAGGCAGGGCGAGGAATTGTATCAACATCAACATCAAGATCAAGTGCGGGTAGTTTGCAAAACCCGCGCAGCAAGATCTGAGCAGCGTTCGAAACGTCAGGCCATAAATAAACCTGAGATTTGATAAACGTGTCCGGCGGTTACTTTAGACTCTTCATAACCTTCAGATAAATTAGGCACATGTGAACATAAGACAAAAGCCTGTCTATTGACCTGTGATAAGTGATAACACTATAAACATGTTTATCATGCCATGTTGATACCCGAATAAAAAAGCTCTTTGTGATTCCGATCGAACTGTGACGCCGGCAGCGTGAAGGGAATTCAGTCAGTGTGTTTTTGTGGCCTTTGGTGGTATGACTGTCCTTTTTTTATTTAAAAATCAGAAGTGCAGGTAAGAAAAAGGTCCTCGTTCCTAATGATAACGTTGATGTAATGTGTTAACATCATAAATAAAAATAACCCAGTACCTACTTAGAGTACTTAGTATTAAATTTCCAAATTTTGACAGATGGTCCTTTTTATATTAAGCTCGCGATTGAGATTATTTTTGGGAGGCCCGGTACCAAACCGATCAAAACCAGATTAATACAAAGATAGTCCAGACGGTACCATTGACGTCATACCGCCCGAATTGGGATTCCATCCGTTTTGGATGTGCGCCAGAGATTTATCGCAAGTTATAATAATCCGTGCAAATAAACATTTTTATCTTTATACGACTTCCAGGAATCCAGGCCTTCATGCTTTTCATGATTTGTCCTAATCCTGTTGCTATCCGCTAGGTAACGTAATAGTAGATTGTTAACCAAGGGATGAAAGGCAATCATTTCTGCCGAGGTATTTTGGCGCGCGAACGCATGAGATCGTAAATAGTCCGAGGCTAAAATGATGCCTCACCCCAGTTAAAACTCTACTTTTCATTTTGAATACGAAGAAAGTAAAATGCATGTGTTTATTTTAAAACATGACTAAGTAAATATACATTTTTATAGTATTTCTTGAGGGTACTTTCAATTAATAATTCAGGCAAAAGTATCGTTATTTATGGAATAGCGAGTGAAATATCAGAATGGAAATTGTATAACAAATCCATTTAAACTCAAATTTTCATTTCTTATCGTAAAAAAATTAAAAATACCGTACTTCTAAATTAAAATGCTTTAGTGCAGACACGTATCATTTTGTACACCTTTTAAAACAAGCTCTTTCAGAGCATGAGAAATTAAAAATGTTTAGTGCACTGCTCTAATTGATATCACCTCCAACCTTACGCATTGCAAAGCTGTCAACTTTACTATTAGTGTATAGCTGCTCGTGCTAAACACCTTTACCTTACAAATTGAGAATTTTTATCTAAATAACTTTTTATCGCATACCAACGCATACTTACAGCTTGTCTTCAATACACGTATAATAATATTTCTGGTTATGTGTCTATATATATATGATACAGTAAATTGCAATCATCACATGACTTAACATTGTCAAGAATGTAAATAGGCATTTGATACATATCTATTTGTAGATCCTTTCGAGCGTGTCAGATGCTTATATATTTTTACCCAAATGACTAATACAATTTTCGGTGTTTCATCATCATCATCATATCAGCCTTTTACCAGTTATCATATTACCAGTGCTTCGCTCAAAAGAGCGAAGCTGAGCCAGAACCCTTTTGTTTTACTGCAACGCACGCAGCAATTCTACGGTTTATTTTTTTAAGTTTTGTTTTTTATCTTAATGTTGCTTTTTTGTATCTCTTCTGTTTCTTTTATCTCTTCTATTGTGGCAAACGAATAAATGGTTTATCTATCTATCTATCTATCTTTTATCGCCCACTGCTGAGCATAGGCCTCTCTTCCAGTACTCCACTTGTCCCGGTCCTGAGCTAATCCAGAAGTGACCAGCAATCTTCTGGATGTCGTCCACCCAACGAGCCAACGGACGCCAGGGGCTTCTTTCCATCCGAAAGCGGCCACCATTCCGTTAGGATTTTAGTCCCTGCCATCACTCGGTGTTAAAATTTAAGTAAGAATAAATTATTGTTACCTTCTGAAGCTCCAAGAAGGTCTGGAACTTGAGCTTCTTCCTCTGCTTGCCGTTGTAGCTGTCGAAGAACATGGTGAACTCCTGGGTCTTGGGCTTCAGAGGGAAGTAGATACCGGCGGTCAGGCGGCCCTTGGGGTCCCTGGCTAGAAGACTCCTGAAATGTAGGAATGCGGACTTTAGGATTGGTAAAAAAACCTACGTTGTTTTTTTTTAAATTAAAAGTAAATTTTATTTAATTAATTACGTTGATTTGAGTATTGAATGAATATTTTGAGGGAAGAAAATATGTAATGGAATTTTCGAAAGAGAGATTTTAGGTGGAATTGAAAGCATTTTAGTATACCTAGTTAGAATTTTGGAACTGTTTTGATGTTATTTAAAAGGTGTTCATAAGTTCATAACATTCATTCAGTTATATACTCGTACCTATAGGTAGGTACACGCAGGCATATGGCTTAAAAAGTTATAATCTTAACAAAATTTACTAAGCCAGGTATGTAAGTCATATCGGTGCCCTCTGACATAATTATCCACTTTTCTATACAGCTAGTATGGCGACAGCGATAAGTTTAATCAAGAAACATAATGGATAAATTACGAGTCGACTAACATTTTCCTAGTACCTTTTTCAAAACTACAGATGTTTTAAATATCAAATGAAGAGCTGATCATATCTTCTTACCTAAGATCCCACACCAAGTTTCTTTTCTCCGTGACCTCAACAGCTGTCAGATACGGCTTGGCGACGTACATGAGGGACACCTGGGCCTTGATCTTGTCGCCCCTGGTCTCCCGCTCGTGCCACTCCACGTAGTTGGGGTTCTGCAGGTTGAACTGGTAGTTGTAGTCCTTGCGGCAGTGCGGCTCGTCGGACTGTGTGAACCAGCCTGGAAAGAAGAACGAAAAGATTGTAGTAAGAACATTATTCAATCCTTCAAACACGAAATTCTTAATGCTGCAGTGCTAGAGTGAGAAAGTTTTATAGGTACGGATCATCTCAGTATTAGCAGATAGCCGTTGTCTGTGTCTCATGCAGGACAGTAATTTAGTTACTTACTTATAATAGGTAGAAGATACCGGAGAGAGGTTTCATGACATTTATGACGACATTTTTAAGAAATGGGTCTCACTATCCAGCGCTATGAGCTTATGGGAAGTTAAAATATAAAATTCAATAAAATAAGTAATAATAGGTACACTTACCAGTATGTGGATAGCAACGATCAGCCATAGCAGTGACGACACGGGAGATGTGATATCCCAGATCCGACAGAAATATGCCCGGTCTGCCGTCGATTTTAACGTGGATAGCGGCCATCACGTGGTCCTTCTCAGTCTCGATCAGGAACCCTTGAGGTCCAGGGAACGAGGTGGTATAGTCTACCAAGTCCTGAATATTCTCATCGCAAGATACCAGCATCATAGACTTGCTGATACCGGGGAAGTCCTTCTCTAAAACTTTCAAGCGCTTGATGACTTCCATTCCGAGACCGACACAAGTATGCTTATGCGCTCTGATCGGAGGATTGTACTTCGGGAAGAACTCTTCAAGATACTGATCCGGAGCGGCCATATAGGAGTCGTAAAGAGACAAGAAATTATTAACGGAGTCATAGTTTTCTGAGACGACGATTCGGCTTATCAGCGCCTCGGCCTTCGCCACCAGGTCCTCGTATTGGTGGAGGGTGAGGTGGAGCGGCGGGCGCGTGGCCCCCCAGCGCGGCGGCGGCAGGGGGTGTTCGGCCGGCCATTGCAGACCGGCGTGCTTGGGCCCTGTGCCGAGTCAGCTCAACCACTCGGCGCCCCAGCGGCCCACGACGCGGCGCAGGAGGCGCTCCTCGGACGAGGTGGACGCGACGAGGCCCGCCTCGCGGACCTCGGTGGTCTCCGCTCCCTGCGCATCCGGAGACCACTCTTGACACTTACTTAACGGTTTTAAATTTAACGTTTCTGGAAAGAAAAACTATATATTAGCACGGAAGAAAATTAATGCTAAATGTGTGCTACCAATTAACTTGTGAAAAACAAAAGTTAACTACTATCTTTTGTATTGGTTTAGGATGGGTTTATCATTTTGTTCTGTTGGTAATGTTAGTATTTTATCTGTAGTGTAACTACACATTAAGATGCGATTGGCCTTTTGCCTTGCAAATCACAAATATATCTGTGTACGTAATAGTGGTTTATTTATTGACTAGCTATCAAGATCAATATAAAGCTCACCAAATATCCTTCAGTACAATGGGAAACCTAATTAGTAAAGTAGTAGGTAGTACGTATGACGTTGTCGGATTACTAATTCTATTGGGTTATTTATTTCGATATGTATTCAGTGTTGATAATGTTGATATTTAGTATTAATTATCCTTATCAAATGTTGACTGGGAAATAGTCAGCATTAAAGATCCTTCCTATGTGCCATTTTCATTCGAAATCAATCTACACTAACTACTTGCATTTACTATGTCCATAGAGTAACTTATACTAGAGCGGTACTGTCATAGTAAATTTTGTAACCCCAGTAAATTCACTGCCATCTGTCGACACACTTTAAAACTAAAAATAAATATTTTTAAAAATACGATAAAATGTATTTAGATATGGATAAATGATTTTTTTTATTTGCATTAATTATTTTAATGATTTTGACCCATGTTCTTTCACTGATATGCGTTAAAATTGTTAAATAACAAACGAAACCGTCAACGCCATCTATACGACAGTTGGCCAAAGCTAGTAGCGCCCTCTGAACGAGAATCAAATTTTCTTGATTTTCGAGGCACGTTTTTTCCTTAGACTGTATCCATCTATTACGGAGTTATATCTATCTTTGCTATGTCTATGATCTACACAGACAAAGTCACGAGCAGAAGTTAAACGTTTATAAAAACCGACAAAATTTGAATTCTCGTACGAGTTTCTTGCATGGAAATAATCACTTGACTTTTCGTTCATATCATATCCGAATCCGATACATGTTTACTTTTGGCGTTTGTCGACAAACTATTGTAATGTCTGTTAGTTTGGTTTGGGTATGTCTGATAAAGTGATGTCACATTACAGTTGTCACATTAGTCAACACGTGAGGCATTGGCGGTTAGTGACAAGTTATGCACACACGTGTTTGCCGTCGCCAGACATATTAGCAAAGATAGATATAACTCCGTAATAGATGGATACAGTCTAAGGAAAAAACGTGCCTCGAAAATCAAGAAAATTTGATTCTCGTTCAGAGGGCGCTACTAGCTTTGGCCTACTGTCGTATAGATGGCGTTGACGGTTTCGTTTGTTATTTAACAATTTTAACGCATATCAGTGAAAGAATATGGGTCAAAATCATAAAAATAATTAGTGCAAATAAAAAAAAACATTTATCCATATTTAAATACATTTTATCGTATTTTTATAAATATTTATTTTTAGTTTTAAAGTGTGTCGACAGATGGCAGTGAATTTACTGGGGTTTCAAAATTTACTATGACAGTACCGCTCTAGTATAAGTTACTCTATGATATTAGGCACGCGTGGCGTGACGCACGAGTATAAACCGTTGCTTTATTTCGAAAATCACGTTCCTACGTCATCGTCATTCTGAATTCGTTTGGCGTAGTGCCCGATTAAGGTTACTAAAGGCTTCTGGTTTAGGTTATTTGAATACCTAAAGGTTGGAGGGTAGGTTTAAGTTTTTTTTTTCAAGTCAAGTTTAGTTATAGTATAGTACTTTAATTTTGTTTTAAAGTAGTTATAACTAATTTAACAAATTTGTTGTATGTACATTATTTAATAATAAATATTTTTTTATTAGGTATGTTAAATTAGTACCTAATAAAGTGTTAGGTTTACAAACAGAACAGGTTGGGTTTTAAAGACTATAAAAGGTATTAAATTAGGAATCTGAATATATTTCATTTTTGTAATAAAAAAGGTTTTGATTACTATAAGTACCTACTACGTACTAAAAAAAATTGAGTATAGTCCGACAAGAAATTGTAGAAAATTATTGAGGACGCCACTTCCTACGTAACTGTCACATTTTTGACGTAAAATGCTTAAACATGGCAACAATTTCAGTATGGTTTTTTTTTTCATTTATTTTTTAAAGTTACTCGCCAAACTGCTGATGCAAACTGCTTAGTTCTATTTTATTTTATTTCTACTATTTTATGTCGCATCCTAATCATCCAGCTAACAATATAACTACGAAGGATTTCTAGTAAGTACATATGTATGTCCCTTCTCATATGTTCGTGTCACGCATATCCCTGAGTACCCACTTAGGTGGCTTGGAACATCGCGGTCGTCATAAAACCTATCCACTTAGTTACTAGAAATAACTGGTTGCTATGGCTCATGTTACTCTATAAAATTACACAATAAATAAGTGCAAATTGGATCAGAATTGCGCAGTACCTAATTCAATTTACTGAAACGCAGAATATGTGATGTTCCACGGGTAAGGACATTATGGCGGCTGGCGCTTACGCTATTATTAACGTCGCTCCGATACTATTAAGGTACCTTATCCGCGGAACGTCACAATATAACTGAAGGTGAAAGAACGTGACGCAATGACGCTACCGGTGAACTAATGACTCTAATGGACGGGAAGGTCGTTGCGATAAACGTTCTAGAACCTAGGGGGCGGCCGGGGAGGCAATCGTTAAATGACGCATTTTGCAAATTTCTTTTGGGTAAGGTCACTTCAAGGGTTGAGTAGAAAGAGTTTCTGAAAATGAATCTTATTATAAAGACAGAAAGTCCAGAAATAGTCAGTCAAAAGTGTTGTTAGTACTAAATAAAGTTCGAAACAAAAATAATAGTTATTACTGCGTCATAGGTAGCTATGTCGCAAAAAATACACATCCTAACGTTCTTAGTTATTTTTAGCAATCCTGGTCACAAGGTAAATTGAGTATAATTTGAATAATATTAAAATTATGTATAAAAAATTACTGAACTGAAATCTCATGTAAAAATCGTGAAAATTACCTATAAATAAATAAAATATACTCTATCTAAAGTAAATTAAAATTTATCAGCTACGTAAACAGTTCAAGGATAAAGGTCCTTGTTTACAAACACAGCTGGTGCAACGTACCCATGGCGTACGCCGACGAAGATCCTTGCTTGTACTCTAAGAGGTTGTTTTCTCGTTCCCCACTTGTGTGAAACTGACAGCGGAGGGCGCGGGCGCGGGGTATTTAAAGAAACCCGTGCGTCATCGCACACAAGCGTCATGGATGTGTGCACGCACATATGGATAGTTTGTTTGTGTACAGAAATAGGTTGTATTGTTTACACACACATGGGTGATGTTTAACTTTTGTTTATGTACAGTTAACTTTTCAACTCTTTCAGTTTAGTATTTTTTATTTCCGAAGTTCATTCAGAAGCTAAAACGGGACACTGCGTGGAAATTTCCATTTCATGCATGCCCGAGTTCAATCTTGGCTGTTATTTTCTTTGAATATCCTGTGGAATATCCATACGTTTCGCAAATTTTCATTTGTCTTGGCCCTTTTTCCCAAACTGCCTAAAATATTTTAATAACTACCTATTTTTACATGAAATAAGAAAATCGCTATTAAAGATTTGGAAAGTTTACGATTTCAGGAAGAAAATTTTAAGTTAATTTGCGACATTTCGGACGATTTGAAACAATAGCTACCATTCTACCAATGACGTCATAGCTAAAATTCCTGAAAAAAACCTAATGATCATTATAGACAAGGTAGTTGAACTCTATTCGTAGAACCTTTCTGTGTATTTCAGCTATATTGCTACCTAGGTATAGAAACATTATTGAACACTTAAAAATACTATAATGATAGTCGTTTCGACACATTTTAATTTAACTTGACTATTCCTCAATAGAAGTGAACAAATGTGTCAAATGATCTACCCGACGATTATGATCGTGTTCTTTTTCACCTTTATTCATTTCATATCATACTATTAGATTAGAGCGGTACTGTCATAGTAAATTTTGTAACCACTGTAAATTCACTGCCGTCTATCGACATACTTTAAAACTAAAAATGAAGATTTATAAAAATACGTTCAAATGTATTTAAATATGGATAAATTATTTTTTATTTGCATTAATTATTTTTATATGATTTTGACCCGTGTTCTTCAACGGATATGCGTTAAAATTATAAATAACAAACGAAACTTTCAACGCCCTCTATACGAGAGTAGGCCAAAACTAGTGGCGCCATCTGATCGAGAATCAAATTTTCGTGATTTTTCGAGGCACGTTTTTTCCTTAGACTGTATCCATCTATTACGGAGATATCTATCTTTGCTATTAGTAACGTAAAGTAGTTTGTTTCCAGTTTGGTTTCTGTCATTTTACTTTAAAATAGCTGGATATTTAGTTATTTTAGAATACTGATGTACCGTCATAAAGTTTCCGTCGTAAAAATTTCGAAAACTTCACATATTTTTATATAGGCATCGAAATTTTTTATTTCCATATGAAGGGGCCCCTGACTATCAGTCCGCCGGACGATATCGGCCTGTCAGTTAGAACGAAAATTTGACAGTTCCAAACAACCTGATAGTCAGTGGGCCCCTTTAGATATCGCCTACGTGGAGATTAGCTATTGACATAGGCTTGCTCATGAAAGTGTCTGTACCAGATAACCACACATCCGTACACTACACGTGCGTCGACACCACGTTGTCTTATCATATCAGTTTCAGGATGTGATTCATATGGGGCATTTTCTATGAAAAGGGACCTTATTGTCGATGGCGCTTACGCCGCACAGCGTCACGCGGCATTGTATTTATATCGGAGCATCGTTAATAATGGCGTAAGCGCCATCGACAATAAGGTCCCTTTTTATAGAAAATACCACATATTGCATGCGCGAGCGCGAGTTTTCAAGCGAGCCTTTGATATAGTCTGCATATTCTCAAATGATTTTTACGCCTAAGACGGTAATCTGTTAAACAAAAGCCATTGTTTCTTTTGTGCGACCGGTCGGCAATTGTGTGCCATTGTTAGACACAACCCTTACAGCATTTATACGTCATTATGACGTCAGCGATGTCATTATGACGCCATCATTACGTCATTATGACGTCGCTGACGTCACTGCTACTTGGGAATGGCACGCGCCGTGGCAAGGGCTCAGAGGCAATGGCACACAATGTCCGACCGCTCACACAAATAAAAACATTGGCTTTTGTTTAACAGATTAGGGTGTTAGACCTAAAAATCATTTGAGAAGATTCATACTATACTATTGTTTTCACCTATTTAGGGATGTAGGTACGTTATTCCAAGTTATTCTTACTAGCATTACGTTTACGTTTTTCTATTTCTATTCATTAAGTTTCCAACATAGGTTCTGCTAGAGATCACTTAAGGTCATGCCTAAAACCATTGACGTCACCAGGGTGGGGCTCGGGCTCGTCGCATCCAGAGCAAATGAACCCCAGGCACACGGCCTTGGTGGCACCGAGTGGCACCATTACCTTTTGTCTAAGACTCGTATAGGTCTCTCGTATATAGTCTGCGTGGACTTAGTAACAGCAGCTAAAGTAAGTACCTATAGCGCCTGGAAAAATTCTCATAGCAATCATTCAATTTGAGCATATTATGCACACAAATTAGCAGGCACTTCATTAATTATCTCAATTCCACCCCGCTTTTTACTTTCTTAAGGGTTTATTTTGCGGGATAAAAACTATCCTATGTCCTTCTCAGGGACTCAACCTATTTCTATGCCAAATTTCATCTAAATCGATTCAGCGGTTTAAGCGTGAAGAGGGAACACACAGACAGAAAGACAGACAGACTTTCGCATTTATAATATTAGTATGGATAGGTAGGGTCGATTTACGAAAATGTTGAGCACTTTAGTTTCTTTGTGCCATAGAACACAGGCTCTCATTTTGTTTTTGGCACCGCCATTGTAAATATACAAATATAACACGTAGTGCAATTTTTTCGCGCCCATTTTGCAGGATACTTTTGCCCGCCCTCTAAAACGCCAAAAAAGTAAGTAAAAACAAGATTATTTTTCTTCAAATAAACTATTTGATCACAATGGACGTGCTGAGCAAAAAGTCATATTATGTCACGTATTTTTTTTTATTTGTTTTTTCGAAAAAAGCGGGCAGTTGTCTAGTTTCACGGTACCACAGATTAATAAATAGTTACTACGTAACGGTACGTTACGTTACTCTATAAAATAAATGATATAAGGTGGGGTAAGACTATCACCGGGGTAAGACTATCACTTGACTTACATCGACCGGGATTTGGACCGTGATTACCTTTTGTATTGTTTTCGAGCACCCGATATTTCGACGTATAATTCTAGTGAAACTAACCGTGAATAATTCAAAACTGTAAGTCTGTCACTTGTATGGAATCCTCAATATCCTCATACTGTTAGTCTTGCCCCGAGGAAAATAAACTAAGTCTTATTACCATTTTCTGAGCTAGCATTTAGTTTAGACCAAATTGGGAAAAACGCTAAGATGAGAGAGTAGAGAGAGAGAGACGTATGATACAATACATATAGTTAGCCGTAATAAAATAGGTATGAATGATGTTTCTTTCGAATCTTTCGTGAACGCCATATTCGGAGAATTAGTGAGTCGTGTCGGTATACGATAACATAATAGCAAGTAGCCATACTTATTAGCAAGCAAGCTCATGTAAAAGAAATTAGCAAGGTATTATTAACACCTATGTGTTATACTGTTATGTGTGTTATGTGTTATGTGTTTACTTGTGTGTGTATGTAACTATTTACGTCAAAGATAGATATAACTCCGTAATAGATGGATACAGTCTAAGAAAAAAAACGTGCCTCGAAAATCAAGAAAATTTTATTCTCGTTCAGAGGGCGCTACTAGCTTTGGCGTACTGTCGTATAGATGGCGTTGACGGTTTCGTTTGTTATTTAACAATTTTAACGCATATCAGTGAAGGAACATGGGTCAAAATCATAAAAATAATTAATGCAAATAAAAAAATCATTTATCCATATTTAAATACATTTTATCGTATTTTTATAAATCTACATTTTTAGTTTTAAAGTGTGTCGACAGATGGCAGTGAATTTACTGGGGTTACAAAATTTACTATGACAGTACCGCTCTAGTATAAGTTACTCTATGGTTACGTAACGCCATGCTATAATGTGGTGCAATTCATTTAGAACTACCGTATGTCTTCTTAGAATTGTATTGTTTGAAGATGATACTTATCAATATATCATTGTTATCGAGTTGACGAGTTGTCATGACTTTGTGGGATGATTAGATTGCATTGTGTTGATTTATGTACCAGCTGGTACAATGTCAAGCTTTGTTTCTACCAAAAGTAGCCAAAGTAGTCTACGTCCTGAAAGTTCCAGACCTGTAAAAACAACATGTTTGTCTGCTAATGTATCGTTCCAAACATGAATTAATTAAACGCATTCTATATTTGAAAGTGCGCGTGTGTGCGTAACTTACGCGTACACGCACTTCATTCAATATTTACTTTACATGTGTGCGTGTAGTGTACGACTGATACAGTTATTATTACATTTATATTTACCTAATGTACACGGTGATTTGGACTTTATGGTTTAGGATATAGGGTTGTTTTGATAGTAAATCAAATTTGGTCGAGTCAGGGAGATAACTAGGGACGCGATCTGGTACTTTTCCAATATTATTTATGATGGTATACAGAAATTGCGCAGTTGATTCTGATGAAGTGGAATCGATAATGTTGCCGATTTGATTGACTGTTTTCTGATTGATTATGATAATGTCGTCATTGGTTTGATGACAAAATTATCTTATTCTTAAGTGATAATCGCAAAAATAGACTTTTCTATCGATTTGTTCTAGCGATAGCGACGTCGCGGCGCAAAGGCGCATAATGACAAACGGCAAAAAAACCTGACATGTCTTTGTCTGGAAACCCGTGGGGACAAATTAAGTGTAGAATATGATTATGTATTTATTTATTTAAACTTTAATGTACAAAACATATACAATATTGTATCAGACTTAATGTTAAATGGCATTCTCTAGCAGTAAGATTAAAGAAGTTTTTTATGGGCTTTGGCATACGGATTTTTTTTGTCTTACCCCTCAAAAAAACCCTTCAATCTTACCCCAACGCACCATTTGCAGAAAGTAAAGTATATTTTTTTTCTTAGCAGGACGGTTTTGCCTATGCCTAAGGTTTATTTCAAACAAACCGTATTTCAAATCCCGAGAAGTCTAGTCTAGTGTCATTTCATTGATACATATTATGTTCCACCAGCCCCCCGCATAATTCGTAACAGCCATTAGAAATCTCATTCAATTACGTATCGTATTCACTTGTAATAAGTTCCAAATTCAAACTGGTTTCTTGATGACGTCACTTTCACCGTTACACAATTAGCACATTAGGTAAGTAATCAACGTCCTTGAGGAAATACGTCCTCCCCGCGCACTCCCCACGTCAGGGTACCAATAATAATCCATAATCCTACTATTTAAAGATGTGCCTATAATATCCATCTACCTATTATAAATATCTTCGCATAAATCTGCGAGTAATTGGAGTAATGTATTTTAAGTTTCTGTTAGTAGCTGTTTTGAATTCGCTAGACTAGAATGTCTTTGCCTGTAAAGATAGGTATTATCATGTATTATTATGAATATTATGATAAGTTTCCTCGACTTGGATCATCATCAAAACAATAAAGTGACTTACTGAAACTTCTGAGTTTCTAAATAAGAAATATAATTTTCTGAATATAAATAGTTCCTGAAAAGGAATGAATAGGAGTTATATTCGCGGGAACATAAAACATAAAAGATGAAATAAGTTTTTGGCAAAATTTCATTTTTGGTACAAGCTTTTATCGCTGACTGTACTTTTCTTTCCACAGGCAACTAATACTCATCGAGACGATTTTAAAAAACCAGAAACACAATTAGATTGCGTTTTTTTATCACAGAGTTCCTATGGCCACCTCCTGTCTCCATCATCAAAACAGCTTGATGGTACCATAATATTGCATTGTCACCCGACATATATACATTTAGTATGAAAAATTTATTTGTAAAACTAATTGACATATTTGTATTGTACCTACACTAAAATAATGTAATCTATCTCATGTATTTAAATATAATTAAATTAAATTTTGACGTGTAATATGTAACAATAATGAGTATGCAAATTTTCAGCTTCATTGGAAGTTGGGAATTTAAGTAAGTATAGGGTCTAATTCATGTCTAATCTAATTTAAAAAGAAAAATTACAAGTTGAGAACATCTTTTTTTCAAATCATAAAATAAATAAAAAATATAAAAAATAAAAATGAAAATACCAGAAAGTGGCAATAAAGGTTTGTCAGGTGTGGGGTTCGAACCCACGCTCCCTCTCGGGAACCAGAGCTTAAATCTGGCGCCTTAGACCACTCGGCCAACCTGACTTGTTGGAAGTGGCCAAAAATAGCAACGCCTTTGGCGAGCCTATACGATAACTAACTTTTTAACTTTATTGCTGGTGCCGTATCGAATTTTTATTTATTTTTTTGAATTAACGCCTCTTAGCTCATGATTAGAGCTAAACTATTGCAACAACATGATTATTTAACGTTGTTCATAGTTTTCCAAGTCTTCATATGACTTTTTATAGGTAAGTAGCCGTATTTTAAGTAAAATACGGCTAATTCTATCGGTTTATTCCTTAAATCATAATAATTATTAGTAGAAAACTTTGTTGACTATTATGACGCCATCTATGATCTTCGTGTGCAGTAGATTAGTTCCTCAGCGTATGGTAGTTTAGTGGCGCTTGGGTAGATGGCGTCAAAATCAATACTTGTACCTATTTGTGATTGAAAATAGAAATTACTTTTTAGCAAGTGCTTAGAATTCATTTTGTAGTATTCATTGATAATGTTTATGTGAATGTAGTATCCAAACAACTATTATTGTGCGAAATTAATTTAAAATTACGTATGTATTTATAGTAGCGAATAGGAGCTGTACAGAAAAATTCAGTTTAATTATGTTTTACCACATAAATGGATGTCACAATATATTTTATTCTTTGTAAAATGTAATGTAGGTAATAATAATATTAACCAAAGTAACTATAAAGGCGGTAGCCGACTTACGTTGTGGCGCCATCTACAATAACCACACAATAACGACGAAAAATGGTTAATATGGTTATGAATGTTACGATGTCTATTTAAAGTATAAATTTTATACTAAGATTAACAGTCTTTTTATTTTATAATTATTTACTTGTTTTTTTTCTGGCACGGACACTAGACTAAAGTACCAATTTCGTCCGTCCGTACCGTACACCCAACACGCCCACACATTCACTTCGCAACATCCTTATCTCAACGCCCTACGACTCATTTTCCAACGAGCTAGTGCTCGTGTAACTTTGCGCGGGGCACATTGCCCTACGCACACAATTCATAATGGCGGCGCGTTTCCGTCTTTTTGTGTGGAATGGACACAACATGTCCTATTGTCAGATGATTGTAATGATTTAGGATATGTGTATTGGTTGCCATTCGTGACTCAATAGTAAATGTGTCGTATTCCCGATAGTTCCAAAGTCATGCGCAGTATAACTTTTCTTAAGACGGTGGCGCCATCTGCCTTGCTTCAGTGGTTAAATGAAAAATCTTTTTTTTTTAATCAGACAATATCATGATAGCACAATAAGTAGGTAAATAACCCCTAATCATTTTCAGGTTTTAATTATGAATATTATCTAATAGCTTTCAGTGATGGCAGGTTGCCTGCAGTCGCTATCAGCCGTGCTAGCACATGATTGGCGCGAGAGTATCTCGCCGCGACATAGACTACCCGTCCCTCTTTAATTTATACAGTTAGTAAAAGACGGGTAGTCTATCTCGCGGCGAGATACTGTCGCGCTCGCGCTAATCATGACGTGCTTGGTCTACTGATCAGGTAATTCAAATAATTATATCAGGGCGGCCAAGGTATTCATATATATTCCAACTACGCCTCTATTATGAAGACTTTAAAGTACGTGTTCAGCTATTTTTGAGCACGTTGGTCGCTTTGATGTATCTGATTTCGATAGGGTAGTGTGTGGCCGCCGTGCCCGGAGCGGGTAACATCGGCGGCAGCGCGAGGAGCAGCGCGATAGCGCGATGAGTAGTGTGACCGTAGTAATATGGAGTAAAATTGTGATTTTCCATCGGAGAAGGGTACTTATGCTCCGTATGCATCAGGACCTTCTCTGATGGAAAGCCACAATTAGATGCAACGGCTGCCGCTAGGAATAACGTGGGACATAAGATTACGTGTGTTTGTGACAATGAGCGTCAGTTCTTCCTCCACCGACTTCGCACCTTGCCTGCCAATACTATATCCAAATATTTATGCGTGTGTGTGGTGTGTGTGTGTACTTCAGTGGAGCATATAATATATAATATCACTGATAAAAGTGATAAATGATAATATTAGCTAAATTTATTTAGCATGATAACGACGCTAGAAACAGAGGCAACCACAAGCGTCCACATGGACACAACAGGTTGCCCCATTACATCCATCTGAAACATTGGCATATTGGCAAACCGTTTCTAGATGGTCGCGTGGTTATCAGCCTTGTACACACGGCTGCAAAAGTGCATACCCACTGTATGATTACAATTCATTCACACTTTTGCAGCTCGCTGTTTACGTCAAATCATAACAACGATTAACAAAAAGAAAACACAAAATAATTTTAGCTCAATTTATTTAACGTGATAAGAACGCAACCGACAAACATTGTCCACCCTGGCACCATAGACGTTGCGCCATTGCACCCATCTTCAAAGCACTGACATACCGTCTCAAGATGGTCGTGGTTGTCGGCTTTATAGCAGTTGAGGTTTTGTGGAGCGCGCACCCAGCCGCAGCCGCGCGTTATCCGGAACTCAGAGTCGCGTTTTGTGTGATAGACTGAAAAATACAATCCATATCAATATTTTGTTAATAAGGATAAACGCGCAAAACTTAAAGCAGATGACTGCAATTGTTTAAAAACCTGACAAGTGCGAGTCGTACTCGCCCACCGAGGGTTTCGTACTTTTTAGTATTTGTTGTTATAGCGGCAACAGAAATACATCATTATGGAAATTTCAGCTGTCTATCACGGTTCATGAGATACAGCCTAGTGACAGACAGACAGACAGACATACAGACGGACAGACAGACGGACAGACGGACAGACGGACAGACGGACAGTGGAGTCTTAGTAATAGGGTCCCGTTTTTACCCTTTGGGTACGGAACCCTAAAAACATGTCTTTAGATATCACTTACTAGTCTGTACAATCTTCCTGCAAAAGTAGTTCTGCGGGACTATGACGCCCTGTCCACATTCAGCGAAGACCAGAAACCGGCGAAGAGTCTCCGGGTCGTAGCTGCTTGGGTCCAGGCACATGGTGTTGTTGACGCTGGTGCAGTCGTAACAGCGGATAGCTGTGGCTAACACAAATGGATAGTCATAAACAACAATTATCTTTTTTTTTTTACCTGACTTGGGCTCTATTGCACTAGGGCAATTAGAGCAGTAGGACTGTGTGGGGGGATGGTAGCCTGGGGAAAATCCAGGACCCTTCCGCATCACACCAGACGGTTTTGCTACGCTGGAATACTCCTAAAGAGTTTTCGCTCCAGCGCAGATCGGTTGAGCGGTCTCAACCTGATCTGAGGGTGTAAAGGGAATCGAGCTAATGGGAGTTTTGTCGCTGGTCCAACAATTATCATCTTTATTACTATCAAGAAGATATACCAAACAATTAAATAGTCGCAATCACAACCTGTACCACGCGACCAAATCGTAAGCGCCGTAAAATTCATGGCGCTTACGCGTTTAGGTCGCGAGACTCACGCTCCGCTTCTATGGTTATGCCAAAACGGCAGCAACTCATGGTGCAAAATACTGGTTCTCTGTGTCGGTTCTATACGTTAGTAATTCAATGGCAATTATGTATTCCGATATGCATAGATTTACCCAGAATAAGGGCTAAAAGCCAAGATTTGTTTAGTCCACAGGAGCGTCAAGTTTTGTTTTAAAATCTATCAATCTATATAGGTACATTGGTGTTTGACGATCGACGACGTTATTATTATTAAGTTTGACATATCTGGAAGAGATCCCTTATAGGGATAAGTCCGCCTTTGTACATTGTATATATTTATGTTCTTTTATTGTGTTTGTAATCTGTCTTATGTACAATAAAGTGTTTACATACATACATACATACATCTATAATAATTCAATGTTTTTAAGAATAATAATAACTGCATCAATAAATTGCTCCGATATTTAGATAAGGTAATACTTAAAACTTGACAATTTAAAAGTGCTTGTTGCTATAGGCCTATTTGAATAAAGAATATTTTGACTTTGACTTTGACATAGACCTTTATACAGGGTTTTGTATTATGTTTGACACTGACGAGTCTTCCGAACCACTCTACGTATGTTGCTAACCCCGAAATCGCGAAAACATCATATAATGCTCTCCTTTTTTAGATTTAGTTTAGTTTAGTTTACTTTTATTTTTATATTTATTTAGATTTATTGTAATTTTAAGTAGTTGGTATTTATTGTTTTATGCTGTATATTATGTTTTCAAATAAATAAATAAGAAAAAAAAATATAAATGCTCCATAGAAAACATCGACATATCATTTGCCGAAATGTATGAGGCAGCTTATGTAAATAAAATTATCGCGTTTTTGGTTTTGACACATAATCTACAATGCCTTTGAAAACTAGAGTTTCGAATGATTCACGGTTAGTTTCACTAGACTTATATTGACCGGGATATAGACCGTGATTACCTTTTGTATTATTTGTGAGCTCCCGATATTTCGACGCAGTTACATGCATCATGTTCACGGGTGACTGAAGATAGCGGGTGGGTGTCGTCGAAATATCGGGAGCTCACAAATAATACAAAAGGTAATCACGGTCTATATCCCGGTCAATATAAGCCTTTGAAAACGACTGTATAAAACAGGGTTAATGAAGGTCGGGTCAGAATAATCAGACAAACACTGACAACAGCAACACGTTTCGAGATAAGAAGCTTTACATCCTATCAATATTTACGTTGGTTTTTAAAACAGAGGTATAAAACTCGTATAAACTGAGCTCATATTAGAAGCGTTTAAGCTTGCTTTTGTAATTGCTTGGTTCATTAATTATCTTATTTATAGTATCATATAGACTGTTCTAAAACTTACAAGACTTGATATCAACTTACCAAACTGAAAGCCAGCTAACACCAGTACCACTTGAACAAAAAACTTCATCATTTTCTACAAACAGAATTTACTGTGCGACGGTTTATTACTAATTTATATTATACGTGGTGATAAACTCGAGATAGACTTACAAATAAGCCAATACTCAGTCTAGTCATTTTAAGAAGATGTAATAAGTTATCAACTTATCAAGTGTGGATGTACTTATTCATACCTACGCAAAAATATAACCAAACTGTAAATACTAAATATTGACAAAAATAGGTTCCCATGCGGACATTTTATACAAGTACGACATAAGTACCTATTGTACGAGTAGGTAGTCTAAAGATGAAGAAGAAGATATTAATAATAAGTAAGAGAAGGCAAAATAAAAAGGACAAAAAATATTTATTTTATTTATTTTTTATTATAGTCTCATTTGGTCGCATGAACCCTCCGCCAATTGCCAAAAAGCCGCTCTCATACAATATAAGACATATATATATATATATATATGTACTTGCGATTGTATGGTGGCGCTAGGTTCGTGTCACTTAAGACAACTTAAGATCATACTCGCATTGGCAACCAAGATGGTCAAAACACCAGCACACGGTATTCAGGTGGTCATCGTTGTACGGCCTTGTAGTAACTTTAGTATCTAAATGACCACATGACTCATTATGGAGTAAGGCGAAATAAAACCACACACAAAAATAACTTAGCGTTATTTATTCAAAATCACAGTACTGGCAACCATAATTATCCACCCCGCTACTACAGAATTCGCGGCGTTACATCCATCACCAAAACACTGGCACACTGTCTCGAGATGATCCTCGTTGTCCGCGTTGTAGCAGTCCCTGCGCGAGCGCACCCAGCCGCAGCCGCGGTGCACGCGCACCTCCGAGTCATGGCCCTTGTGGAGAACTAAAACAGATGAAATTAAGATTGGATGGAGTAAGAGAAACATTGAGGCAAAAAATTGTAGGGAATTCTCATACTGTTTCTCTACTGAGCAAAACAAACTATAGTTGTGTCTCTTACTCCACAATACCTTATACTATTATGAAGGAAATGAATTTAGTATGCCCCAATTTAATGGGTTTCATCAATCAGCAGTTCCACGATAGAGTCTGGCTAATTAAAGTTGAACCTGAAATAATCACAGATTTTTTGAAAATACCGCGTTTTTTCAGGTTCAACTTTCATTAGCCAGACCAAAGATAGATATATCCTCATTGGCCAGACTCTACGTCCAAAATGCAAGAATAGATCTACGCAATCTTTTTGAAAGGCTAAACGTTCCAAGAGTTACTACATATAAAAATATTCTCATATCATTATAGAATTCCCTCGATTTTCCCGGGATCCAATCATCAAACCCTGACCTAATAATAATGTCAGTGTTGGCGATTCGTGGGCGATTCAGACGTGTCAACGTGTCAAAATGTAACTTGTAGCTTGACATATTGCTGGGGACTTCCGGTTCGAATTCGAACGCCATCTTGATAGTAGCCTCGTGATTAATTACTTTGTTTTTTGCTCATTAATATTGTTTAAAGTGTAATATCGATAGCTTTATTATACAGTAATCTAATGTAGTAGTGTGCAGTGAATGGAGAATTAATCTCAAAGCGTGTTTAACCACCATTTTGGAGTCAACGACCGGTAGTCCACGTGCTTCTCGTAAAATCCAGCTATCGGTTTTACGAGTCAACTACAAATAATAACTACCGAACAACGTCGTGCTCTAAGACATAAGATAAGATAAGAGATAAGATATTTTAGTGACATTGATATTAATTTTATTGAATTTTGTTTTTATTGTATTTTGTTTGATTTAATTTCACTTCTTTTCAATTTTTTTATTAATTAATTTATTATTAAGTTTATTGACATTCGTTATATAGTGTATAATACTAACCATATATTTAAGCTTTATATGTACTAACAACAATGATCTCAGTTGGTCTATGAATAAAATTAAATTAAATTAAGAGTATTTAGTATTTCTACCTCTAACCGTGTCTGGCTAGAGCCCTAGGGGCCCATTATTTTATTATTTACCGTACACTGGCTGAAATATAAATTCGATCCCACGTGGATCCCACTTTGACGTTGGCGAAATCATCGACAGTATCGATGGAGCCATACTACCTAAAGATTGATTGATTGATTGATTGACATATTGCTGACATTGCTTTATATTGACATTAAATTAATATTTACTATAATAATTTGACAAATTAATTTACTCAGCCATTATTAACGGTGCATTGCTGACTTTGCTATTGTTGAAGTTCCTAAATTAATTTATAAGACTAACTTATTACTTCAATTTATTATATTATCTTAATTATTATGTAAACTAGCTTTAATAGAATAGAACTGTACTTTGTGTGCCCTAACAGGGTGTCATAAACTGGCCAATGTAATGTCACTAAGTAATAGTATTATCATACAGAACGGCCACGCACCGCCCCGCCCCGACTCGAATTATACCTCGCCCCGCGACAGCAGATTGACGGCCGTTTGCCGGCCGCTCAGTACTATTATTTAGCTTGAATCATCCTTTAGACAAGGGTGATTCCAGGCCTAAAGTTGATATTGTCTGAAATCCCGACGAAACCCGGTCGAGTTATCAATTATCACACAACACACAGTGGCAGTGGCTAGTTACCTACTCTAACAATGGCAGTTATACAGGCATCGACTGACACAAACTCGCGCCAGCTCTATTATTCATGTCAATCAATACGTTACATGCTTCTGCCCGCGACTGCGTAAAGGATGACACACTAGAATGCTTCAGGTCCGGGCCAAGGCGTCCAACACTTCGATTTTAATGATGATTTCTATAGAAAGCGTAGTGTCCGACCGGACGCCTCGGCTCAGACCCAGACTGTTCTAGCGTCTCATCCTTTAGTCATTTATTCAATATTGCATTGTCATGTACATAATAAGGTGTTACATTACATTGGCCAGTTCATGACACCCTGTTAGGGCACACAATAGTACAGTTCTATTCTATTAAAGCTATTAGTCTACATAATAATTAAGATAATATAGTAGTTTAATAACCTATAAGTTTGTCTTATAAATTTATTAAGGAACTTCAACAATAGCAACGTCAGCAATGCACCGTTATAATAATGGCCGAGTGAATTAATTTGTCAAATTATTATAGTAAATATTAATTAATTTCTATGATCGGTAATCACATACTTTCTATAGAAAATGTAGTCTCGGGCACATCTGTCTAGACTACTTCGGACCCAAACCGTTCAGCGTGTCATCCTCAAAATGATGATTTCCGTTATAAACATTAGATACTGAAGTTTGAAGTGGTTTCGTGCAAGGAAAGATTAAAGTAATGGTGTTAGAAAGACAGGAACGGGCCAATTTGAACAAGATATCTGATATCAACTAGATATGAAACAGAAACGATAACGAGATATTTAAGAAAGTTATGTCAAATTTGACATTTCCGCGATTCCGAATGTCCTCTTGAAAGATCTCTTTAAGATTTGCTTAAGATATTACTTAGACATCCAATGGATATCTAATGGATATCCCAAAACGTCACAATAATTGTAGCGTGAAATGACAGTTGGTTTCTCGAATCGAACTGCAAAAAATGCAAAAATTAACTAGTTGAGAACTAAACTGTGACTAAACTATAACGTATCTATTAGATCTCGTATTGTTCTCGTTCGAATTGACCGGGAAGACTCTACCTATATCCAGTAGAGGTAGAGGTATTTTGCTCATAATCAAGGTGCTGTCATTTAGAGGAATCCAAACGTCAGATAGGGGAGGTTAACCAAAGAAAGTTGACCCATAGCAACCCGAGACATTTTGGCGCTCGAACGAAGAGAGTGCGACAATAGTTCGAGGGTGAAATACAAACTGTAGGGTAAACATACTAGTCTGAATGATCTTCCTGCAGAAGTACTCCTGGTTCCCATGGGTCCCACAGTCGGTGAGGCTCATGAACTTCTGGAGGGTGTCCTTGTCGTAGATGGTGGGGTCCAGACACATGGTGTTGTTCACGCTGCTGCACTCGTAACACTGGATCGCCCTGGCTAGATAATAATTTTTTCACCTCAGCAGCACGAACAAGCCTACTTTCGTCACTCCCTGGAGAGAGGAAAGTAGTGCGACTTTCCTTACTCCAGGGACTGACGAAAGTGCTACTTTCCTCACACCAGGGAGTGAAACAAAGTAGCCTTTTAATTTAGTGAGGGCCATGAACTGCCACTTCATACTTCTATTACAATTTTTTTCTTTGTATTATTCTGTGTGTGTGTTTTAACCTTTAATATGTTCTCACTACTGAGGTGAAAAATTATATGTGCAACACGAGAGCAAAGTTGTTTTGCATCTCTTGTTTTTGAGTCCTTCGCTACGCTCAAGATTCTAACTTAGAATGGAATCTTTCGCTTTCTCGGGACTCAAAATAAACACTAGCAAGAAAAACCAACTTTCCTCTCTTGTTGCACAAATAACTATTACAAGCTTATATAAAGCTTTTACCGTACTAGTTAGGTAAAATTTAATATAGGTATGAAGTTGTTTTATTTACATATGATCACGTTTTACACTTTATACGTAGTTTTACTTTACGTTAGATCCGATATTAGGGTCACTAGAGGTCATCATACGCGTTTTAATCACGTTTTGAACTAAAATAGATATAGATAACGAATGGGAACATTCCTACTGACCTCTAATAATTAGCTGCATGTAAACAAACTTACGTCGGAATAGATTGTAATAGCTGTAAATATTTATTGATAAACTTTTGGCGGGTACATAGAGCTACAATTATTTTATTGTATACTATATATCCTTTCTCAGGGCTCAAGCTATCTTCATTCTCCAACACAAATTTCATCTAAATCTGTTCAGGGGTTTCAGTGAGAGGAGGGCTACTCTACTATACTTATAACTTATAATATTATGATTGCGTAAGTCTAAAGTCTAAAGACATCAGGGGCCCATTTCTCGAACGGTATTAGAGTAATATTATTAGTGTATTGTCATGACAATCCATACAATTTGACAGTTCGTGGACTAATAATATTAGTCTAATATCGTTCGAGAAATGGGCCCCAGCAGGTTAGGTTTCCGATGAATGAAAACATCGTAAGAGCGCTCCACAATCCGTATCGGGTTTATTCCCTCGCTAGTGTGATAACTGCATGATAGTGATAAAATAACATATTCACTAAAACAAATTAGGACACTTACCATATTGTACACACGTCGACGCTAACAACACACTAACCAAAAATTTCAACATTTTTAGTAAACTACGAAAAGCTTTTCACAAAACGCAACAATTGACAGGATACACTTTGTATTTATCGATGTGGATAAAAGGATATCTTATTTATCGTTGTGGATAAAAGGAGATATAAAAGCGGGTTTTCGAGGAAACGCCAATATGCCATTACGGCGTTAGTCATCAAATCCGCCTTTTAAGTTCATCCGATGACAATCCGCGGCCCTATTCTGATTGGATGCGATTTGGTGTAGTGATTAGAGACACGTAAATTTCACATGTTATAGGGTCTTTCCTGACTCTTCCTTAATTTGGCAATATCCACAATACTGTACACCACCTTTGACCCCCTTTTTATATATATATTTTTTTAATTAGAACAATTTATTACGACTACTGATCGCAGAGGAGGCATGAACTCGCGACTTTTCTGTTTTTGGTCATAAAGGTAATGCTTCTAATTCTGTTTTTGGTCATAAAGGGTTAAATGCTTTAATAACAAGATTTATATGGGGGAAATATAATATTTGCTGGCTTGAACACAAAACTTGTTTTCAAACTACCCTTCGGACACAATAAATAAAAAAACGCAAAACAATTATGGATTGCCATTAATCTGGTTCGAAGGACCAATTTGAAATACTTTGTGACAATACCTGACAATATTTTTTTTAGTTTCGTTTTCTTAATTTGGAAATTTCAAACAACACAATAACCACCGGTTGTACCATTTATTTCTCTTAATATGTACATTAAAACTAAAATACACATATCAGGAACATTAAGTTATACAATTCCACACACACTTTCATTAAAGTTCGTTGCACTTCGTTCAAGCCCGCCAACTTCTGATAAAAACCAAAATGGCGGCGAGCAAGGTGACAGCTGTCAGTTTGACGTCTCGTAGGGCTGCGGCGGCGTTGCACATGTCACCGAAGCACTGGCAGACGGTCTCAAGATGGTCCTTGTTGTCGGCGGTGTAGCATTCGCGTTTGTGCTTCACCCAGCCGCAACCTCGGGTTATTCTGACCTCTGGCGTGTGTTCGGGGTGGAGAACTGGAAACAAAAAAGCTTTTAGCATGTGCAGACTTTAAAACTCCTAAAAAGAAGTCAGACAGAAGAAGGAGAATGCTCTAAGATCGGAATTCAGGAACTGTTGATTTAAAGCAGATCACGACTGTAATAGTTGTGGAAATCCTTAAAAGTTTTTAGCTTTGGTCATTATGCAAGACTGCACAACATTTTTTTTATTTACCTTTTTTACGTATTTTTGTTTATGATATTTGATTGTTTTGTCTATTTTTACTCTTCGTCAGATTACATTTTGTTTATCCATTTTTGAAGGCACTGGTTTTCCAGTGCCGTATTATTATAGTCGTCTATAAAAGTCGTATTTTTCAGTTGATATGAAGAGGCCAGCAAACAAAGCTATATTGAAAGGATTCTGAGGCCTACAGTCCCTACAGAGACTCAGGAACAAATACTAAAATTTTTGAGTTGGAAAAAAGTGTCAAAATTTTAATTCAAAGAACCATGCACCAGCATATCTGTATTTTGCAGAATATTTGGATGTTTTTAAATAGTTCCATGGGAGTCACGCAATGACATATCCTGTGGAGGACCTGAGGGTCAATGAGAGTATCGTGTGACACGCACTCCGCAATTGTCCTTCTGATGATTCCGAAAACGAATGACTCGCAACATTAGAGGCAGTAGCCAAGATGACAAATAAAAATGCATCGAGAAGTCTCGTGATAAGTAATTTCTGGACGTTGGGTACGTATTTGAGTTTCGATTGGCATTTTCTATTGGTACACGATTGTCAATTGGATAAGTCTACTGCTTGGCTAGGGCGGGTTGATAAGTTTCCGAAATGAAGACGAAAACACAAAGATATTTGAATCTGACTAATTTATTTTTCTACATATTATACATATGCTCCTTCTAGCATAATATAACTAAACCGAGGCTTTTCCGGAGCCATTATTCCATTTTGATAAAGTTTTCTGTAAAGGCCATCAAAATAGACATTTTTGGCGTCAATTATTTTGGTGCTGGTGGATTTTTTGTCGTATTAGCCATTAATGAAATTTGGACACATACGTAAGTCGCGGGGGTCCAAATCCTGCAAATGTGGCAAATAGAGTATTAATTCGAAGCAAAACTTCAATTTTTGCCGTCGCAACGGTAGCCGTGTGAATCGGCGAGTCATCGTCTTTATAACCCAGGTAGCATTTATACGTCATTATGACGTCCGTTACGTCATAGTGACGTCATAAAGACCTCATTATGACGTCGCTGACGTCACTTTGCTACCTGGGAAGTACAAGACATACAAGGGCACAATACAAAAATTTGCTGCACCAACCTCCTTGCCACTCTTATATTTATAAAAAGAACTGTAACAATATGTGTATAACCATGTATAATAATTTACCTGACGAAATTAAATTAGAAACTAGTAATATATTTAAAATTAAGCTGACACAATGGCTCCAAGAAAAATGTTTTTATAGTATTAACGAGTATTTGACAGAAATAATATAATTAGAGATAATAATCATATTTGTAAATAGGTAGAATTCTAGATTTAAGTAGGTAAAAATAAGTGATGCTTAGCAGCACACTGCATGTATAATTTGCACACCTGCATACAGGTTGGACATGTGGCACTACTGTATTTTTAAGACCTTTTATTGTAACCGTGTTCTTGCAAATAAAAATTTATGATTTATGATTAAGGGCTGCAGCGGCAGCTAACATGCACAAAGCTTATTTTTGACAAATACTCTAGTAATATAATGAAAACATATTCCGGCGAGCTGTTTACAATCTCTGCTGTCTCCCTAGGTACTTATCGACGACTTTTTAATGCAATATTTCTTTTGGTCGTTTTTGGGATAGACACCTTATTTGGTCTCCAACTCCTGAGACACGCCATTGACGCTTTCTCGTCTTTGTATGAAATCATAAACCCAAATGCGAACGGTATTAACAAAAGAAGGTTAAGAGTCCCCTATGGCACGATGTAACACAGTTTTAAGTAATGTGGGTTTCCATTTTTCCTTTTTAAACTTAAAACTGTATGACAACTCGATCGTCAGTTTTCTCCACGTTCACGAAAATGGAAAGCTGACTCACTTCAAACCTCAATATATTTTTGAAAAATAAATAAACATGAACTATTTTTAAAAATACTTAATTGAGGAAAATTGCTTATTACGATACAGAAGGGAACTATATCAATATTTTGAAACTTAATTGTCGTTTCGGTTTTTTATTAACCCACCCTCGTAATAAAACAGATGATGCGTAAAAGTTTCGATCAAGTTTTATTAAATTGTAGAAAATAGAATAGAGACATTAATAAGTACTTCCAGATTTAACTGGATTTTAAAATGTACTTAATTTGGGTAGGTACTGGTCATTTTATTTTAGGTGAGTTATGATATCTAATATCAATTGCTTTTTTGGTAAATTGGCTGGTGATATTTTGATAATCCTCGATGATGATTTTGTCAAAATTAAATTAATTTATTACCGCCGTCAAAACAAGGTGCTCATATTTTTTTAACAAGCCTGTAAAGCCAAGGATTAAATGTACATGTTGAGTTTTAGAGCATCCTTATACTTAAAAACCGGCCAAGTGCGAGTCGGACTCGCGTTTCAAGGGTTCCGTACATTACACAATTTAAACAATGTATTTTTTATGTAAAACGTGAGTGATGTGTCTTTAAAAAACCCGTAGGGGTCGGATCAAAAACTAAGTAAATAAGCCCGACTCACGCTTGACTGCACATTTCTAACAGGTTTTCCTGTAATCTATAGGTAAAGATCTATTTTGTGTATTTTTTTCAAAATTTTAGACCCAGTCGTTTCGGAGATAAAGGGGGGGATGGTAATTTTTTGGCTATTTTAATAACTTCTAAATTGTTTATCCTAAAATTATAAAAAATATATATCTGAGATTCTCACAATGAGCTCTTTCATTTGATATGTAACACAATATAGTTTGAAAAACTTTATTTTTTATTTTTTTCATTTACTCCCCAAAAGTGGTCCCCATGCTAAAATTTTATTTGTTTACGTTACATGTCCATCTTTGGGTCACAAACTTACATATGTATACCAAATTTCAACTAATTGGTTCATTAGTTTCGGAGAAAATAGGCTGTGACAGACGGACAGACAGACAGACAGACAGACGCACGAGTGATCCTATAAGGGTTCCGTTTTTTCCTTTTGAGGTACGGAATCCTAAAAATTACGTCTTTGACGCAGACGAAGCCGTGGGGTCAGATAACTCAGTTAAATACATACTTTTTAAAACATCAGAATCTGCACGTTGCACGCACTGTTAAATCTGCATTATGTTATGCGACAATTCGCTATTGTGTCGCCATTAACGCCCGACACGCATTGCCTGCATTCTGCAATTATTTATATCACGTGACTGCGTCACATTATGTAGGTACATAATGTACCAGAGACCGTCGGCAGTGGAACTGGAACCTTATTGGTCGCACACAGTACGGTTCCCAATTTAAGGAATTTCCTTCCGCGAATGTCTCCAGCTGTGGAATGAACTCCCTGTCGAGGTTTTCTCGAGGACCTACCTACTGAATGTCTTCAAATAGAAAATGTAAACAATTCTAAATTATTGGCTTGACTACAGCCGTCTAGGTCTTACCATCAGCAATGCCGGATTAACAAATAAGCAAATTAGGCAGTTGCTTAAATCACCACTAGAAGATTCCTGATGGATGACCCCAGAGAGAGAGAGCGGCACCAATGTCTAGAATGTTTAGGGGGTTTCCAAGTCTGCGTTCCTGCAGAAGAACTGTTTGCTGATGCTGTTGGGGAGCGCTTTCGAGCAGTCCACCACTGGTATAATAGTATCCATTGTCAGGCACAATTGTTGGTTGTAGCAGTCATTGATTACTTACTTGTTTGCGTGATTTTTCTGCAGAAGAACCGTTTGCTGATGCTGTTGGGGAGCGCTTTCGAGCAGTCCACCACTGGTATAATAGTATCCATTGTCAGGCACAATTGTTGGTTGTAGCAATAGTTGATGACTTACTTCTGCGTGATCATGCTATAGAAGAACTGTTTGCTGATGCTGTTGGGGAGCGCCTTCGAGCAGTCCACCACTGGTATAATAGTATCCATTGTCAAGCACAATTGTTGGTTGTAGCAGTATTTGATTACTTACTTCTGCGTGATCTTTCTGCAGAATAACTGTTTGCTGATGCTGTTGGGGAGCTCCTTCGAGCAGTCCACCACTAGTATAATAGTATCCATTGTCAGGCACAATTGTTGGTTGTAGCAGTCATTGATTACTTACTTGTCTGCGTGATTTTCCTGCAGAAGAACTGTTTGCTGATGCTGTTGGGTAGCGCCTTCGAGCAATCCACCACGGGGACGATGGCGTTCATCCTGGGCAGGTGCAGGTCCAGGCACGCCGAGTTGTTTGCGCTGTTGCAGTCGAAGCACTTGATGGCTTCACCTGGAGAACATTACATTGAGTAATTATATTTGTTGTCGAGTAAGTCCTTTCCTAGTGATTCGTGGCAACAAGCCGGGTAACCACTGGGAAGATGATGATAAACACATTTATTAGATTACATAAATGGAAGATTCGTTTTAAATGTATTGGAAAGATAAAAAACCCCTATGTTCAAAGCCATGTTTTAATTGAGTAATAATTAAGTAGGCTATTATTGTGTAATTAAAAGACTAGCCAAAGGCTAATAAATGACAAATCCAATTATAAGATTCACTCAATATTTGACGAGTATCTACTAACTATCGGGTGTAGGTACCTAACAAGAGCTGTAACTAGAATCCAATAACGATATACCCTTTTCATAATTTTATATTTCGACTAAATTACTGACTGATTTGCTGATAGATATTTATTGCATTTTATGTGGCGAGGTAACAGCTAAGTGCTTCAAAAACGTTCTTAGTTTCAAGTGGTTTCAACGACCTCCTTTTAAATTCAATAAACTTAAAAGCATTGCGGGACAACTGCGACTAGAAAAGTATAAAAACTTAATAAAATGGATACTTGCATGTAGTAGAGAAGAACACAGGCAAAAGAACGCTAATAATAACGTGCGCTTTGTTTGCCATGACGAACGCCTCGCGATCTCAGCAAATACAAATTACAACGATTTAACAAATTGCCGCGTAATTTTCTTCAGGCGCTTAACGACTATTACAATAAATTCTAAGCTTAATAAAGACTGTTCGATGTTACGACTTGTTTCCTTAATAAATAAATTCAGGTACAAGACATAAGTCTTAAATTAAGGAATCGTTCCGCTTCAACAGAAGCTGGTTGCGAACTGTGATGAAGACGGTTGTACATCAGTTTATAAGTGTGTCACTTATTGTGCTCCGTTTGCACTTACAAAGGAGCAACTGGTTTCGTTCGGATCAAATTCTAGGTGGAAAGGTATTCAGGTCTGGGAAAGGAAACATTAATAAAGTGGTGAATATATTTGCGAGCCGTTTTGTGGTATTTTCTTGAGAGAACCGACGAGTCCTTTGTGCTGTTTGGGTATTGTTTCTAACAACGGCTGCCGCTGCACTAAGCAGGGCCAGATAAGATCTTGGCTAGTTTATTTGGATGAAATTGTTTGCGTAGGCACGCCCCACTCCAATCTACACAGTGGGTGTATGCAAATCAGTATAAGTAGACCTATTTACTAATAATAATATGTACGGTATCAAAAACCTATAGATAGTGAAGGTCAGAGCCACAAATATATCGTAACACATACTTAGGTATTTCCAAAGATAGATTTGGTATTTCTATGGTAACAAAGGTGGTTTACGACGTGATAACTTTTTAACTGTTTGATACTGACTGTCTGTACAGTCGGTTCTATATAGCTAGTACCTTATGGCATAGAGTAACTTATACTAGAGCGGTACTGTCATAGTAAATTTTGTAACCCCAGTAAATTCACTGCCATCTGTCGACACACTTTAAAACTAAAAATGAATATTTATAAAAATACGATAAAATGTATTTAAATATGGATAAATGATTTTTTTATTTGCATTAATTATTTTTATGATTTTAACCCATGTTCTTTCACTGATATGCGTTAAAATTGTTAAATAACAAACGAAACCGTCAACGCCATCTATACGACAATAAGCCCAAGCTAGTAGCGCCCTCTGAACGAGAATCAAATTTTCTTGATTTTCGAGGCACGTTTTTTCCTTAGACTGTATCCATCTATTACGGAGTTATATCTATCTTTGCTTATGGTGACGTGGGTATATGTACTTACTTAAGTTGGGGCACTTAGAGCGTTTTCATATAGTACATTGTAGATACACTACCGCTCATAACTATTTAGGCACTCGTAATTTTTTCCATACAATTGTATACAAAATCGACTTTCAGAATCATACCGCTAAGTCGCAGTCGGGTAACAGTTTTTTATGGAGTTTGCTTTTTTAATTTAACAGACATATCGAGCTTCAAAATGATGTGCATAATATTCGTGTACATCGCCTATTTACCAAATGGCAAGCGTAAAAAAAATCCATAAATCGTTTTCCAGTACAAAATCGTTTTATTTTGTATGAACTAGTACATAAGGGTTTTTTAAATCGTTGCATAAAAAAAACTCAAAATTTTAAAGGATATCTTTGGCAACAATTTGAGGCTCAATATATATTTACCTAAATAAAAATTCAATCAGACATGTAAGAGAGTCATATGCCTGCGATCGAACAGTATGATTTTGAAATAGTTATTTGTGCAACAAGAGAGGAAAGTTGGTTTTTCTTGCGAGTGTTTATTTTGAGTCCCGAGAAAGCGAAAGATTCTATAATCTCAAAAACACGAGATGAAAAATAACTTTGCTCTCGTGTTGCACACATAATTTTTCACCTCAGTAGTGAGAACATATTAAAGATTGAAATGTATTTCGAATTACACAGAATAAACAGAAAAAAAAAGTATTATAATATGTACGATACGATACGAGACGACCGGACCGGACCGGACCGGACCGTACCGGACCGGACCGGACCGTACCGTACCGTACCGTACTGTACCGTAGTATGAAGTTCATGGCCTTCACTAAATTAAAAAGCTACATTGTTTCACTCCCTGGAGTGAGGAAAGTCGCACTTTCCTCACTCCAGGGAGTGACGAAAGTAGGCTTGTTCGAGCTGCTGAGGTGAAAATATTTTTTGTATACAATGGTATGGTGAAAATTGCGGATGCCTAAATACTTTTGAGCGGTAGTGTACAAATTGCATCCGATATCGGATATAGCATCCTCAAGATTCAAAGAAGTTATAAATAATCTTTGGAATAATGAAGGATCGCACATATAGAGTTAGACCAAGATATTTCTGTATCGTATTTGCGATGATAAAGTGTGGAAATTTCTTCATTAATATTAGATTTCTATGGAAATATATTATAATTTTTCGCTTTTTCGCTTCGATTTTTCGCTCCCGTAAACCCCCATTATAGCAAATTTCAATGAAATCGTTAGAGCCGTTTCCGAGATCCGCGAAATATATAGGTAGGTATATATCGTCAGGTGACAACCGAAACTCACTAATTATATACTAAATAAAACCGGCCAAGTGCGAGACGGACTTGCGCACGAAGGGTTCCGTACCATTACGGAAAAAAACAGCAAAAAAATCACGTTTGTTGTATGGGAGCCCCATTTAAATACGCACGAAGCGTTTTGCTTCCACATTTCTTATGCGAACTGCCAAGGAGTGGAACGCCCTGCCCGAGTCTGTGTTTCCGCATGAGTACAATTTGGAGCTCTTCAAGGCAAGAGTTAATAGGTATCTCATAGGTAAGCGTGCTCCACCGTAGACCACATCATCACTTACCATCAGGTGGGATCGTGGTCAAACGCCTGCCTATTCATCATAAAAAAATATATAAATATATTATTCTATTTTTAGTATTTGTTGTTATAGCGGCAACAGAAATACATCATCTGTGAAATTTTCAACTGTCTAGCTATCACGGTTCATGAGATACAGCCTGGTGACAGACAGACAGACGGACAGACGGACAGCGGAGTCTTAGTAATAGGGTCCCGTTTTTACCCTTTGGGTACGGAACCCTAAAAAGAACTAAACAAAAATCAACCTTATTTCGGTGGTCATACGGTTCGGTGGTCACTATCGCTATGAAGTTCATAGCGATAGTATGAACTAATGCTAGTAATTAGTCATTTAGTCATTTATTCAATATTGCATTGTCATGTACATAATAAGGTGTTACATTTTATATAGCCAGTTCATGACACCCTGTAAGGGCACACAATAGTACAGTTTTCCTATTCTATATATTAGTGAGTCTTGATTGTCATCTGACGATATATGTACAAGAATTGTTCGTTTAAATGTATAAGATGAAATAGATGTTTCAATTACAATCATTTGGCCTTATTCCTTAACCCTTTTTTTTATCGCCGAAGACGTCATCTGACGAGCGCGACTACAGGCCAATATCAACCTTCGTGAATTACGATAAGGTTCACGATCACGATAAACGTGGCATTCAGAGTTAACACACGCCGTCCTGAAAATGGGAAATCATAATTTCCTACTGGACGTAACGTGTTTCTATTAAACGTTTCCCAACTCATACTTACTGTATGGCGGATAACCGGGATTTGAATCCGGCACCACTTACGCGAATAACGGCGTAATTATGATAATCTAATTTCCTGTCTGGCAAATGATTGCATGTCTGCCTGTCTGGACTGATTACAATCACTCGTGACTCAGGTCTTTGTGACTAGAAGGGTCTTTGGCCCTGCTATAGCAAAGACAGTTATTTGTTTTACAAGGGGACAAAGTCCTCAAAACTCCTCATTCCTCATGCTAACATTGATAGATCGGTACAAAGATTTTAATTTCGGATCCATTTTGTAGGTACCTTATCACAGTGACAATAGTGTGAGGTATCTACCCAGGTAGCATTTATACTTCACTGTGACGTCAGTTACGTCATTATAAATATTATGACGTCGCTGACGTCACTTTGCTATCTGGGTAGCGACTTTCATACTGATTGTCACTGTGACAAGATACGAAATGGATCATAAATTATAATCCTCGACCGTACTGAGCAAGCGAATGATTCCAAAATGGATGTGATTCGAAAATTGGAATCTTGAAGCCTAAGTTGTATTCATTTTTGAAACTGTACCCTGCTGATAAAGTTTATTTAGAATAATTAGGGATGCTATTATTCTAATAGAGAATATTAGGGCAAGCACGCAAGTTAGTAGCCCAGCTATTTGTGATAGTCCAGTACTAACTACTATGTAAATCAGTAACTATTTCAATGAACCCTCCTCCTATGATGATTTACTCCTGCTTGTAAATTGTTTCAGTGAAACGTCAATACGATATGTTACAGTGAAAACAATTAGAAACGTATTCTCTGACGTCATAATAAATCCAACTCTTATAAATGAGTTTTTTGTTTTTATTAAAAAAATAATTTCGTGTAGGAATTTAATATCAATAGGAAACCCCTACTAAAAAAGATCAGATTTATATTGGATAGAACAATCTCAAGCATAACGCTCGGTGAGGTTTGTGAATAACGAGGTGTTATATATATCGCTTCGACAACGAAACGCTTTGTTTCTCTATCGCTCTGCCATATTAGTGCATATTAGTGTGTTAATTTGTATGTCATGTCCTTTTTATATTGGTGAGCAATAAAGAAGATTGGTATTGTATTGTATTAGTGCGACAGTGACAGTTGCGTTTCGATCGCTACGAATCGTAAGCGACTTGCATGTTGGCAACCACTAAATAAGTAAATACGCATATTAATTAAGTACTTATACTGGTCAATTCGAACAACGTGATAATTACTAGATACGAGAACAATACGAGATCTAATTAGATACGTTATAGTTCAGAATCAGAATCAGAATCATCGCATTTATTCGTGATAAACTATAACATACAAAAGTATAAAAACAACAAAGAAATCCATACTAATATTATAAATGCGAAAGTCTGTCTGTCTGTGTGTTACCTCTTCACGCTTAAACCACTGAACCGATTTAGTTGAAATTTGGCACAGAGATAGTTTGTGTCCCGAAGGATAGTTTTTATCCCAAAAATCATCCCTTAAGAGGGTCAAAAGCGGGGTGGAATTGATATAATTAATGAATTTCCTGATAATGTGTGTAAGCAATTTCTCAAATTGAATGTTTTCCATTAGACTTTATCCAGGCGCTATTCTTACTCTAGCTGCGGTTACTAAGTTCACGCAGACGAAGTCGCGGGCAAAAGCTAGTATAAACATAAAAATAAATAAATAGTTTACCACGAAATTCTAGCTTATTCTAGGTTTTAGTTCTCAACTAGTTATCTTTTGCAGTTCGATTCGAGAAACCAATTGTCATTTCACGCTACAATTATTGTTACGTTTTGGGATATCCATTAGATATCCATTGGATGTCCAAGTAATATCTTAAGCAAATCTTAGAGATCGTTCAAGAGGACATTCGGAATCGCGGAAATGTCAGATGTGACATGACTTTCTTAAATATCTCGTTATCGTTTCTGTTTCATATCTAGTAGATATATAGTTTTGATATCTAGATCATTGTTCGAATTTGCCCGTCAGTTGCTTAAACGTTAGCAGGAAGAGAACCCTCAAAGGAATTAGTTCGTCTTTGTACATATTTATTGTATTCTCTCTTTGTTATGTAGGTAGAGTCACCACACGGGATTGTTATGCCATTTAGGGTTCTTGGTAATTGGAAAGTCTATAACGTAAGTATTGAATAACCAATCTATCTGGGACCCTTAAATGCGAACCAATCGCGGAGCGTGTACAGTCTCGGGCATAAACATATATACAAAATATACATTCCCAAAGTTTCAAAAACATGTGTACGCTCTTACATCTTAGACAATAAAGTCGTGTTCACATATTTTTGAGCCATTTGTCTGGATCGATATGATACTGTACCCGGCTATTTTTTTCCGAGCCACTGCTCCCTACCCTACCCTAGTCTTGGCTTATCTTAGAAAACGGGTCGAGGTCAAACCACGCAAGGTGCATATTTCACGGTGACTCTAATGAGATGCACTTAGGTGTCTGACGCTAAGGCCGAGTCCCTTAGAGCTTAGGTCTTAGACTGATTAATGGAAGCTAGCTGATCCTAGTGTTGTTTAATTTTAACTAGCTGGATTATAAAATAAGTTTAGAGCAAAAATTTACTTTTTGGTAAAAGCTTTTATTGCTGACTGTACTTTTCTTTCCACGGGCAACTAAAACTCATCGAGACAATTCTAAAAACCCCAAACACAATTAGGTTGCGTTGTTTTATCACAGAGTTCCTATGACCCCTCCTGTCTCCATCATCAGATCAGCTCGATGGTTCCATAATATTGCATTGTCACCCGACTTACGTAAGTGTGCAAATTTTCAGCTTCATCGGAAACCGGGAAATGGGTCAAACTTAACTTGCAAGATTTGACCCTTACAAACATGTTACATACATACTTACATAGGTATGTACATTGCAAGTTAATAAAAGCTTGTAATAAATGAGGACGCCACTTCCTACGAAACTGTCACATTTTTGACGTAAAATGCTTAAACATGGCAACAGTTTAGTAGAATTTTTTTTAGTTCCATTTTATATAATTTCTACAATTTTATGTCGCACTATTAGTACGTTACGTTACGACGTGCTACGCCGTAGCACGTAGCAATTAAGTATAGTTGGTCAAGCAAATCTTGTCAGTAGAAAAAAGTGCGAAATTCAAATTTTCTATGGGACGACAACCCTTCGCGCCTACATTTTTTCAATTTGCCGCCTTTTTCTACTGAAAAGATTTGCATGACCAGCTATATCTAGTAGATAATTAAATAAACATTTTGAAAAGTCGGTACCCCTAGTGTAAATTTCATTCTATATCGTGACGTGACGTATCCGTTTCCGTAGTGTAATTTTGTATGGCGTTTTGAGTTTTCAAAACGTCCCGCTTGGCGCGCTGTTCAAATCCCATACAAAAAAGACATATAGACGCGAATGCTCGTCACGCGATCGAATGAAAGAATGAAACACGAGTATAGCAACTATATTTGCGTGATGATGGTATCTTAACTTCAACATTTTATATTGAATTCGTGAGATGCAAAACTGACAAAATTTCAAACTAATTTTTTATAAACTATATATTTATATAAACTAATAAACTAATGGTTATCTAATAATGTATATATTATATATGGTTATCTGATAATTACTCATGAAGCAAATAATTCGTTTCCATAGTTTTTTTATGGCTATCTTTTTCAACATTTTTAATAAATATTGGCTAGATTTTCTTTTTGCACAGACTACAAACTGAAATATCTCTTTTCTTACATTTTTTTTTATTTTGACGGCTTTTTTATTAACACATTCAGTGCCAGTGACCCGGGTTCTCTGTTCGTAGTCGCTGTTTTTTACATACGAGATTTTCGGGCCAATTCGAAAAATGATCTAGATATCAACTAGATATCCACTAGATATGAAACAGAAACGATAACGAGATATTTAAGAAAGTCATGTCAAATTTGACATTTCCGCGATTTCGAATCTCTTTAATATTTGCTTAAGATATTATTTAGACATCCAATGGATATTTAATGGATATCCCAAAACGTCACAATAATTGCAGCGTGAAATGACAATTGGTTTCTCGAATCGAACTGCAAGAGATAACTAGTTGATAACTAAACTATATACATATAACGTATCTATTAGCAGAGTTGGGCAAAAATTATCTATTTACGAATAACCGGGAAGATAACTGTTGAGCGTAGACTGTTTTTTCCGATGAAGCTCGTACGCCGAAGACTGGAACGCGCTGGCCGAAGTGAAGCTACCGCTGCCAATTACCTCAGAAATACCACCACCATGTTACCGGGTTAGTGTGAGGGTTAGTAAGAACACTTATTTTAGGGTTAATAAGATGTTAAGTGTAGAGGTGTTGTAGAAAGACTGACGAGGCTAGGTTGGGCAGTCATATTTATATGATAGCGCGACCGCGCCCCGCCCACTGTGTCACGTGGGTGTGTTGTGCAGAGTCAGTATCCATTTATTGGCCAATCAGCTTACGCTATTTTACAAAGTTAGGGAATAGGTAATATTTATTGTGGGACATTGATTCTTATAACTATGCACGAAATATAACAATAAAACATAAACACACAATGATTAAAAGACATAGAAAGTTACACAATAATAAAACACAAAATTAGAGAATCACAAAACGTACAATAAAAATATCTTAAAAGCTATATACGACATATCTTAAAAGCTATATACGACAATCTCCCCCGCGTGTGCCAACACCGTCTCCATTCGTGGAGTATATAGGTATAAGCCGGGAAACTGGACGACGGACTTCACCCGCTCGGGTGCGAACAATGGCTACTCTTACGTGGCCATCAGGGCCGGGAAAGAGTTGTGCGATTTCGCCTCTAGGCCATGTTCCTCGTGGCATAGAGCTGTCCGCTACGATGACGATGTCGCCTATATTTAGCTTCTGCACGTTCTGGTGAGCACTGGGCCGAGGGAGGAGGCTGGGTCTGTATTCTTTCTGCCAGCGCCTCCAAAAGTGATCGGCTAAGTTCTGCGCTGTCTTCCATGACGACAGTGACATATCTTTGTCTGTGAAGACGCCCAGCGGTGCCATTGCGCTCGACCGGCCGATGAGAAAATGGTTCGGCGTCAGAGCCTCGACATCTAGGTCTGGATTCACAGGTGTCAGTGGTCTGGAGTTCACTACGTGCTCGGCTTCTAGAAGCAGCGTATGTAGAACTTCTTCATGAGGTGCTCTCTCTTTTAGTGTAGCTTTCAGTGCAGTTTTCACGCTGCCCACGAGTCGTTCCCATGCACCGCCGGCGGAAGGGTTGCCAGGCGGTATCTTTTTCCAGGTGATCGCTCGTTCAGTCAGGAATGGCTTTAGACTGTCTGGCAGCGTTTTCTTGGCCTCTGCAATTTCTCGTTCTGCTCCGTAGAAGTTAGTTGCGTTGTCGGAGTACAGAACGGTAGGCGTGCCGCGCCGAGCTATCATTCTGCGCAGTGAGAGTATCATAGAGGATGCCGAAAGTGAGGCGGCAAGCTCTAAGTGCACAGCTCGGGTAGTGAGGCAAGTATATAATACGCCCCATCTTTTCTCGCGGCGGCGGCCTATTGTAATATTCATTGGGCCAAATAAATCTACGGCTGCGGCGGTAAATGGCGGTTGATTCGCCTGGAGCCTCTCTGGTGGTAAGTCGCCTACAGGAACCTTGAGTGTGGTCCCCTTATAGGTCCGACACCATTGGCACTTATTCGTTATATAACGAATGCTACCGCGCAGACCGATAATGTAATATCTCTGTTTCAGCTCGTTTATCACTGTTGAGTGGTTGCCGTGATTGTAGAGAGCATGAAAATGATGTATTAGCAGCTTGACGAAATCTTCTTTAGCGTGTAGAACGGGTATGTGTACATCTTTATCTATTCTGGCGTTCAGCACGATGACTCCATTTTTGTCGAGTTTTACTGCGATTTTATGGAGTGGCGATTTCTTCGGAATCGGCCGTCCAGTTTCCATTAACTTGATTTCCTCTGGAAAGGCTTCATGTTGACTCCGGCGTATAAGCAATATCTCTGCTAAATTCAAATGCCCCTTATTTATGTCTGTGTCTGGTTTCTTTTTAAGCAATGCGGCTTTAAAAACCTCGGCGGCAACCAGTGTTTTAGCGGTGGCGCGGACTAAGCGTACGAACTTTGAGAACCTACATACCTCCGGCAGGTACTCAAACTTATTTTTCGCGGCGCCTACCGAGCATACGAGCTTGTTAACGCGTTCTTCGCCCGTATCGGCGACGGGCGCGGGCGTTTTCTCTGTCGGCCAATGCTCCTCGCTTTTACGTATGAAATCGGGCCCTATGAACCATCGGTGGTTCGCTCCAAATTGCGTAGGTATACCGCGCGTCGCGTCGTCAGCTACGTTAGCTGCACTAGGCACCCAGCGCCAGTTGGCGGGGGTGGTAGTGTTCTCGATTTCCGCTAACCTATGTGCGACGAACGTTTTGTACCTACGTGGGTCCGACCGTATCCACGTGAGTGCCGTTTTGGAGTCAGACCAAAAATACTTGTCCTTTATTACGTAGTCTGACTCTTTGACTATGGTCTCCGCTAACCTAGTCGCTAGTACGCAGCTCTGTAATTCCATTCGTGGAATACTAACTACCCGGAGAGGTGACACTCGGGCCTTTGCGGCCACTAATGCGGACGTTCTAGTCCCCTCGGGGTTGACGCTGACTAGGTACACGGCCGCGGCATATATTTTTTCACTTGCGTCGCAAAAAACATGCATATATGCCTCCCTATTAAATGCGGGCACGTGTCGCGGAATTTCCAAGTCCCGTAATTGTTGTACGTTATCTATGAACGATCGCCATGCGGGTGCGAGCGAGACGGGTATGGGCGAGTCCCATCCGATTCCGGTGCGCCATATCTCCTGCATTAATGCCTTGCCTAAGACGGATATGGGGCTAACGTATCCGATCGGATCGAATATTGACATCGCACTACTCGTAACCTGTCGTTTTGTGGGTAATTTCTGACCGTTAAGTACGTCCTCGGGCGTGTTGCGAAAGTTTACGTTGAAACCTAAGGTGTCACGCTTGTGATTCCATTTCAAACCTAACGTACGTTCGCTCTCGCTAGCGCCTAACAATGACGTTTCCTCTTTACTGTTAACTACGTCAGCAATAACCGCAGGATGATTCGAAGCGAACCCGCGAAGCTCGAATGACGCGCGCATATTTAATTCGTAAACCTCGTTTACTATGCGCCTGGCGTCGTCCTCGGACGTATCGAGCGCGATCAACATGTCGTCCATGTACGTATTTTTTATTGTTTTTTCAGCTGCGATCGGAAATTGTTCGCTATGCGTTCTTGCGTTTTCGTTTTTGACGTATAGCGCGGTTGTCGGCGACGCTGCCGATCCAAATATAAGCCGCTTCATTCTGTATTCTTGCGGTGGAGAGGTGCGGTCCTCCCCCCGCCAAACGAAACGTAACGCATCGCGATCTTGTTCAACTATCTCGATCTGTAAAAACATTTCTTTGACGTCCGCTATTACCGCGATTTTACCCTCGCGGAAACGCACTAGAACGCCAAAGAGTGACTCTAACAAGTCGGGGCCGGCCAAAAGCGCGCTATTGAGCGACCGTCCGTAGGCCGTGGCGGCCGTGTCCCACACTAATCTCATTTTGCCGCGTTGCGGGTGAAAAGTTGGGAAATGCGCTAAGTACCACACCCGGGGCGCATCGAGGGGGGGCGGCGACTCCATTTTCTCCGCGTAACCCTTGTCAAGCAAGTTAGCCATATGCTTTGCATATTCGGCCTTTAACGTTGCATCTCGGTCTAGTTTTCGTTCTAGACTGTACAGCCGTTTTAATGCTTGCGCTCGGTTATCTGGGAGCTTTTCGTCGTCTGTCCGCCATAATAAGCCCGCTCGATACCTATTCTCCCCCGGTATTTTTACACAGGTGGTTTTCAGCAAGTCTAGCGCGCGCTGGTCGGGATCGGCCCGAGGTAGCTTTTGTGAAACGCCTAATGATTCTATGTCAAAATGCCGTTTCATTAGCTCTAAAGCCTCGTCGTCCGTGGTTTTAGGCCGTGCGTGCCCTACAAAGTTTACCGCGGCGCGGCGCGTTCTATCTGGGCCGTGTAAAACCCAGCCCAGTCTAGTTAGGCTAGCAATAGGAAGCTCAGGCGGGCCCTCTAAAATTTGCCGAGAAATGATGAGGTGCCAATTATCTTGTCCTATCACGATTTTAGTCAAGTGTTCGCACTTGTCGACTACGTCACGTGGTACGCCCTGCATTCCTATGCCAATATCGCCAATCGTGATTACCTCCATCATTTCCATGTGTCGGCTACAAAAACCCCGTATTGCGACTCGTAACGTATACGAATCTGGATTTCTGACTACGCCGCCTATGCCTTCTATCTCTAGAGTTTCGCCTTTTACGCGAGGCGCGAGTTTATCGGCCGTTTCGTGAAGCATCAAAGTCATAGCCGCGCCTTCGTCTAACAGCGCGAGGGTTTGTACGGTACCTAGCGGTCCCGACACCTCTACAGGCATGACTTTGAGGTACGTTTGCGGGAGCCTAATATTATTAACCGCTGCCGCCGGAGTACTATTACCGTTCGCGGGCGCGGCCGCGTTCAGTCCGTGTAATAGCTTATGATGTCCGGCTTCGCATTGGTTAACTCCGCACGCGATGTACTTGCACTTGAACTTACGGTGAGCCGCGTCTAAGCACCTATAGCATAATCTAGCGCCCTTTGCTAAGTCCCACCGTTCAGGAATCGTCGCCGCTAAAAATTTACGACACGCGCTAACTTTGTGCTCGTGGCCGTTCTGGCAAACGGCGCACGTGCTGCGCGAGACAGGGACGGACGATGTCGGTTGTTTGGGCTTAGCTCCGGTCGACGCGGGTTTTTTTTTGTTACTATCGCGAGGCTTAACTTGCGCGATAGCGGGTTTATTACTACGCGGCGCTTCGCGTACGTAATGATCGTGGGAATCTGACTCCGACTCCGTGCTAGGATCGCGGGAAAACGCGGGGGCGCGACGCCTATCGCGAGAACTGCTTGCTCGCCTAGGGTCGTGCTCAAAAGATACCGTGTTTACTGTGTTCCGCAATCTGTTCGACGGCCTATGTCGGTTGACGCGTTTGGCTGCAGTGCTAATTTCGTTCAAAAACTCCGATAATGCAACTAGACCGGGAGTTTGACTATTAGACTGCCTATATTTTGCCCATTCGTAACGCACAATCAGATTAAGTTTGTCCACGATTTTGTTTACAAGTTCAGGCGCGTGTAAATACTGCTCTTGTCGCAGCGAACGTATGGTTGCGACGGCATTCGCAATATGTGCGGCGAAGGAAGCTATGTTCGCGTTGTCTTCTGACAAGCGCGGCATACGTTTTATATTATGCAACTCCGTTAACACAATTTCCTCCGGGTCGCCGAATTGCCGTTCTAGCGCCTCCATAATTTCGTACGGGTCCTGAACTGTGTACATAATTGATTTCACGGCGGTCCGAGCCTCGCCTTTGAGCGCGCGCCTAATACGACTTACGTTATTGACGGCACTAAACATGGGAGACGTGTCCTCGAACTCTGCCCTAAATGAAATCCATTCGGTTATATCTCCTCCGAATGAGGGTAACTCGGGCGGCTTATGGTAGATAGGTGCATAACTGCCGTGTGGCACCTCTAAATAACGCGGTTGCGGCCTACTAGTACCCCGCTCAATGGCGGCGGCGCGCGGCGGCGGCGCTGTCTCCTTCGGCAAGGGAATTTTACTATTCACGATCGCGACGTCGTGCTCCTGTGGCCTACACTGTTGTCCTACCCAATTCCTAGTACGCCGTTCAGACTCGTCAGCCACGGTACTGCCTCTGTCAGAATTCGCCTCCAATTCGGCGATCTGCAGCTTTAATTTGGCAGTATCGGACTGCTTCTGAGCGACAACTAGAGCGGCTTTATGAACCTCGAGCTCGGCCATGAGCACCGATAATTGACTATCACGATCCCTATTTACCGATTCGCGACCTCTGATTGATCCACGAACAGACGGCGCCCGCGGCGGCGGCGGCGCGACCACGGGGTCTTTATTTACTAGCGTATTCGACCTACTGCGTTCTACTACCGTATCTTCGAATGCGTTCGAGTGTACCGAATTGTTGTCTATCTCTCCACCGCTATTCACTTGGTTGCCGGTGGAGCCTTTGCTCCATGTATGTGTCTCGGTAGACGTGGTCTTGCCGGACGAGGGGGTAGGGGTCTCTGTGGGCGCGGGGGCAGGCGGGCCCTTAGCGCGCGGTCGAAGATTTCTCGTACTCTTCGTAGACATCTTCTTCTTTCTTGACACACACGCGGGGGTCCCTAACTATATACAAATTTACCTGCCTAACACCTATGCCCTGACGCCACAGAGCGCAACGTCAGTGCCCCTAAGCGTAAATCCCTCGATGCACTGAATCTCCCGCAATGACAAAGTGCAATGCCTAGAGCGTTCGAAAGCAGTGTGATGGCATCACCATGTGACACATGCAACGAAAGTTGCCAGGACGCGTGAGTGGAGGAAAACCTACAACACAGCACGGTCCGACCGGCAAGCCGGTATGGTGGGGTATGGAGGGGTAATTGGGTAAGGGTCTGAGCCGAAGCGTACTTCAAGGCTCAGCGCGTTCGTTTTTCAAGCTTCTTTTTTCTATCTGAGTGGAGAAAAATCTCGACACTCAGCGCGTACTTGTTTCTTTGTTCTATCTGAGTGGAGAAATTCTCAACACTCAGCGCGTACTTGTTTCTTTGTTCTTTATTCGGCTATCGAAGGACCATAATTGTTGAGCGTAGACTGTTTTTTCCGATGAAGCTCGTACGCCGAAGACTGGAACGCGCTGGCCGAAGTGAAGCTACCGCTGCCAATTACCTCAGAAATACCACCACCATGTTACCGGGTTAGTGTGAGGGTTAGTAAGAACACTTATTTTAGGGTTAATAAGATGTTAAGTGTAGAGGTGTTGTAGAAAGACTGACGAGGCTAGGTTGGGCAGTCATATTTATATGATAGCGCGACCGCGCCCCGCCCACTGTGTCACGTGGGTGTGTTGTGCAGAGTCAGTATCCATTTATTGGCCAATCAGCTTACGCTATTTTACAAAGTTAGGGAATAGGTAATATTTATTGTGGGACATTGATTCTTATAACTATGCACGAAATATAACAATAAAACATAAACACACAATGATTAAAAGACATAGAAAGTTACACAATAATAAAACACAAAATTAGAGAATCACAAAACGTACAATAAAAATATCTTAAAAGCTATATACGACATATCTTAAAAGCTATATACGACAATAACTAAATCATATTTTATTTGAAATAACTAAATAATGCGTCATTTGTTATTTTGAATTTATCTAGATCAGTTTCATTTTTATCTAGATCATTTAGTTGGGATTTTAAATAAAAGATGAATGTCAGTACAGTGTTAGTGTGACCGGTTTGACCCGACGTGACATTCTATAAATTTATTATTATAAGCTTACTTCAATAAAAAACGAGGCCAGTTATCTTCATCTAGATAATATATCTAAATAAAAAAGTTGTCAACGCACTATTTGTGATTGAATTTATCTTCGAATAAATTTATTTGAAATGATTTTATTTGAAATAATTATCTAGATAAGAAATTATCTAGATAACGCCCAACTCTGTCTATTAGAGCTCGTATTGTTCTCGTATCTATTAATTATCACGTTGTTCGAATTTACATGTTATCGGCTACGCTTGTAGCGCGTAGCACGCGCTGGCGCTACGCGCTGAATGTGCTGAGTAAAAGTGGTAAAAGTATCGAGCGACAAAAATTCAAAAAATACCCTACAAAAATTAGTACTCATTTTCAGATACACCCACTTCGTCAGTATAGAAAAAAGCGAAAAAAGAAGTCAACTTCACACCTACATTTTTTTATTTGCCGCCTTTAACTGACTAATGGGTGTGCCAGAGTATAGAAAGATAATGAAAATGGGTCTATTATTTTTTGCTTTAATATGTAGTATGTAATATTTATTCATGTCGAGTTACCTACGTAGTTAAATTACATACTTACCTATCCCCTCCCCCCTTTTTATAAGCCCTCCTTTTTAGGGTTCCGTACCCAAAGGGTAAAAACGGGACCCTATTACTAAGACTTCGCTGTCTGTCTGTCTGTCCGTCTGTCACCAGGCCATATCTCATGAACCGTTATAGCTATAGTTGAAATAATAACTAGATAGTTGAAATTTTTAAAGATGATGTATTTCTGTTGCCGCTATAACAACAAATACTAGAAACAGAATAAAATAAATATATTAGTGGGGCTCCCATATAACAATTGTGATTTTTTTGCCGTTTTTTTGCGTAATTGTACGGAACCCTTCGTGCGCGAGTCCGACTTGCACTTGGCCGGTTTTTTTAGGGCACCGCTAGGCGATGTCACCAATGTCGTGACCTTCCGCTGTTCTGCAAGTCGGTGTCGGTACCATCGAACTAGTCCAAAAACTCCCCGCTGTGATATACGTGAATAATATGGAAATGATAATGCGTTTCGTTTCGTTTTCTGCAAACGATTGTCAACTTGGCTAGGCCCCCAGGTGATTATTATTTAAAAGCCGTAGTTAGCCTCACACAAAATTTGTTACATACCTCAGACAAAACCAAACGGAACATGTATATTTATACCAAAGAGAATAGTGTATGGAGGGTTACTTATAATATTGTCATAGTGTAGTCAAGGTAAATTTACTGCCATCTTTCGACAAATGATTAAAACTAAAATAAAAAAAAAAATGTAGGTACATGTACTGCATAAATGTTTATTTTTATTTATATTTTTAGAACGCCATATGACTTAGACCAATGTTCTTTCACTGATATGTGTTAAAATTGTTAAATATCAAACGGTGTCGCCATCTTCTCGAGCATAGGCCAAAGGTCATCCGCCATCTATTCGCGCATATTTTTTTCATGATTTTAAGAGGCGTTTTATTCTTAACGAAGTTACATATACATATCTTTGTGTATATAAATAAATTAATTAATTAATATTATAGGACATTCTTACACAGATTGACTAAGTCCCAGGTAGCAAAATGACGTCAGCGACGTCATAATGACGTCATTTATACGTTATAATGACGTAACGGACGTCATAATGACGTATAAATGCTACCTGGGGTCCCACAATCTGTATGTTCATAATCTGGAAACTTTTTCTTAAAATCATTAGATATCAGTTACGAAACAGTTTCTTCTAAGTATTGAAAATTTCGATATTCATTATTATTGAAGACCATAGAACATATCTAAAAACAACGCATTAAAGCGGTGGTAGGTGTAAATAAAAGTTATAAAGAGTACAAGAATAGAAATATAAAATAAAAAAGAAAAATTAAGCTACTTAGTTCTGAAATTCAACTCGTATGTAGCATTTTTTTAGTATTATACCGGGCTATGTATAGATTTATTAACCAAGCTAACTCAGCATGGCATTTGCAATGACAAAGTGTAGCTATGTCATAATTAATAATTGTCATAATTTCTATGAAAATATGACGTGACACTCCCTCACTTTGTTCTGTTGAAATTAGTGCAAAGTTAGCTTGGACGGACTCTATATGTGAAGATTGTAAAGGAATTAAAAGTTATTTTTGTATCGGTTGCCAAGGAAATAGTATCAAAAATTTAACTCCCCTGATACCAGGAACTTTTAGTATAGGAAAAATCCTTCAGTGCAATAAACTGCTGAATAAAAACCTCATTATCTAATTCAAAGCGCCTACCTTGGCTTGACATTATAAACTTAATTCCGACACAACCCAAAAGTGACTCTAACCCTTTTATATAACATTCATTTTCAGTTATATTATTTAAGAGTATTATGCTTACGTGCCATTCGTAGTTGGCTATGGCATCAAGGGATTTTCGCTATTATGGGGAAGGAGTTAAGGCGCTCTGTGGTGGTCGACCGTTGGTGTCTGTGTATGTATTTTTGTCCTGGCGACCGCAGATTGAAGGAAGTCCTGCGTTATACCAATTGGGACTGCAATCGTGCGAGGACAGCGAAAGGAGGTGTTGGTTACTCTTGACAATATATTAATCTATTGAGGGCATAGTAATATAAAATGCCTTTAAATATCCTGAAAATGTCATGTCTGTTCGTACAATTAGCCTCGCCTCAAGGCAGCTATGAAGCCCCAAACCTTTATCTCTATAGATAAGCTCTCTATGCCCAAGACGCCAAGTCTTAAGAGGCACCAAAACAGAACTGCCGACATATATATAATCAAAGTTACGCTCTCATCTTAAAACGACATGCTAAAATTTGACATTGTATGGCGGTAGCTAAGTTCACGTGACCCTTAAATCCACTGTTATTCAAACTCACCTGGACACTTCACTTAACTATGTCATACTAAGCACTGATGTTAAGACATTTCTGCGTCACTTTTGTCCTCGCCAGTCAGTTAGAGGTAGAATATAACCAAAATTAATTATACATTATTAACAAGACAAAAACGATGTACCGGTATTGCAGTTCAAACTTCTGACACAATTTGGACTGACAGATTACTGACAACGTTTTCTTGTCAGGTGAAACATCCAAGCCGTACAGTGTTTGGTACAGTGCTTGATATATAATACTACTCTTTGGTGCTTTATCAAGACGTAGTTTTTTTATTTAGAGCGTAAAAAGTTTTAAGATTTCCTACTAGTTTTTCTTAGTTTTAGCAACACTGAACATGAAATGCCCGAAGGTATGGTAACCACAATTATCGCAATAGGGAATATTATGCAAAACTCGCACACAATCTGAGGGCCTATTGGGAAAAAGTGAATCGAAATTTCGTTATATATCACTCATGCAAACAGCGACAGAGGCGTCAGAGGCAGATAACGAAATTTCAATTTTCGCGTTTCCCGGTAGGCCCTCTGTAAACAAACCGCCTTGATCCATCAATGTCATATTTTTATATAAACCTCCAGGGGCCAGTTTCTCTCACTCTGGCAACCCTAAACAAACTATTTGACAGCTGAATGTTTAGGGTTTGTAAAAATGGCGGGTTATACGAAAGATCAACGCGTTTTAAATTGAACAATATTTCAAAAGTAATTACAGTTTGGCGGGTACGGTTCGAAAATTCCTAGTTGTGTGATCTCTCGATTCGGTGATCAGAATTGATTAGACTTCCCTTTAGTTATTTAAAGTCAAAAGTCTATGCCAATAAGTCTCTCTCATGCTGTAAAAGAGGAAATTCGACGCTGCATCGGAGAAATTCAGCCGCATCTATGCAAAATGGTCATAGAAAAGTTTGACAAAAGAGTGCGTATGTGCCAGCAAGCCTAGGAGGACATTTGGACATTTCATTAATTTCAAATCTTGCGTCCTTTTTGGGACATCCTTTATGTGTTCTGAACAATAAATAAATATATATTTTATAATCTGTGAAAACTTGTCAAAAAACTGTTTAAAGCATACTATGTATAAGTTACTATGGTTTACGATTCGTGCTAGTGCTTCACTCTGGTGGCAGAACATTGCAGTAATACCCCCTATTATCATTTAAGCTTTTAAACACATCAGAAATGCCAATTCCCCCATCGCCTGTGCACAGGATACCACCATTTACCGACACGGCACAGGGATCACGAAATATCCTCCACTATTATATGATCTGCCTACGTAAATCACTTCAGAACCACAACAGCCTAACTCCCTATTAACCTTAAACTATAATGTCAACGTTGTTCTACTGAGTTATGTATGCCTCATCATGCATAAATTATTTATGCACTTGGTACTTGGTATGCCTCAAGGTGCCTTAGTAGGTGCAATGATAGATCCATTATTTTATTGTAAGGATGTATTCTACCTGTGGGATAAGTACAAGAAATGTTCTATATACGATTTATAATTATATAGAACATACGAGAATATCGGCACTAAAAATATTAAAAAAAAAAACAATTAATCTTCAAAGTAATTTTAACGGGTTATTTTGGATCTGGTCTGGGTTGAAGTTGCATTGGAAAAAAGTTGAAAAATTACCTAATGAAGATAGTTGAATTGAACAACTTTACTCACTATCATTCCAACACAACCACAACATTACCAACAACCAACTTTTACTATTTATTCCAGTCCAAAATCTCAAAAAATACCAAAATCTCGCACCCCGAAAACTAAAGTTCCGAAACTTATTTTAAAATCACAATACCGTACGATCGAGCAATAAAAATAAAAAAGTTTAAAGTAGGTACATATATCGGGTGTCCCTAAAACCAACGCGTAGACTAAAATGGCTTAAAATAACAGCTGATATCCTTAATGAAAATCTCATAGTTTTTGAGACATCGGGACTTTTATATACCTTTTATAACCGACTCTATTAAAAGTGCCGATATCTAAAAAAAATAAGATTTTTGCTTAATCTTGTAGCCCATCAGCTGTTCTATATAGCCATTGAAGTCTTGGCGTTGGTTTTAGGGACACCCGATATATGTACCTACTTTAAACTTTTTATTGCTCGATCGTACGGTATTTTGATTTTAAAATAAGTTTCGGAACTTGAGTTTTCGGGGTGCGAGATTTTGGTATTTTTTGAGATTTTGGACTGGAATAAATAGTAAAAGTATAGTTATAAAATGTTTCAGCTTAACTAAAGGAAGGAAAATAACCCTCAGTCTCAGACACGCAACAGATACTAAATATTCAAATATCCTGATGGTAACGATGTAAATGTACGAAAATTAAGTTTTTTTTATTAACAAAAACTGCATAATTTTGACACAACATGAGATGTGGACAGTCACAAACAGAGGTGACGTACAGAGCAGTTTAGTTAAAGTATGCTAAACTAGGTGAGTAGTTTAACCTAATTGCTAGTTCCGTCATCTATACAAGATCTAGGTGTAGGTAACACTTCGTACTAGACCCTCACCCGTTCACCCGTCAGTCCCGTCACCCGTTGACCACGAACGCTGTACAGGGTTCGAAACGTCGGGATGTATTATAAATTTAATATACGCGATATAATCCGTTTTCATAGTTTTATTTCACTTTACTAGATTTTGGTATATAATATGCATTTCTAATTATTAATTTGTCATATTAAAGGCATTTTTATAAATCAAACATTGAGCACAATAAGCAAAAACAAATAAATTTACATTCAGATATTTACCTTCACACATATTTTGGAAATATACTTAAGTAGTCTGATATATTCCACCCTTAAGGTTAATTTACCATTACAGTTTTACGATTCTCGCCCTTATCACCTCCCCGCAAAGTGCATCTGCGAAATTCAAAGCACAGCTAGTGCACTCAACTCATGCAGCGTCATTGTAATGTACTGATGGACACACCTTAACCATTGTAGGAATAGGAATTCAAAAACGATTACCCACAAATCGGTATTCACGTGTTACCGTCAATTTGTAGAATTACTCCAATTGAATAACCACCTTATTTAGGACATGGATATAACCTCTACGCGGTGGTTTATACCACACAGCTCGCAGTCGCACCTCGCGCACCGCTCGTTTGACACGCCACTGGAGCAAACCGGAACTTTCTGCTTTTTACAATATGGCGGCTATAACGCTGTGCTTTTTGGCGGTATTGTGCAGTTTGCTACATCAAGGTTTGTTGAATTTAAATTAGTTAAGTGACTTCATTTGGTAATTTACGTTGAGAGATGTTGGTACTTTGCTACCCTTAGTTTGGGATGGGAAGACAATTTTCAGTTGAATAGTAGCCGCTTTTCCCCATCGTGTTTCAATTTTCCCGCCTTTTTTTTGCTTTTCAAATATTATTTACTTAAATTTATTAAATTGAATAGTTTTCGTTTCCGAAATGGCGTTTCGTAATAACTAATTGTGACCACGTAACATGTCACTTTAGTCACTTACGTTTAAAGTTGTGCCTGACCCAGAATATTTAAACGTTTTTGAATTCCAATATACATGCAATGAAAACTTTTTTATCTGCTGACTGTAACTACGAATGGAGACAGTTGCTAAGTAACTAAGTATAAAATCTTGTAAAACAAAGAGCTGTTAATGGCTCTACAAATTACAAATAAGATCGTGTCAAATATTTTTATTTTATATTTAAAAAAAAATATTATATCAGGCAAATGTAAATAAAATTCATTCACTAAAGAATAAGTATTATCTCTTAAACAGATTGTATATAACCCTTTAAAAAATTTTAGGGGTTTCTTCTAAATATTTCTGGATTCTTACAATTTTTTTCTGTTATGATAGCAAAGTGAATGAATAGAAAGAGAGTTTAAATATTTTACAATTTGAATATCAATCGCGTAGTCTCAATTACCTATCGTGAAATAGAAATATCTAAACATTTTTACACTTATTCCATTTCACATTTTGTATATTCCATTGTGAGATATTCCAGAAAATTCCGAATACTTCCCATTTCTTAAAAACTTTTTACAACTTCAACATATCAACTCCCAATATCAAAATCAGTAAACGTAGTAAAACATGTCGGTCAGAACCAGAACAAAATTTTATAAGCGTGCGAAACTCAAAATAGACTAAACATAAACATATTGGTTGCGAAGCATATATTTACTGTTGTTCATTGCCCGTTGATGTGTAGTTATTTCTTTGGCACGCCTCTTTCATTACTTGATTGTCTTCGTACTGTAGGTATGAAAGCCATTTCGTTTAAATACATACATACATACATACATATAATCACGCCTATTTCCCGGAGGGGTAGGCAGAGACCACGGATTTCCACTTGCTACGATCCTGACATACCTCTTTCGCTTCCTTCACTTTCATAACATTCCTCATACACGCTCGCCGGTTTAGGGTGCTCTTGACCTGGCCTTTCTTCAGGATTTCGTTTAAATACTGTCACAAAAGACAGTTGGCGTAGGAGTAGGTATGCAATATATCTACCTACATAAGTATATGCTTCTATGAAAGGTTTTTATATCACTACACCTTATATAAGCTTATTTTAGCTAAGTATGTATAGGTAGTAATGTTATGAATATGACACTGATGAAACTAAGATTTTACATTGCAATTTGACATTTTTTTAATTATTAGCCTACTTATTATTATACGACATCAATAAATTAAAATAATAACTATTAATAATAAACTGAGAAATCAATTCAATTAATCATTTACCAATATAATTATTTTTGACGATATATTCTTAGATTTAGTTTTAAGATTTGCGGTCATTTATTTTATTTTAATTTTAATTGATTACTAATAAGTAAATGTAATAGCCTAGAATAATATTACTATTGTGTGCCCTTACAGGGTGTCATGATCTGACTTTATATTATGTAACACCTATTATGTACATGAAAATACAATAAATAAATGATAAATGATAAAACAAAATCCCCCCGCGTCTGTCTGTTTGTGTGTACGTATGTTCGCGATAAGCTCATAAACTACTGAACGGATTTTCATGCGGTTTTCACATATCAATAATAAAAGTTTCTACTATCGCTTCTAAGAAAACTTCTTGTTATGTTAATATTGAATCGTCGGCATATTTTGTGAAATTGAAACCACTTAAGAACGCAATAAAAGGGACGTTTTCCATTAATATTTGACGATATCTGACTCAGAGAAAACGGCTCTATGATATACGATTACAGACCTAGAGCCTAAACCTTAAAGTTCATTTTCTTCTGGCTTTGTATTCGTTTACATAACGAGTACTTTTACACTAAAAGCAATTTTTGGACCCAAATTAATTTTGACACGTTCGCTGCGTAATGGCTATCTTGAAACGGTCACAAATTAAATATTTGAAAAGGAATTGAATGGAGTTAGGCACTAAGTTAATATGTTTGTACAGCCAGCAACAGGGTAATCCAGTGGGCAAGATATTCAATATCATTTGGTACAGAATAATATGGTATATCTCTGTAAAAGACGTTTGTTTCTAAAAAAAAGGTATGTGCGTGTAATTTTTACGCGATTGAAGTAAAACTTTGACGATGACGTTTATCGCTGTGTTGGCACTTTGACGTGTGTCTTGTGCGTGTGTCACTACTGAGCGTTACTTCCGTCAGAAAAAAATAGTCGCGTTGCAGTTAATATGATAAGCTACAAAAAATATTAGAAAACTAAGGGATTCAAAAATCAGATCGAAGGTCATTGGAGGCATCGGATCCCCTCCCAGGTAGCAAAGTGACGTCAGCGCCGTCATAATGACGTAATAATGACGTAATTATGGCGTCATCGTCATAATGACGTCGCTGACGTCATTATGACGTATAAATGCTGTTAGGGCTTCATAGAGACATATCTGTTTTTATTATTCTAGTGTAAGTTTAAAGTATAGTCTGTTACACAAATATTGATGTGATGAAATTGTATGTAGGTATCTATGTTTATACTTTATTGTACATAGAAATAAAAACACGAAAAACACAGTCACAGAGTATATCAAATACAACAAAGGCGAACTTATCCCTGTATGGAATCTCTTCCAGTTAACCTTTGAGGAAATGAGAATGATTTGTATGGAGAAATTTTGAATGAATTCATGTGTATCGTATTTAAAGTGCTAAGGTAATTGTGAATACTTCAACTAACTTCAAAGTCTCAAAATACCAATTTCTAGCTAGTTCAAGCAAAATAAGGATTATTTTCTTTGAACTCTAGATGCACTGAATGTGATCGCGGGCAAGAACCTTATTACATTTACTAGGGTACTCAAAAAGCCCCTCGCTGCAACTCTAGACACACCAGTAATTCTTGACCCATGAGCTATATCCTAATGACAATTGTTTAAAGAGAAATGCTATTCAAAACTTGTCGTCATTAATTCTTTAATATTGATTTCTGTTAATATTTGTTTACACAATATTTTAATTTAGACTTAAGATTAACTGGAGTCCATTTCTCGAAAGGTATTATACTAATATTATTAGTCCACGAACTGTCAAATCGTATGAGTTTCCATAGCAACACACTAATAATATTAATATAATACCTTTCGAGAAATGGGCCCCTGTTTTTTTGAATGCCTGTTGGTCAAATATAGAGACACCACTCCTTGTAAGATTACCATCACTTTATGTACTACCTATATTTGCAAATAAAACATTTTGAATTTGAATTTGAAAAATATGAATGGAAATGATCACGCGACTTTTTGTTAACATAGTACCATCGTCCATACCCAGGTGAAGTGACGTCAGCGACGTCATAATGACGTAATAAGGACGTAATTACGGCGTCATAATGACGTCGCTGACGTCATAATGACGTGTACATGCTGTTAGGGTACTGTTAACTGGCAGTTCGTTAACCGTATTACAAAAGGCATAAGGTCCATTGATGGACAGTTAAGAGTGTTGCTGTTTGTACAGTCGCCATCAGATATATCGGAGCGCCCGAGGTGCTCACAAATATCTGAACACGCCTCTATTGTCAAGGCGTTAGAGTGCGTGTTCAGATATTTTAAGCACCTCGGGCGCTCTGATATATCTGATGGCGACCGTACTCAGTTTTGGGTTTCGTTGGTTTCCTACATCCGTCACTGGGATATATCTTAAGAACCATCCATTATAGGTAGGCAGTTAAACCTTTCTCAAGGGTGTGTTTGTACTTTTATCGTTTCGTTGTTCATGGGTGATAAATTGGTAAAGAACTTTGTGAACAGTCCCAGGTTATATAAAGGTTGATAGCGTCTGCGTCCCTTATTCCCCCGAGAAATGAAATAGTTATGTATCTAAGCTGCTCAAGCATAGAACCTTTGTTATGCAGGGGCAATGCTCGAAGGATCTAAGGGAATAAGGAATCTGCGATATAAATAGGTATTTGAAATGTAAATTGGTTGATAAAATGATTGTATTACATTGAACTTCTGAAATAAATGATTATGATTATGAAAGTTTACTGATTGTGTGTGAGTGAACGTTGTTGATATTTATTTTTATATATGATAGTATTTTAAACAAAAATATTCCGCATTCCAAGTTTTTATTCACTTACAGATTAATTATATCCTTAAAGAATCATATCCGCTACTGAATAATTGACGGTAACTTTTTACCCTGTCAAAGTTTCATGTCGATATGTGATAACTTGTCATCACCTTGTCACGTTATCATTGCGAGATTACTATAAATTATCACCTTATCACACCATCATAGGCTTGCTAGTTTTAAGTACAGTCGGTGCCCCAACATAACTATCCACTTTTCTATGAAGCTAATATGTTAACGTGGGTACGCCTCCAATTATGAATAGTCGCCAGCACGCTTGTCTACCAATTTTTCGGGTGATTTGCTTATTTATTTCTTCACTTGCCAGTCTATAACTTATAATATTTTCCAGGCTCAGCCATCGTGTGCTACCAATGCAACAGCCACAACGACTCCCGTTGCCTCATGGACAAACTGCCCGACTCCCTTCGCAAGGAGTGCGGCTCTAAGGACACCATGTGCAGGAAGATCAAGCAAATCGTAGAGTTCGAGATGAACGGCATGCCGCCGGACAGCAGGGTTATCCGAGGGTGCGGCTGGGATGAAAGCAACTACAAGGTTAGTGTAGAATATCCAATGCAACAGCCACAGCGACTCTCGTCTCATCGACAAGCTGGCCGACTCTGTGCGGCTTTATAAATGATAAATATGTTCAATATTTCCTAGATATAAAACATTTCGAAAAATATATTTTTTTCCTTCTTTTCGCTCTGCTGCAAACCAATGTAAGTAGCGTACGGCACAAGCGTATTCTCACCCGACGAAATTAATCCCCAGGATGCTACTGAACTCACAAGACAAACGTGGTACTCGTACGACTAACGAGGAACAGTCTTAAATGTTGCAGTTTAGCCGGGAATGAAATCAACTATTTATTTAGACTGTAGACCCAAGTCTCTAAATAAGATCGGCCTGGGTCCAGGTAGCAAAGTGACGTCAGCGACGTCATAATGACGTAATAATGACGTAATTATGGCGTCATAATAACGTCGCTGACGTCATTATGACGTATAAATGCTGTTAGGGCGTGACAATGAATTTCTCCTCTCTTTCTGCCAAGCACAAAAAATTAACACAAAGAAAATATTATCAACGGTTTATCAGAATTGACAGACGTTTATAAATAAACCTATAAGAGTTCCTTAAATCCACAAAGAGAGTCAAGAACATTATTACTACATGTTTATGACTCAACTGATCTTGGCCTGCATTCTCGTTCTAAATTGGGTTTTAGTTACGACACGATATTCCCCAATATTGTTGCTAAGGAGATAAAATATCGAACAAGCACTATGTTAGTTCGACGTCCTGAAAAAGAAAGGGGCTTGCGTCACGTGACAAATAATTAAACATGAAACACATACATCTGTTTTTTTTTACAGTGGTACTACGTAAACGAAATAAATAACTATAGCTTAAATCTAATATAGGCCCTTGAGGCATTGTACCAAGGATGCTAGCGGCATTTCCTCGCTGTATCGCAATGCTGATACGTTGTGCGAGCAAGCCGCCAGCTCTTCGGTCACCAGTTACGTCAACCAGACGCTTCGCGATTTCTGCAAACAACTTGTGCGCGCTGGGACCCCATGGACCTAGAGTTTCAACTCCAATCTGTGTTTTATGTTCAATTGTGTCACTTCAGGCCTTGTTTTTTTTTTCCGAATAGTGTACATACAACCATAAACGGTATAGTACGATACGATATGATCATTTATTGATAAAAAATATTTTACATGTCATTATGTCTTAATACTAGGTACTTAAAATCTATTACAATTCGTATTGTTTGAAAATTATTTGGTTAACTAACCAGTTCCTATTTGTCAAAAGATTTTTTTTATTGCTTAAGGGGCCCACTGAATATCAGTCCGCCGGACGATATCGGCCTGTCAGTTGTTCGGAACTGTCAAATATTTGTTCTAACTGACAGGCCGATATCGTCCGGCGGACTGATAGTTAGTGGGCCGTTTAGTCTGGCACTCGAAAATAAGCGTCCAAAGAGTAGTAGGCCTCAGCCACTAGTTTATTTTTAAGTTTATTAAGTCCAAAGACTTAAAATAATTCAGTTATTTCTACCAATCTACGCTGGGCCTGGGAATTACTTTTTAAAGTACTAATCCAGGAGATTCAGAGGATCATAAAGCTTAATTAAGTTTATTGAAGGCGTAGAAAATAATCTCGCCCTTATTTGGTATCGATTTTGCTCTCGTTTCATACTGTTTTAAACCTCGCTGCGCGCTGTTTTAAATCGGAAAAAAAAATCGTAACATAAAAACATTTACTAATGTTAGTTCTACTTGTATAACTTTTACCCGCCCCAATCTAAACTTGGCATGGAAATCTTAATTTTGATTTGTCTTAATTCTTTTTATTCTTCTTAATTCTTATATTGCTCATATTATAGGGCCTACTTACCACAAAAATAAAAATCGAAATTCTTTTATCTGCCTCTCATCTTGGATACTCGAGCGATAGGAGATAAAGTAATTTCGATTTTCGTTTTTCGCGGTAGAGCCCGAGACTCCAGCGCTTGATACGTTTTGTAACAATTGTTTAGGTACGCAACATAATCCGTTTTCATAGTTTTATTTTAAAAGTTATTCAAACCTTTTCTTTTCAACAGGGACGTTGCTACCAGCGCTCAGGCTTCGGCGGTCGCCAAGAAGTCTGCTCCTGCCTCGAAGATGGCTGCAACTCGGCCACAGCGCCCGTGGCCGCCACACTGCTCATGCTACTCACCGCCGCGGTCCTCAGGTTTTAGGTCCAGAAGGTTCATTAGAGTAGGGAATGCTCGATAGGTAGTCTAGTCGATTAATGATGCTGATGAGTATTTTAAAGGTTGCGCACTAAGAAGTAAACGGATTTTAAGGTCATACACCTTTAGGTTCAGACTCTCCTGTGGACAAGGCCAATGTTAAGGGCTTAAAGCTTAAATTTCTGATTGAACGAAGCATAAAAAAAGCATAAAGGAGTAGGTAGGTATCCCTTTGTTATTAACCTGTGTGATAATAGTTATTTGTAAATTACTGATTGTTTTACAAGGGGGCAAAGTTGTTATTTAACTGTGCTGATGTTGATACCCGCCCGAGCAAGTAAAAGATTCCAAAATTGAACCACGAACGTAGCTAATAGTTCGTAGAGTGAAATCTGAGCGTTGCGAGTGTTTCAAGGTACGAGGGTTAAAAAAACTTTGCTACCGAGTGAAATACTATTTTTTTTACCACAATAACTAAATACACAAAAACTGTTAATTATTGTCCACAGAAGTGTTAACTTTTGTTAGTGATAGATTTGTTGTATACCTCATTATCGAAGTTTTTTGATCAAAATCGGCAATCTTTAGTAGCCGCATTGAAAACTGCAACTGACACTACACGTTTTAAAACTGTTACCAAGAGATCCCGCCGTGTTATCAATTAGCAATGTAAATGATAATAGGTATTATTAGATGTTTAAATAGATTACGTAACTTATTTGAATGGTTCTCAATGTTCTCATTCTATGTGTTCGTTATGTAAGTTACTGTTAAGTTAGTTAGCGAGCTGTACATAGATGCCATAGATGGTAAACGATGGTAATTGATGATAATGTCACTGTAACTGTCATTCTGTTAAAGCCGACACTGTAAAGTTTATTGTGCCATAGATTATTTGTTGTGTTTGTGTTTTGCTATTATATTTATTAGTTTTTCATATCAGTGTTTCTTATTTCCTCCCTCATTTTGATAAAACGATATAGCGGCGAAAAGCAATCGCTTAAAACGCTTCGATTTTCGTAATGATATGCAGATATCTATAATATGATTGGTAGTTTTCATTATATGTTTGTATCGTTTGCCTAAAACTTTAATCTCCTTATGCAAGCTAATTTTACGGATCTATTTCTAAATAAACTCCCCCCCATAGCACAACCACTACCAATTTACCTATCAAATACACTTAACCCCATTTGAGCACCCATTTATTCTATTTTAGCCTATCATCCTATCAAGAAGGCCCAAATCTTTAGGTCCCAAGCAGACTAAAATACTAAATAATGTGTTTCCTGTGCCAAATGAGCGGCATCCTCTTAAGGCGGTCTTCACAATGGATGGGGATCATCAGTGTACAAGCGGGACATCGCAATACACCTGCATAGTGCTGTCTTAGTCATACACCAGGGTGAATCAGTGTGACAACCGCGCAATGCGCGCGCATTGCCCCGTCGACTCTTGCGCATCTGAGGCTTAGCTTTAGTCCAATAAGTAGGTTAGTACTAGTCTGGCGTCTGTATTTTAAATCCTTTTTTTGGATAATTAGCAAAATGAGGTACTTGACGTTTGGATTACTGGTGTTTTGCGGATTATTTGAATATGGTAAGTGGGATATTTAATTGCATCCTGAACTATATCAAGATTATTTTATACATCATACTCACTATCGAGATAAGGTATGAGAAGGGAAATATTCTAAGTTTAAATATTTTCCATGTACTAACATTGTTCTATCATTGAAATATCTTTATTTACATACAAGATATATACAGTGGTACTACGTAAACGAAATTAATAGCTATTTTGCTTAAATCTAAATTAGGGCCTTGAGGCATTGTACCAAGGATGCTCGCGGCATTTCCTCGCTGTATCGCAATGCTGATACGTTGTGCGAGGAAGCCGCCAGCTCTTCGGTCACCAGTTACGTCAACCAGACGCTTCGCGATTTCTGCAAAAATCCATGTACTTATTTATAATTACTTAAAATATTTCCTATGGGTGTGAAGTGTGAATGTCTTTTACTGACCAACGAAGTAGGTAGAGTCTGTGAAGAGAAAAGTCATGGACCACCCACCCATACAGGCCCAATATATTCCACGACTATGGCTGTGACTAAAACAAGTGAGTCTAAACCGTAAAATTATTGATTGGTTATTCAATTGAGATGTCGGATTGCCTCTAATTTATGTCTGTAATTTAAAAGGTACGAGTAGGTACATTAAAATTCATGAGAGTCTATTTAGAAAGGAAAGAGTCGTGGAATATAATGGGCCCCAATGGCCACATACATTCCACGACTCTTCCTTTTCTGAATAGACTCTCATGAATTCTAATGTACCTACTCGTACCTTTTAAATTACAGACATAAATTTTAGGTTATCCGACATCTCAATTGAATTAGTAACCATTCAATAATTTTACTTTAGACACCTGTTTTAGTCATTTGCGCGACATAGTGCTTGAGAAAGGAGACCTAAGCTAAGCTCTCCGAAACATGTCGCGAGAGTGACTAAAACCGTATATTTGTGACGTTTTCAACCAAAAGGTACCAATAATAATAAACAAATAAACATCGTCGGTTGACTCGCTTGTCGATAAGGTTGATTTGAAATAGAAGCTATAATAAAATGGAAATAGCATCTAAGCGACAATAAGTACCCTTTTGGTTGAAAATGGCACATTTAATTTAGTATGTCTCACAACAGTTTACATTCGATTAGTAACCAATAATATAATTATCTGTATTTTGTTAAAATATCACAATGTATAAAGGACCGTAAGTTAATTCCAATAAAAAAACAATGACCGGTTGACTGGTAGAGAATGCCTTTTGGCATTAAGTCCGCCATTTGTACATTTTTCTTTGCTTGTGCAATAGTTTAAATAAATAAATAAATGATGTTGAATAAAAATGCGCCTCAATCTTGAGTGTACTCGTAGAATCTACGCTCTATCATATTAATATCAACTAATAACTATTATATTCATAAATCTAACTAAAGTAAATCGAGATATATGTATTTTTTTAGTGAGGCAGGTACTTTGCTATTAAAACACGGCAGGCGCTTCTAAATTTAAAATTGTTATGCGAATATTCCCAAGAACCAATAGATTCTTCTATTGGTTCTCGGGAATATTCGCTAAACAATATCGCAGTATGCATTTCTATGCATACTTTATACATTTGGTGACAATGGAATTAAAATAACAATAGGTGTTCTTCATTATCTTGCCAAAACGGCCCATGTACATCCTCGGAAAACATGAGACAGCAAAATACTCATACTCATACTAATTCTTTATTGGTAAAAAAAATATTCAGACAATAGGGGTCCCTTTTAGGGTTCCGTTCCCAAAGGGTAAAAACGGGACCCTATTACTAAGACTCCGCTGTCCGTCTGTCCGTCTGTCTGTCACAGGCTGTATCTCATGAACAGTGATAGCTAGATAGTTGAAATTTTCAAAGATGATGTAATTTACTTTATCAATAAATATATGAATATGAATATGAATATGAAATGAATATGAATATGAATATGAATATGAATATGAATATGAATATGAATATGAATATGAATATGAATATGAATATGAATATGAATATGAATATGAATATGAATATGAATATGAATATGAATATGAATATGAATGAGAATATGAATATGAATATGAATATTTCTGTTGCTGCTATAACAACAAATACTAAAAAGTACGGAACCCTCGGTGGACGAGTTCGACTCGCGCTTGTCCGGTTTTTTCTTTTCTTCTTCTTCCTATAGTGTTGTCTCTGTAGCTATTTTCGGTGGCTCATGGGAACCTGAATCGAAATCGTGGGAAGAAGCCAATATTGTAATAAAGTCTTATCACAAAGCATGTTATTTCCAGGTTCCCCAATAATGTGCTACGAATGCAACAGCGCCACCAACTCCCAATGCCTCCAAAACGTCCTCCCTGAGAACCTCAAGCGCAACTGTTCGGAGCACGACCGCGGCGTGACGCATACGCTGTGTCGTAAGATCATTCAACATGTGGATGTGGCTGTGAATGGGCAGTTACCGGCCAGCAGAGTTATTAGGAGCTGTGGGTGGGATGAGACCAAATATAAGGTGAGTTGTGATACTGATGACGCATACGCTGTGTCGTAAGATTATACAACATGTGGATGTGGCTGTGAATGGGCAGTTACCGGCTAGCAGGGTTATTAGCTGTGGGTGGGATGAGACCAAATATAATGTGAGTTGTGGCACTGATGACGCATACGCTGTGTCGTAAGATTATATAACATGTGGATGTGGCTCTGAATGGGCAGTTACCGGCTAGCAGGGTTATTAGGAGCTGTGGGTGGGATGAGACCAAATATAATGTGAGTTGTGGCACTGATGACGCATACGCTGTGTCGTAAGATTATACAACATGTGGATGTGGCTTTCAATGGGCAGTTACCGGCTAGCAGGGTTATTAGGAGCTGTGGGTGAGATGAGACCAGATATAAGGTGAGCTGTGGTAAGAGATGCCGCATAAACTGCGTCACCCCTAATAGCATTTATACGTCATTATGACGTCAGCGACGTCATTATGACGCCATAATTACGTCATTATGACGTCGCCGACGTCACTGCTACCTGGGACAAGATCATACAAGACACATATAAGGAGTTGCGGGTGGGACAATACCAGGTATAAGGTTTGTGCCGCAAACCCTGTGTCAAAAAAATGCACTGGAACTAGTCCAGGTAATATAATTGTTACCTGCCCTGTTTTAGGTAGGTGAGTTGGATTTTTTTATGGCTGTAACTGCGACAGCATAGGATTTTTGTCTCTTATTTTCTTGTATGAGATTTGGCTCAAAGGGATGGATGGCATTCGTTATTGACAGGTAAAAACCTATGCTGTCGCCATCTGTACAATACTTCGACTGGTCAACCCCATAAACTTTTTACAAATACATTTAAACGACCGCTTTGAATTGACTCTGAGGTTAGGTATACCAGTATACCATCAAAAATTAACCATCATCTTAATTTAAGAGCATGGCTCTTGTCGGTGGAGTATGCGCCAGTTTTCGCGGTCCTCGGCCAGGTTCTTTAGGTCCCTGTAAGACACGACATTGTATTTGTATATTTAACCTAGATTTAGACTTATTTTTAACATGACTGGCACCCCTTTACAGTGTCAATTAGTTCTTAAGTAGTATTTAATTTTGTACGCAATATGGGTAAATGCCTGAAATAAAAGCTTTTTATTTACTTTATTTTATTTTATTTATTGATAAAGTTAATTACACGTCCAGAGTACATAAAATAAAATTACAAAAGCAAACGTCGTTTTAACTTAAAAACCAATCATAGCCTACATATATCTTAAAGCGAAAAACGGAAATACAATAATGTGTCATGTCAGTAGTAATTATAAATTAAAATAATTCAGAATTTGGTCATTTGCTTTTGCTTTCAGTTGTTGTGTATAGCTTGTTCGTAAAAATTAATATCAAAATTAAATACCTATAATATTGTTATTAATTCCAGGGCGCCTGCTACCACCGCTCCGGGTACGGCGGCAGGCAAGAGGTATGCTCCTGCACCAAGGATCTCTGCAACGGGTCCAACGACGTCACCTCTATAACCGCCCTCGCATTCGCCTCGTCTCTCATGACGATACTCAAGCTCGTCTGCCAATGACTTCAATAAAATCAGCAACCTCTGCCCCAGCTCGAAAATTTACTGAACTTGTGCTTGGACTATCATCAGTACATGATTGGCGAGACACTATCTCGCCGCGAGATAGACTACCAGTCTTTTACTAACTGTATGAATTAAAGAGGGACGGGTAGTCTATGTAGCGGCGAGATACTCTCGCGCCAATCATGTGCTAGCTCGGCAGCAGTAGGCTTAGCACGAGCGCGCGGCGACAATATTTCGCACGCGAAATGGACTATCCATCTTTTTCTAACTTGTTGTCTAATACATACTGTGTTAATTTTCTAAGAGCCACTGACACTATTCACTCCGGGGTTAACCGGTTAAACCTGGAATAACCATAGTTACCAGTACAATTTGACACTGGGTTAACGGTTTAACCGTAGTAGGTAGTAGGACATTGGCCAGATGGCCAATTACCCAATTTATTTATATTAAATTAAATATACGAGTATGAGATGATAGAGCGAACGGGATTTGAACACAAGACTTTGAAGACTTCAGGCCGGATGCTCTATAAAAGAAGCTATCAATGCACTTATTCGAATTCACGAATGTGTGTGAGTTATTTTATGGTTTACGGGGTGGTAGAGGTATCAATACCCAGGTAACAAAGTGACGTCAGCGACGTCATAATGACGTGATTATGGCGTCATAATGACGTCGTTGACGTGGCATACATGGTGTGTGGCTTTAATTTATGTTCTTTGCTATACGTTAGCAGATGAGTCAGATGACTGTTCGGTAAAAAAATGTGTTCCTTAGGAAACAAATATTGCAAAGCTTTTAAAGGCATTGGGTACCATAAAATGGGGTGAGTAGGGATTCGCGGGGAGAGTTGGGTTATGAATGGGGAGAGAAGGTTTGAAAGGGGGGTGAGATGGGTTTTTAGGGCTACTGCTACAAAAATAATGTATTCCACTTTAAAATGGAGCTATAGTAAAAAAAATCTATCCAACAATCTTCCAAAATCACCTTTGTATGAAAACCCATCTCACCCCAATTACGAGGGACTACGGGGTGAGGTGGTTTTTCCTGTTTATCGTCAAAGTTATGAAATGGAACTACCCAAAATAAAATAAAAACTAAAATACAAACGTCCGGAACACTTATTGCACCATCCAGTTTTCATATGTAAAAATAAAATGCTATCGAGGTTTGAATGTAAGTTTTGCTCCTACTCACCCCATTTTACAGTACTGTAAATATTAGAAATATCCCAAAATTTCTTGCTTACCTATGACTTATGACCCAACTCTGAAATAAATATTGTTCTTATTAGTTGTTGTTTACAAGCTTTTTTAATCCAAGAATAAAGGACATTATTTACAATTCTTGTTTTACTTTACTACAATATATCAAAGTATTTCGTGCAGTTTATTCCGGTTTTGTACATGGCTTACTTTACTAGTATGAATATATATTACATAACATAACTAATTTTTTTAACGGCTTACGAAATAAATATCATATACCTACTGAAAAAGGAAATAATTGACCAAGGCCTCCAGGCATCTGTCGCATAAACGGAGGACGCTGGTTCGTTTCCAGCCCCAGGTAACATTTATACGTGATTATGACGTCAGCGACGTCTTTATGACGTCGTTATTATGTTATTATGACGTCGCTGACGTCACTTTGCTACCTGGGGCCCTGGGCACTGGAGGTCTTAGTCATTTTTTTCTTTGACATTTATTTCGTTTATAGTTTAAATAGTAGTGTCTTGTCTACATGTAAAAAACCGGCCAAGTGCGAGTCGGACTCGCGCACGAAGGGTTCCGTACCATTACGCAAAAAACGGCAAAATAATTACGTTTGTTGTATGGGAGCCCCATTAAAATATTTATTTTATTCTGTTTTTTTTTTATACTACGTCGGTGGCAAAAAAGCATACGGCCCGCCTGATGTTAAGCAGTCTCCGTAGCCTATGTACGCCTGCAACTCCAGTTTTTAGTATTTGTTGTTATAGCGGCAACAGAAATACGCCATCTGTGAAAATTTCAACGGTCTCTAGTAGAGCTATCACGGTTCATGAGATATAGCCTGGTGACAGACAGACAGACAAACAGCGGAGTCTTAGTAATAGGGTCCCGTTTTTGCCCTTTAGGTACGGAACCCTAAAAACTCAAATTAAAATATTTTCATAGAAAGTAATTTAACTTGTTCTTAGAGTTTTTAAAAACGCCCTATACGCTATATGCCAACAAAATCAATTTTATGCCAAAAATGCTTTACATAATTTTGGAAAAAAGCTGATACTCTATAAACTGCTGGATCGATTTCTATGAAACGTAGCTAAGAATCACCGCAAGAAAACTCGCTTTCACGGTAAAAAAAACCGCATCGAAATCGGTCCATCCGGCCGTTTGAGAGCTACAATGCCACAGACAGACAGACATTGGCATCAAACAATATAACACCCCTCTTTTTAAGTTAAAATTTTGTAAATACAGAAACAACACCAATTTGATACCGGAAGGAGTTTTTTGTCTTCATTTTTATGGATTACATCCTACATAGAGGTCAAATGCAACAAAAAAGCAAAAAAAATCGATTGACAAACCGTCAGGAAACAAATGAACGGAATCATATGGTCGCCGAGTCATTCAGTGCTCATCTCATACTGAAAGGATCATGATTAAAAAAGAATCTACACAAAAAATAGTAAATATATAGCTAGGAAATAAGAAACTCGACACTGCCACAGATCATATCAATCATTGGTTAATACGTAAGAATAAAATAAAATATATTACTGCCGATTGACAGGCGTAAGTAACTGATAAGTGGATATTTAAAATATGTTCTGATTTGCGAAGGAATCCCGTGAGAGGACCGCTTATTGATACGGTAAGTGCCTGATAAAATACTTTTATTAAGCACCCTACATAAAAATATATCTAAGTATATTTAAGGAATTATATGTTGTTACATTATCGAAAAAGCACAGTAGAAGCTGCAAAAGAAATTGATATTGCACATTTCTTGGTAAAATTTGTATGAAAAATCGCCGAAAATTTGATTCAATCTTTTCAGCGGACACCAACTCGATTCTGCATAGCAACTGGTATTATGTCATATCCCAGGAAGAGATAAACTAAAAACTAAAATAATTTCTAAATCATTAGATTGTTTTACAAAAGGGAATAAGTAGTAATTTTATTTATTTTAGGCAAAAAATGTTATTTTGTTCAAGCTAAGCTCAAGATTGTGGTTTATGTAATAGTGTCTTTTCCATACGGCAATGATTAAAATGGCCGTATTGGTGTTATCCAATTGCTGAATTACCTATCGCAAAACCGCAAATTTAAACATAAACTAGGTACCTACTTTCTTTAGATTATTTACTTTAGACTAAACCAACCGGTAAACATTTCAAAACATTGTCGTGTTTTCCAATATTTTATTAAGTAATATCCGGCTGATCTGCAGATTGCCGACATTCGCCTTACGCAGCGTCTTACGTAAGCGAACAACTCGCGAACGCGAAGCGAAGCGGCGCGGCGGGCCCACGGCATTCGCGTTCGCAACGAGATCGCCCACGTAGGACACTTCTATAGGTATCAAATGATTGGTTCACCCCGAGCCGCATCGCTTCGCTTTGCGTTCGCGTGTTGTTCGCCTACGTAGTACGCTGCATTACTATTAACATATATCCTTACACAATGTACCAACGTATACCTTCGTATACTTTTGTTAATCTATTAGGGTAGGTATGCCAGATACCGTCCACTTGACATAGCCCAGGCTATGACTATCTATATTTAAGAATACCACGGTGTATTTTATTAAATAAAGAAATAGTAAACTGGCGTGTGTTGTGGGTACGATATGTACACAGAGAAATTATAAATAACAGTATAAATGACGATAGTTTATGGATAGAATAAGGAATGAGTATATAAGAGGAAGCCTGAAAGTTGCACCCATAACAGAAAAAGTAAGGGCAAATCGCCTAGCGTGGTACGGGCATGTGATGCGGAGGGATGAATGTCATGTGACGAGAAAGGTATTAAGAATGAATGTGGAGGGAGGTACGAGGAGAGGAAAACCGAGGAAAAGGTGGATGGACTGTGTGAAAGATGATATGAAATTAACGCAAGTGAATGATGAGATGACGGGTGACAGAGAGGTATGGAAGAAAAAGACATGCTGCGCCGACCCCAAGTGAATGAGACAAGGGCAAGCGAATGATGATAAAAGACGATAGTTTAAAGGTTAGCAATCCTTAATGATTTGTCAATTTACGACCGTTTCAGTAACCTGCGATCCCAAATGCAAGAGTATGGTGGGTCGAACAAGACTGACCACCGAGAGGGTGAGCGCGGACACCAAGATTTTCATCACCCCGTGATGCAGAAAGGCAGCTATGGTGAGTGATCATAAAGTGATCATAGGGAATATGAACTTACAGCAAGAACACTCCTATGCTCCTAGCGACGAGCTATTTATCCAGCGCAAGAAACACATGTTGTGGATGTAGAACCTGCTTAAATAATAATACACGGTGTTTTTTAGGGTTCCGTACCCAAAGGGTAAAAACGGGACCCTATTACTAAGACTCCTCTGTCCGTCTGTCTGTCACCAGGCTGTATCTCATGAACCGTGATAGCTAGAGAGTTGAAATTTTCACAGATGATGTATTTCTGTTGCCGCTATAACAAAAAATACTAAAAAGTACGGAACCCTCGGTGGGCGAGTCCGACTCGCAATTAACCGGTTTATTAAACTCCGTTAACTTCGGGGTATTTTTAAGTACATTTATAGGCCAGCTAGGCAATGAACGCTCAAAAAAAGTTGTAGAGGGAAATGCTTAGAACACAAATTTTGACTTCGTAACTTTGGACTAGTCCCCGGCCGTAGCTCTTGAGCCGGGGGGGGAGGGGGGTTACCTACCCACTTAAACTAGGCTAAGGTGCTGTCCCGGACCGTAGCCTTCCCAAACGTCTCCATGAATTGCCAAGGAGATATTTTCGATCTGTTGTACGATCCGGAGCGTGGATCGCAAACCCTATCTCAGTCGCCGACCCAATTCCGACACAAACTCATTATCCTCCGCACCCCAAGATCCTGCAGTCTCCACCGCAACTGGTATGAAATCATACATAGGTTCAAAGGTAGAGTACGTCCTATGTTTCTGCTAAGCCTCATACTCCGCCGTCGAACCAGCAACACTAATGGTGTGACTCAGACGGGACGGGGCAAAGGACACACGAGGGACACACCACGACACGGAGGGACATCCCATAAGAGGTACCGCCCAAGAAACCAATGTAAGACCAACTTACCTTTTGCCATCACAACGGCACAATCCCGGAGGCCCCAGGACACAGGGCACCTTAATATAATACTTTCATCACACTTGCTGCTATGGTATTTCATACTATTTAGCGGGAGAAATAGCAAAAAAAGTCCCTAGAGAGAATTATTTTTTACATTATGTAACTAAGTCATATGAACTAAGAAGATATTAAATAAGTCAAACATTAATTTTATTTAAAATCAGGCTATAAAGACTACAGGATAATATCTGGCCATGCATGATCTGGTATATACACGGTGTTACTTGAGCCACTGAAAACCTGAGACACCCCAACAGATTTTTTTATTTTAAACTCATCTTGAGTATTTGTTCTTTAATCCGATAAATATTTAAAAAAAATCGTTGTTTAGTTTTCTTAACAATTCTATTCGACTGGTAATTCTACACAAGATACTTCGTCGTCTTAAAGACATCAAACAATTGCAAGTTACCATCGTAAACACTGTTAACTGACCATTTGCATACCTTACTGCAACGAGATAAGGTTTACCAATGGCAAGTTAAGGGTGTTGCTCATTGACAAATAACGTGTCAAATGCTAGTTAAAAAACTTGTAGACTGAGCATGCAAAAAAAAAATACCCCCATTAAAATATAGCGCAATCGATTCTCCTATCGATTCTGAACAAACTGTTTTTAGGTTTTCAGTGGGTCATGAAACACCGTGTATATGTATATTTCCGAATGCACATTTTCAAGCAGTTTTTTTAATAATCTGCAGATATAGTACTATACAAGGTGTGGCCTGTAACACGAGCATAAATTTAAACTGTTGGTTTGTACTCCTCAAATTCCTCAATCTTACCAACATTTTCTCAGCAACTATTTAAAATAACTTGTATTTTGATTTTTAGAACACTTTAAAGTTTATTACAAGACGCAATGTATTCATTAATGTATTCATTAATTACACTGATGACAACGTATGTTGAAGATAATAATTAATTTGTATGAGAAATAGGAAGTTAAAGACTTCAGTTTCACAAGCTGTTTTACGCTCATTAGGATATCATCTTACCAAAAAATAACTTTGTGTAACTCTTTTCTGCTTGAGGTAGTCAGGAAAACTTTCTACTGCAAGCACTAAAAGTTGTTTTATATGGGAGCGGTTTTTTGTCAAAAAGGCATTACACCGAAGTTAAAACACCTCCACACTACCTCAATCTAAATTCTATTATAAAAATGTTTAAGACCCATTTATGATCTAAGTAAAGTTTATAAAAATATATTTCAGGGTGCTCGAACAAAGAAATATCTGATTCGAACATGGCGACGTACTGCCGAGTGGCCACCGGTATCTACGAAGCTACGGCGGCTGAGCAGCAGTACCAAAATCAGAGGTTGCCTCATACTATTCTAATTTGACAGTTAGCAATAGCATCCCCTGAATTAAATCCGTACGCGTTGGAGGGTCTGAGTTTTGACACCTTGAAGCATAAATCGAGAACTTAAGACTCGCGCCACCTGCTTATTGGCGTGACACTTCACGCCAATAAGCAGGTGCTGCCCTCTACAGTATACTTGAAGAGTCTGCCACCTAGTAACCCGCGTAAGTTGGAAACTGAAAATTTACATTAATACTTCGAGCCAATATACAGGTGGCACTAATGCTGCTTTCTACAGTTCACTTGCGCTCTTTAAACTTATTCTAATGCGCATAATCTTTGCAGATACAACAACCCATCGGCTCCAACTTTTAGCTCGCCTCCCAACTCCCCACTGGTGGGTTTAGTCTTCGATCCATCTTCGCCCAACTACAAGATGGACCGTAATTCTAACACAGATAGACGCTCACACAGCACTTGGTCTCTCTCGTACCAAGAACCCATAGGAACAGGTGCTAAAAAGAAAATTGTCAAGAGCCAAGACAAGAGACAAGTTTACAGCGCCGATCCGCGGTATCATGAGAGGTATAAAGACAGCAGCACCGAGACGGACCGACATAAGCTCAAAGATAGAAACCTTACTTCTGAATCCACCTCGAGCCTCGATTTCTTCGTTGAAGGCGAACGAATGGTGTCAGAATTATGCAACATGCCTGACTCTAACGCAAGAGCCGATACAAATAATCAAAAATCATTTCAAGACGAGGACAAGAATAAACCTTCCGGATCATCCGACGTCCTTCTTACCGCTCTAGACAAGATCGTAATTCACGATCAGATTCCAAACCAGATTGTCCAACTTGCTATTGAAGCTTGCACTGATGCTGAAAATATAGCCATTGCACATCATAACAGACCTTGCTTCAAAAACATACATTCGATTTGTGCAAAAACTAGATCCAATGTACAGAAGCCGGATAGTGCCGTGGCCAACTTACACTCGCAAGGCATACCGTGGGTTATCAAAAACTTTATATTCTCTTTCGTCAGAATTCTAGACGGCTGGAAAGGCGTTAAAGAACTTCTAAGTGAGAAACACGATACATTTTCTAGAATTGAAAACAAATATTATAGCCCTAATATCCGTGAATGTTTCGTACAATGGCAGGCGGTTACCAAAGAGATGTTGACGCATATTTATAAGACCTACAAGTGTCTAGATCACGGTTTTACTATGGAGCAAAAGAGTTTTACTCACAATTACTACGCCACGAACTCTGCAGCCCCGCGCCATCAGAACCAGAGTAAGTTTCAAACGGCGAAACCCCACGTTAGTACCTCAAGACCCGTCAACGCCTCTCCTCAACCTTTCAACGCAGTCCAACCGCCATGGGTGCAGAACCAAAATCATTCAACCTCTCAGACTTTCAACGAAGGTCCGTGGCCGGTCAGAGCTGGCGTTGCCTTCAAGAAATTCCCTGTAGTACCACCCCCGAGCTCTCATAACTTTTATCCTCTGAATGAGCAGGGTGATATGGATGCATATCTAAAAGGCCCGTACAAGTGCGACCCTTGCAGCTTTCGGGAAGCAAAACCTCGCCAGTCTTGGACTATTACCAACATGCCTGACTTTCGAGCCTTAGAAAACATGTGCCATGCTGAACAAAGAGAATTATACAACCAAATGAAGCACAAACTGGATGCAGAGCTCGGTAAAGCTCCTGGGCACCCAATCATGAGCGGCATGTTGTTCGATCAGATGCAACGTCGAGACATGGAACTGAAAGCGAAAATGATACCTTTAAGTCATGTCGAGAAAACTTTAATACCAAACATAGCGCCCTCTATTGAGATGCGAGGTCGGTACGTTCAGAAAAACAACAGCTGCGGCGACACAAAGGAAGAGGCTGATTTTTTTGCGGCGTGGGGTCAGATGGTCCAAAAAGAACCTAGCGATTTTATAACTCATCACTCGCACAACGTTCAGGTCCCGTCGAACGTTGTGACGATTCCAAATAATATCTCTGGCCCCGTGCAATTCATTGATCCTGAAAATGATGAGTATCACGAAATGTCGAAAGTGTATATGAAACCTGGAAGTTACAAAGTGCCTATAAAGCCAGCGGATCCTACGTCACCGTTTATGCAAGGATCGAGTCAAGAAACAGTGTTTGACAACCCATTAGTAGAGGAGATGGCTTTAAAGATGAAGGTACCCTTTCCACCTGTCACGTTGGCACCGCAGCCAAAGTACAACCTCGAGGCTTGGCCGTGCCTGATGCCGAGGCGTGGCGACGATATATTGACAGACGAGCACAAGCTGATGTCCAGAACCGCGATGTCTGGTCTGGATATTAGGAACGCCGAACCTTTAGAAATTCTTACTATGATAACGTCTGATCGCGCCTGGGAAGCAGCTAAACAGTCGGCTCCCAAGCTTGTAGACTTCATCCATGAAGGATCCAAGTCGGATACTGCGAGGTTGTACGATGCTTTAGGGTTGAGTGCTAACGACGATCTCTCTGATGATTTAAAACAAGTTAAATACACAATGGAAAACAGTGACACCTGGGCCGCTAGGATGGGCCCTCACAAATTCATTTCGCAGGACGCGCATAGTTTGTGGGGAAACTCTTCAGCAAACCAAGACCAATCAGTTCTGAGCAATGATTCTAGCAAGTGTCTTGATTCGGAGCCAAAATCTCTTGAATCTGATGAGGTTTCTATTCCGGAGAAGAAACAAGAGTCGAAAGAAACTCGCTTAAATTATGATCAGACTGGAAACTATGTTAGAGGCGAGAACCAAAAGAAACCACCGAAAACCAAGGTGGCTGCGTCCGGAATGTGGTACCACCCCAAGAAGAAGAAGCCATTGCCCGCTGCTACTGTCAAAAAGTTTGAGGCTTTGCTTGGGAACCTAGCTCAACTGTACGAGGCCGCTTTCATCCAACATGACATGGACATAAAAGTGGTAAGTTCTCTGATAATTTATCCTTAGGAACAATATGTATAATGCCATCTATGAAGCCCCGCCCCGCTTTATCTGCCGTAATTGCTCAAATTCAAGACAGGCAGGATTGGCGCTCTTACAGACGATTATCTTCCGATAAAAAAAATCAGATTTTATAAGAGTAAACTGCACAGCAATTAGACGACTTTATTTATGTTCAATTTTCAATTAATTATTTCAAAATTGTTGTAACCTAGGAAAAGTTTAAATGTGTTTATTTAATTCTCACCCATGAATAATTTTCAGGCCCCCAGATTCTATGAGGTAGTGAAATATCCGATGTGCCTGCACGATATCTCCACGAAGCTCAAGAATTCATCTTACACGGAGCACGAGCAAGTGGTTCAGGACTTCAGGCGTATTTTCAATAACGTTCGTCTCTACCTAAAGGTAAATTCACTCTTCATTGAGAAAATCTTATATCTAAACCACCTATATGAAAACACATTCAGATTTATTTGGGTTTATTTATAATGTAGGTAGTAGTTTCAACTACAAATGTAAAAATAAGTATTGTCACAAAAATTAAAGGGATATTCCATTTTTTTTTTTGTTTTTTTGCCATTTCCGAATTCAGCGAATTTAATCGTTGAAGATTCTACGTAAAGAATTCCTATAGAAGAGCAAACAGAAGCCCAAAGATTCGTTATTTGTGTTTAGGTTTATTAACCTTAAAAACCACTGCAGAATTGTTACGATTTTCCAGTCTTACCCAGATGCCGCTATGAAGAAGAATCTGAACAAGACAGCAGCAGAATTTGAAAAGTTGCTGAACGAAGAATTTCAGAACAAATGGGACAGTAAATCGAAGTCTCAAGATAACACAGAAGTAGACGGCAGTAAAAAGGAAGACAAAGAAGACGCTAAAAGTGCACAGAATAAAACGGACGCACATAAGAAAACAGACTCAAAAACTAGCGATGACAAAAAGTAAGCTTTTAAAGTTAGTTACTTATACCTCGTATTTTTTTGGCATTAGCAAAATGGTAAAATCTTGATGTGTATTTTTATTCAAAAACACTTGAAAAAAAGGTGACAGCAAATATGTAATAATATGCAAGGATATATATTTATCATCTTTTGGTTTCATAAGTAACAGTTACTATTATTTTAAAGCGTTTTTCAATAAAAAGACACGTCAAGATTGATTACCATTTATCTAATGCAAAAAAACAAGGGTTTTAGTCTTGCTAACTTTGATTTCGCTTAGCAGAATTTAATATTTTATTACAAACAAATTTTTGTATGAATCGTTTGTTTTAACTATTTATTTATTTTTATTTACATGCCCCGTACCTACTCCATATCAGATGTGGACGATTAGCTTGAACATAAGTTGCATCTAGTCATTATAAATAGAGATTTGTTTATTGTAAATGTCAGTGAAGTAATCTGAGCTTATGGTAAGAATATCATTGTAATGTGTAAGTTTTTCGAACCGACTTTATTCCCTTGGGGACAAAAATAGAACTGTTGTTTTCTCTTCTCTTACTTTGTATTTTAGTTTACTACTTGCTTATGTTGCTGGTTTCTCCATTATTTGTTATAATTAGTCCAATACTGTTGCATTACCTATTTTCTGATCAGCAAATTCGTGTCGTAAAGAAATTTGCGGGATAATTTTCATTTCTGAATAGGTTACCTAGTCGTCAGTAATTTGCAAATTTCCTCTTTTAAAGTTCCTTGTAAAGTTCATGACATAATTGTTAATTTTGTAAAATATTATTTTGACAGACACCATGTGATTTACGTTATATTTGTTGAAGAAAGCTCGTAATATTTATCCCTAAACCCAACCCAACCACGATAGAGCATATTGCCGATGTATTGGTCTTTTTCCGACTCTGTAACTCTTTGAAGTCACTGGAAAGGGGCAAATGTTTGTCAGCGCTAACCAGAAGGCCTAAGTTGGCCGGCTCTTTATCATTTGTCACCATGTCTGTCATGTTCTAATAAGTATGTAAGTGCGAGAGTGACGCATGACATGACAGGTGATAAAACGTGACCATAATACCGCTGCAGAATATCTAGCAAGATCGTGTTTATGTCTGACATATAGCGTTCCCTTACTAGCAAGTATGTATGTAAGTGCTAGCTGGGTCCCGTTTCTCAAAAGCTTGTAACTTGTAATACAAGCGGATGTCACTTTTTGGCAGCTTTTGTTAAAAAGGGACTTCCACTTGTATTACAAGTTACAAGCTTTTGAGAAACGGGCCCCAGGGGGCCATTTCTCGAACGATATTAGTCTAATATTATTAGTGTGTTGTCATAACAACGCATACGATTGGACAGTTCGTAGACTAATAATATTAGTCTAATAGCGTTCGAGAAATGGGCCCCAGGACAAATGCTCTACGTCAGACACAAACATAATCGTGATCGTGGGGTTCTAAACCACCTACCTATAGATATTAATAATTTTTATACCACTCTATCTGTGATGTATATTTAGGTAAAAGTTGATGATGAATTTGAATCGTTTTCACGGTTGTTTCCTAGTTGTACGAATTCTTTGTGTGTATATAGAGTAGATAGCCTTAAAATTTCACAGGAAAGCTTTAAAAAGTGAGCACATTTACGTTAAAATAAAAATATAACAGTACCAACTTACCTAGCTATTATTAACGAAAACTTAGAACTAGATAACTCTAATTTTAAAGTATGTCCTGTCCAATCGTACCCGTCACTAAAACATTTGTGCGCTAAATTTTTTACCCAAATTTTTAATTACGCGCGTTTTAGTAACGACTATGGTTAGTCAGACAGTTCTTTCTATCAGTACTTATTCATTTTTTTGTGTGTACAATTCTGAATGTTACATTTTCACAAGAAGCTTGTCACGAGAGTAATTTAATCAACTTACATAATGTTTAGATAAGATCTTGAAGGCGAAAACGCTTTTAAATTATTACTAACTAGTGACATATGATTACTGACACAGTTTGCTGTAAACAGCGTAGACAAGTTCTATTTTTCATTTTTAAAGTATTTTATTAACAATTTTAGAGTCCATTTTACCTGCCATAGACTAAGTGTAGTGATAGTGACGTTACAGTTGACGATTTTTGGCTTAAATTGGCTTCATCTTTGGCTGCGTTCATAAATTCCAAATTTTAAATTGGACTATGGGTGACGATCTAGTTAATTTTAAGTATTCATTAAGTTGTGATTTTATTTATTATTTAACTTATGTATCTAAAATTATGGCAAGGAACACCTATGGTAATAAACAAGTAATTTTGGTTATGCATTATTTTATTTAATTTTCGCAAATTCCCAAGAGATTCCGCTTAGCTGTTTTGGTTGTAGATGGAACTTGGCACGAGTTATGCAGTCACAAAAATGAGATGCTAATAAAGCGGAGTTTGCACATAGGTATAGCCAGGGAAATGAAATTCTTGTACGCTGGCGTTACATAGGTAGTAAAAATCAAGGATTAAATTATATATTAATGTTATTAGGTTTATTATTACTCTCGGTATCCACCTGGTCATACAGCTCATCAGTATGCATGGATTTAATTATGCTACTGAACGTAAAACAAATCATCTTGACTAAAATCGCACCAACTTGGCAGTGAACATGTATATCCCATAGGAGCGCCATTCTTGACCATACTTAAGCACGTGGCTAAGGTAAGTACTTACCGTAATCAGATTCTATCGTAACTAGCGTTCCGCCCCGGCGTTGCAAGGGTTACACAAAACCTTAACAAATTATATGCTTAAATCTTCCTCAATAATCAGTATATTCACTCTCTTGATAGGTGAAAAGGGCATTAAAATCCGTTTGTCGCGAACATACATACCTACACACAAACAGAGACGCGGCTGGGGCTTTTTTTTATATATGAAATAGGAGGCAAACGAGCAGACGGATCACCTGATGGTAAGCGATTACCGCCGCCCATGGACACCCACAACACCAGAGGGGTTGTAAGTGCGTTGCCGGCCTTTAAGATGGGAGTACGCTCTTTTCTTGAAGGTTTGAAGGTCATATCGGTCCGGAAATACCGCAGGCGACAGTTCATTCCATAGTTTAGCTGTGCGAGGCAGGAAGTTTCTAGAGAAACGCACAGTTGAGGACTGCCAACCATCTAAGTGGTGAGGATGGTAATGTTGTCGCGTAGGGCGATGGCGAAAAGAAGCGGTTTTATAAAGTGTAGTGATTTATTCGTTATTAGTCAATCAGTTTACCAAATCTATTTATTACTAAACTGTAGAAATAATATTGAACTCAATACGAACTAAAGGCGTTGAAGGGTCGGCGGCTGATACGCTTCACGCTCTCCATTTTTTTAATAACCGTTAAATGAAGATGGTGTTGCAGAACAAACAATGCGATGCTTGTTGCAACTATGGTTTACTTGTTGCGTCTATGGTCTACTTGTATTTGATGGGACAGATACAAGCTAAGTGCGTATCGGGCCACGCACAATCAATTATCAATCGTAGTCTCGTAAGGCCAAGCATACCAAATTTGCCTATTTTTAATTTGAATCTTGTTGTAATAATAATCAATGAGGGCTAACGCGTATGAATTCGCCGCTAGGGGCGCTAGTGTAGATGGTGGTCTTTTCCATAGTTTGAAATGTCAAATGTCACTTGTCACTTCAATGACTGACAGCTGTTCTTTAGTCTTTTGGACCAACATCAACAGAGGCGCCAACTGGTGAGCAAAAAAACGATAGCCCTCATTGGGATGAATTCCGTTTGTTTGAGAAACATTCCGTTTGTTTATTTGTTGGAGTGTTAGGGTCGGCAACGCGCATGTAACTCCTCTGGAGTTGCAGGCGTACATAGGCTACGGAGGCTGCTTAACATCAGGCGGGCCGTATGCTTGTTTGCCACCGACGTAGTATAAAAAAAGCAATAAAAAAAAGGGTTATGTCACTCACACACGGTGACAGACAGACGCGGACAGACGGACAGCGGAGTCTTAGTAATAGGGTCCCGTTTTTACCCTTTGGGTACGGAACCCTAAAAACATCCCACTGATTACCAGTCCGCCGAACGATATCAGCCTGTCAGTTAGAACAAAAAGTTGACAGTTCCGAACAACTGACAGGCCAGACTGCAGGCAGATTGGTAATCAGTGGGCCCCTTTACTCTACTCTTCATTACCTAAAGTGCCTACAAAATCTTAAACTTTCCATAAAATATTTTTTCAGACCATTTTTCATATATGGCCCGTGCGCGTCTTAGGTCCTGCCATCTTGTGACCTGCATCGGAAATATATAAACTGTACATTGACACTTTACGCCAAAGCATGGGGGCTCCCTCTACAGTCCATGTAAGTTTTCTTGTGCACTGTAGGTTCTGCCATCTTATGGGGTAGATGGAAGGTTAAACTTGACATTTACACTTCGCGACAATAAACAGGGGGCTTCCCCCCACAGTTCATGCACGTTCCCTATAAAGTATGAGTATGAGTATACAAATATGTGGCGCGCACGCCAATGTCAAACTAGCAAATGTGTCGCTTAACTTCAAACTCGGGTAATAATCCATTCGACCCTCTCAGCAAAATATCTACCCTATTACCTTTTCTTAATACCAAAATCGGATAATCTGACAGATGTGTTTACCCGAGTTTGAAGTTAAACGACTCAAATATAAACCTTACATACAATTTTTCAAACACGTTCGGTACTCTGATAAGGTGTAATTTCAATACAATTTTGCGATATTTGCGTTTTTAGATTATCAATTATAGGGAAATGACACCTGCCACCCTCCCACCGAGTTTGAAAAATACTGTTAATAAAACCCTGATGTAATGGCAATTTAAAGAAAAAATAGCCATAGTAGATAATTATAAGATCAGTGATGTACATCCTGTAGCTGCCCAGAGACCTACGAGTACTTATAAAAGGTCTCCCATTTCATGCTATTGGGAATTTTAATTTTGACATGTCTAAATTGCATTTGTCTTGAATTTGAGTCCTGAGTCTTGAGTTCAATACGACGCGTGGGCGGCTATAGGTTACATATAGGTACGTATTTAATACAATACAACACAACCATATAACATAAGACTCAGGTGAACTTATCCCTTATAGGGATCTCTTCCAGCTAACCTTAACAATTAACCGAGTGAATTGCAAAATGAGGGAAATATGGAATAACCAATGACCTCCATCAGTTTCATCACCAACACTGCTCTTTCATCCGCAACGACTTAATAATAATTCGCGCACGGATTCGGATTCGGAGAAAGTCGATCGATCTAATAGAAAGGCTTCTAAACAGAATGATGGAATAGCCCAGAGCAGTCGGTCCGTCGCGAGCGCTGGCTGACTAGCTGGAAGCTAGCGCATCGTTATCTTAAAAAAAAAACCATCCGCGCGGGAAATATGGCTTGGCGGGAGGTTTCTGCGTTTTGTTAGTGATAAAAGTTACCAATTCTTTTTAACTATAATCGAAGTGCTGAAATTAAACTATTTTAAGTTGAAGTAGACTGTTTTTTCGTTTCAAAATTTAAATTAAAGTGTTCCTTTATAAATGTATTTTTTTAACAAAGAACGCGTTGCGTAGTTATCTCGGCAAATAAGAATAAAGTTTTAAAGATACGGCAGTTGGCAAAGTGCGTTTTAATTTATATTTGAGGAAATAGTGATTTATCATTTAAGTAATTATCTAAGATGTAATCAGTCTTGGAAAAAGATGTAGGTAAACAAAAATCGGAAGGAATCTTACTCGCAAAGATAAGGTAAATAAACATTTCATTATCTCCGGAATCAAGGCGGATATATTTTATTTTGAATTTTTCCCGCCAATTATGCTAGAAATGCGGCTAGCATGATTTGTGTTCTCGCGTGCGACTCTATCCTACCTTTAGAGACTTCGAGTTAATTTTGGGAAATAAGGTACGGTAGTAAGATAAGGTAAGGTAAGGTAGGTATAAATATATATGCTAAATAGTTGTATATGATCCGATTTTGCATGTAGACCAGCCTTAAATTTTATAGTATATGTGATGGTTCATTGTATGTGTGTACATATTCTGCACTTTGTAGCTTTTCCTCAGTCAGTAAAGGGCTCGAAACGTCGGGATGTAATTATAAATTCAATATACGCGATATAATCCGTTTTCATAGTTTTATGTCATAAATAAGCTACTGTTATTACCAATAAGTATGGTGATGTTTTAATTTTTTTGTCGTATCTAATATCAACCCGTGGTCGTCGATTTGTTTACACACAACGCTAGGCTGTTATTTTCCTTATATTGATAAACATTGGATTATTCCTCTTCATTTCAATGAAAAGCCGTGATTTTTTGATAAGCGATGAATAAGAATCTGTGTCACCTTATAGTACTAATTCGTTAGGTTAGGACTATGTCGCTTTAAGTTAAATCATCATACATATATGGGTGGTATCTT